>NC_037288.2:21553164-21875892 GCF_000002775.5 Populus trichocarpa | reverse complement strand
AAGCCATTGAACTTTTCAAGTTTCTTACCATGCATTATAGAAGATGATGATGGAATCTTTCTTGTCAAAGAAGTGTTTGTCGTAGTAGTATTTGTCGAGGAAACAATTGCTAAAACAATATTGTTTTGAGTAAAAAACATTAAAATCTAAAATAGTTGTCAAATTTTATTATTAATTAATATTTTGACTTTCACAATGTAATGAAACATCATTAAAAAACAACAATTTTTAGTTTTAAAAAATTACTTGAATAAATAAACACAATTCAAAAGAGAGATATTTAGCCTGATGAATGTTAACTTATTTTTAATTTTATCATTGAATTTATAAATTTTTTTTTAATTTCATCTTTATTTTAATTCTTGAGGATTGATAGTTATTATTTTTTATTGTTTTTTTTCTATGATGTCGAATTATTAATTTTTTTCTCTCTTTAAAATACACTTAAGTATTGTTTTTTTTATACTTCAAAAAAAATCAGCCCAGCCCACGACAAAGCAAAAACAAGCTATCTAGTTAGAAGCTAAACAAACTTTCTCAATTAAACTGTTTATATCAATAGTTAATGTCGTCTTTGATTTTAATTCACCCTGTTTTTCTCGACTGTTCTCGCCTAGGGAGAGGCTTCTTGCGTGATTGCTTAATTTTATTTTATTTTGGTGAAGTGGGTCATGTATTGCTATTTATCTCTTTAATTTTCTAAATTTTTTTACGTAACATCACAATTTTTATTTCATGTTTTGTATTTGTAGATCAGCCGAACAATTGATCTAGAGGTACACTGTAGGTGCTTAATTTTCAATTCTTCTCCTTATTTTAATTTTGACTCCTGTTTTGCTTTTAATTTATTTATTTATTATTGATAAAATTAGCTCTCTCTTTTCTCCATATCTTTATCGTTGTTTCTAATTATATAGTTTCTTTTCGTGTAAGAAGAGAAGCACAAACCCTAGGTAAAGTGAATTTTTAATTTGTTTCTTACTAATATAATTAAAAAGATTCTAGATAATCTAACGAAAGCTGGGTTGATGTATTCTATTGCAGAAATTAGTAGTATAATCCTCTAGATAAAAATCATCTTGATAAATATCTTAAGAATAATGAAAAAGATAAAGACAATGAGGTTGATTTTAATTTAAATGAGACACCAACAAATTGTTTGTTTTAGGTTGATTAATTTTTAGTTAATGAAATTACATGGACATATTGTAATGTATTTTTAAGTTATTTAAACTATGTATGAGTTTTTATTTAAACTATGTATTTTAAAATGCTTGAACTTTTATATTGTTTATTTCACTTTTCTTCTAATTGTATTGTACTGTTATTTACTACTTGGCTATAATTGTTAATATATAATTAGTTACAAAAATTTACTTATAATTTTATAATTTTATGATTCGAATTTACAATCTGAATTTACATTGTATTTTTAATTTCATATCAAAAATATATTTTTAACAACCTTATTCCAACTCTATTTTTAAATATTGGACTACCTTTCAAAGTCTACAAACCAGAAAAACTAGCTCGAATTTTCCTTTACGACACAAGAACCTATAGCTCTACATATAGGAAGTAAGAATAATTAATCAGAAAGACATCACAAGAATGCAAAAATACTAGAGAAGAATGCGAAAATACTTGTTGTTTTTTGTTGTGTTTTGGACAATCCCCCTCCCCTAATATCTCTTTATACGGGGAATCATTGCTTGCAAAAAATAATTTTTTAAATTAAAAATTTATTTTATAATTAATTCAAACTCATACCCGAGCTTATCTAACCATGTGTGGCATAAGCACAAAATGCATATAGTCTAGGGCCTCCATCCTCTAAAAATTTGGTTTTTTACAAGTTTAATTTTAACTTCTCAAGTCACTACTATATGACTATATAAACCACATAAAAATCTTGTAAACTTTCAGTGTGGAATTGATGCTTTTTGAATTTGAAAACTTTTTATTAATCTAAAGTTTTCAGAGATCAATTTTTTATTATTCATAAATTAGTTTTCAATATATTAATATTCCATATTAAAGTGTTGGTAAACACTTTACAACAAAGTCTTAATCCAAAATATGAGTCAATTCTATATTTAATTTCATTTCAAATATGCCCATAATCATGTTTTAAAACAAAATTTTCAACAAAAGGTAGTTTGTAATTAAATTATGTTCTTTTATTCTTTTAATGTTTGCATCCTAAATAATACTATAAAAAGTAAATTCATATATCAATCAGACTAATCCTCCAAGACTATATATATTCAATATATATATATGCTTGGATACATGCGTTTTTTTATCAACTAAACTTAAAAGATGAGGGAATTCATTATAACTGATCATCAACCCTGGTTCCAATCCTCAGAATACTGGTGAGGAACATAGCATAAAACATAAACTGATGAAAATAATTAATGGGGCAAATCGTTGTTCAATGCCCTTAATTTGTAACTAGGATGCAAGCCATACTCAAGACTACCAAATTAAAGAGTAGTGAATCGAAGTTATTCGATAAAAAAAGAAAAAGAAGAGACAAAAAGCGACAGACAGAAGGGAAGAGAATAGCCCACCGGCATTATACGTGCAGAATTGGTAAGATTGCTTATAAACAGGTGAAGAATTAATGTAAGGTTTGGTTCGAATATATACCAGCTGAAACGTCAAGTTGTGGAATTGGCACGAAGGCATAATTAAGGGGATCAACCGACGTTTATGTATTGGAATTTCAGCTGGCTTTTTATAGTAAAGTAAAGAACTTGTTTTGTTGAACCATAGATGTGAAAGGTGAAGTAAAGTTTTGTGCAGATACCTCTAATTTGAACGTGCAGGGCATGCAAATGGTTCTAGTAGAAGGATAAGCAGCCGACCTTGCGATATCGTATATACGTTTGTGGCACAATTTCTGCTATTTGTGAATATTCCAAGCTAGCCTCTCCTTCGTGGAAACTCAAGGTGTAGCTAGCAAGTTAAATGCCCTTTTCTTTTGGTTCACATTATATATAAGATTAATTATTAGTTCTAGGATATATTGAAGCAACAGTGAAGACGTTGTTCACTGTTTTTTAACCATCGAGAAATGTTTTAACTGTTAAATAAAAAGTTTATACGTACATAAATATATTATTTTAAAAAAAAAAGTTGAATATTTTTTTTTAAGATTAGATTTTCAAATTTTTAATTGATTTGAATCAATAAAATTTTATTTTATTTTTTCAAATTAAGGATTATCTAAATCTCAAAACTTCTTTTTAACATCACAGGAGCTCCATATAAAATCAACCAAAACAAAATATAAAACTCAATCTCAAGTCAACTTAATATAAAAAATTTAAATTGAAAATAAAAAAGATCAAGTGACAATGAAAAATTAAAGAGAAAAAAAAAATATTATGGGTAACTATTGCAATCCACATTGAATTATATTTTTCTTCTATGATGCATTTCCATCCTTCATTATTTATTTTTAATATTTTTTTCATTTCACATTATCTTGTGTGTTCAAATATCATTTTATAGTTTATCGAGCGTTAATTTTATAAAATTAAAGTATAATTGTTAAATAAAAAATAAAAAAACTGAATAAAAATAAAAATAAAATGGACGAGAATGAAAAAAGAACCCGATAAAAAAAAATAGAAAAAGAATACAACTAGCGTGTAGTCATTGGCATCCTCAAGTAATTTAAATTAATTTTTATTATAGACTCATAATTAAAACATTGTAAAAGTCACGTATGTAATAAATGCAAAAGCAAAGGATTAAAAAGACGGAAAAAAAAGAGACAGAACTGGATGATATATTTTAATAAAAAACAAAAGGGTAAAGAACGTGAATGGGAAAGACAACCCAAATTCGTAACAACTAAATGAATATATAGTTTTTTTCCCTATTGAATTATGTTACAAGATTATACTAGATTGGTGGCTTGGGCAACGAGCAGGCCGAATTAATTTTTCTTAACTAAAAAAAAAAAAACAATTAGGAGACAATTAAGTTTATAAATAAGTAAGAAAAATTTGATATTGAAGTTAAATTTTGATTAATTTGATAATAAGATAAAAAATAACGCAATAATAACAAAAAAAAAAAATACTCCACGCAAAGATGGGTTAACATGTTAGATTCATAACTTGGACATGAGATATGTCCAGATTATGAGTCTATCGTGTGTTTTAGATCATGAGGTCGGAATAACTCGATAAAAAAAATTAACGATAAAGAAAAACAAAACTGAAAAAATTAAGAGACAAATGTATATCAAGACATTTAAAAGTGCAACACGAGCATTTACCCGACTGTATTTAATGAATTCATTTATTATAATCAATTTGTAATAGAAATCGACAGACACATAAAAGTTAATTAATAAAATAAAAGGAAAGCAATATTATATAAGGCTGCACATATTAAAAATATCATGAAAAATAAATATTTTTAAAAATAAATTTGATCTATATGAAAAGTATATATAAAAAATAACAGATGAATCATATTAACCTCATAAAAAATTAAAAACATTCAATATAATTAAGAAATAATTGCTATTTAAAAAAGGCTATATAATCCCCCAAAAAAATGACATAAGAGAGGTATTAATTAAAAAAAAACTTAAAAATATTAAAAAAAGACATAAAAAGTATTAATTGAAAAAAAAAAAGTAACAAGATAGGAAAAGTTCAGACCCTCGCGTCTAGGCTTGTTGTTTTTTCTTCTTATTTAAAGGGTTCTTTGTCGAAAAAAATTTGAAAAATGACAACAATAAAGTTTTGTATTGAAATGTAATTTTCTAAAATTAAAGGAACTATTCTCCTAATAGCAAACAAAGATGTGGGACTAAAATATACTTTCTAAACAACTTGCAAAGTCATCACATATGTTATCCATGTTTTTCATTTTAATCTTCTGTCTTGTAATTTCACTATTCTTCTTGGAAAAAACATGCAATTTGGTGCTAATTTAAGCACAAAAAGGCTAAATTGCACAAAAGGGGTAGTGCTCTTATTTTCTCATTATATATGGAGAAGAGCTTAATAATACTCTTTTTAACATGTATCTTTGTACTGAATTAGGAGATAAGTTTGGCATTGAAATCATAAAAGTTAAGGATAAAGCTAAGTTTTAGGCTATGTATCACGTTCGAGTAAATCCATTAAATGTTGCTATTTGAAAACCAAGATACCATATCATTTATTGTCTATTTGAGATTATTGTGTAGAGTGCTTTTCAAAAATATTTTTTATTTAAAAATATATTAATTTTTTATTATTATTATTTTTAACATTAGCATATCAAAATCATCTAAAAACACTAAAAAAACATCAATTAAATATTTTTCTCAGGATAAACATACTTTTAAAACACATTAAAAAATAATCAAAAACTCAATACCAAACATACACTAAAGGCTGGTTGAGACCATTCGAGCTTGGACTGAATGAAATTTCTTTTCTTCACCATCATATCACATCAATGGAAATAACATAGTGATAAGTGGATCATTAGTATATTTCTTGACGTTGCAATTAGCATGCTGATCCTTTAATTCGTAGGACATATTTTGTTTTGATATTATATTGCATCATCTTAATCCTCATTAATAGTACAATATTCAATAAATTGAGGAGTAAGAGCTGGGATCAAGAGGTTTGCTCCCTCTGTGATCTCAGGTTCGAGCTCTGTGATTGCTTATATGATAGCCACTGGAGGCTTCCATGGTCGTTAACTTCAGGGCCCATGGGATTAGTCGAGGTGTACGCAAGCTGGTCCGGACACCCACATTAAACTAAAAAAAATAAATAAATAAATTGAGGAGTAGCATCCTTAGAAAAAAAATACAGTTGATTGGTTTGTGTGCTACCTATGTAAAATACAAACCGTGGTAAGTCAAACATTAATAAATTTGTTGATTCCAACTAAAAATTAAGTCGTAGAATTGAAATAAAAATGTTATTTCTTAGAAGAAAAAAAAGTTGAATATCTATTTTAATTTTAAATTTAATTTCAAAATTTTAATTGGTTTGGATCAATAAAATATAATTTTATTTTTTTAAAATTCAACATTAACTCAATATCAAAATCTATTCTTAACGTCGCGTCGCGGAGTCTCTTCTAAAGCTAACCAAAATAAAACATCAAACTCAATTCTAAGTCATTTAATACGAAAAGATTAACTTGAAAATAAAAAAATAAAGGGTCAAAAAAATTAAAAAATTAAAAAGAGAAAAAAAATATTGTAAATAACTATTCAAATCTATAATGGATTATATTTTTCTTTCATCTTGCATTTCATAATTTTTTTAATATTTTTTTATCCCACGTTACTTCACGTGTTTATAATTTTAAATATCATTCCATGATTATCAAGAATTAATTTTATAAAATTAAACTATAATTATTATTGCTACTGAAAAATAAAAAGTTTGAAGGGTCAATAAAAAAATATTTACGAGGTTAAAAAAAACAAATAAAAAAAAACTTGAAGGATCAAATCACACACAAAAGAAAATGTAAATGATGGGGCAAAAAAAAAAAAACGTGACTTGGTTCGCTTCACATTGGACATTTATGCGTGCTAATGTACGCCAGAGCCACCGTTATATAAATGCGCCAGCCCGCTCTCAAACTTTGCCAAGCTTGTGTGGAGTAGTAGTAGTAGTACTGGTACTGGTGGGACACTTGTAGGGATTGAGGCAGAGAGGATATTTCTTCATAAGAGCTGTGTTTCTTAGCTTTCTGAGAAAGAAACAAAGGGAGAGGAAGATGGAAATAGAAATGAAGCATTCAAAATTTAAGAGGATTTGTGTGTTTTGTGGTAGTAGTCCAGGAAAGAAAAGCAGCTACAAGGATGCTGCTATTGAGCTTGGAAAAGAATTGGTAATAAGAGAAACAATTTTTTGTCTCTGTTTTCTTTTGTTTCTTAAATTTTCTTCTTCTTTTCTTCCAAATCTTCTTTCTTTCTTTCTAGTTTTATTGGATTTGTTTCTTAGTGTCACCACAACTTGTTTATTGTTCTGGTTTTCCATTCTGATTCCTCTGTTATGGCTCTCTGGGTTAAATCATTTCCTTCTATTGTAATTAGTATTGATCATTACTTTCTTTTGCATTGTTTTTATGGGCTTCAACAGCTCTGTTTCATGGACAGTTGATCAATTTCTCTTCTTGATATTACATGTACCTAAGTTGGTTTCTAAGTCTCCACTTCTTTCTCTGAGCTAGCTGCATTATACATCCATGCCCATTGTACTCTTAGAGAGATAAAAATCTACTTTGATGGGATGGCTGCTTCACTACAGTGGCTGATGTTCCTTTCTTCTTTCTTTTTAAAGGTATCAAGTAATATTGACCTGGTTTATGGAGGAGGAAGTATTGGTTTAATGGGGTTAATTTCTCAAGCTGTTTTTGATGGAGGCCGCCATGTGATTGGGTAAAGCCTTATCATTCTTGTTTCTCCCTCTCTTGTATACTTTTCTTTTCAGCTATCTTCTTCCCTCGTATATTCAAGAAGGTGAAGAAACATGCATTGATTGAAAAATGTTTTTTGTTTATTTTCTTGTAAATAATTATTACTACTAACTGTTCTCATTTGATTGTGTGCAGAGTTATCCCCAAGACACTCATGCCTAGAGAGGTATCTCTTCTCTTACTGAATAGGGCGTGAATCTTTGAGACCTGTGTGTGCATGTGAGAGTGACAGAGGGGGGGAGGGAGTGAAAAGAGAAATGATCTTCTTTTTTTCTAAATCTTTCTTGAATGATTTTGGTCGTTCTTTGAAAGTCCTTTGTGGCAGCTACTCTCACATGAAATTCTACCTCTCTTTTGTCATCTCTGTTTTTTATTTTTTTTCAAGAAAAGGGAATTTCATACGTGTCTCCTTCGAGGTTCATGCGTGTTCAGACCCAGGGAGAGACTTTTTGTTTGTTCTTCGCAACAGTTTTATAGGCTTTCACTTTTTTTTTTTTTTTTTGAACTTGCCTGTCAACGACCTGGTGGAATCTGGGTCTTCACCATTTTGCTCCTCTCTAAAATGAGGATTTTCTTTTCATATTCTTTCCTTCCCTTGTTCGATAAAGCACAAGACTGAAAATGAGGCTTTATAATATAGGGTGTCTATTTTTTCTTCCATTTCCCTTCTCTTTCACCTCTCTACTGCTTTATGACTGTGGTCTGACCCCACCACCTCTGCCACTCATCATTGCTTCTCTTTAGATAACTCTCTGTCTTAAGAATTTGTTTTATGTTGACAAGGGCATTGCATGTTGTACAGATCACTGGAGAAACAGTAGGAGAAGTAAAGGCTGTTGCTGATATGCACCAGAGGAAGGCTGAAATGGCTAGACATTCAGACGCCTTTATTGCCTTGCCTGGTTGGTACAAGCTTAATACTACGATTGCTTTTTATATATATATATATCGTCCAAAATCTTAAGAAGAAATAAATTATCTCTAGATATAAATTCATTCATAAAGACATAAAAATGCAGATAAAACAAGGTCATTTGTTCCTATTGAGAACAATTGAGATTTAGGGAGCTCTTATTTTCTGAGGTCAAAATGCATTTTCTCTCTGAGCTACAACAAAGCAATGCTAGTCTCCTTGGCCTGCATGCCATGTATATAATTGTACCCTCCAATTGACCGCATTAAGAGAAAATCTTCTCCCGCATGGTCCTTTTGCCAGAATTTTTCATGAGGAAGTGCGAGCCATAAATTTCTCCTCTAATCAAAATGAGAATCTGGCCCTGATTGGCGTCTAAAATATGTGTCCGGCCGTATGAAACTCTGTCTAAAACTAGCCTTGAATTGGGCCTGCTGTCATAATGCAAGACTGGAGCTGGCCCTTCAATCCATGATCCCATTACATTCCTAATTTAAGAAATCATTTCACAAAATACATTCAAACTTCAAAGTGTCCCGACGATTCAAGACTATCAAGGAGGAACGCAACGCAATGTCCTATTTTCTGCCAGAGAACCCTTATCCTGATGATTTCGAGACCACATGGATGGAAGTGTGCGTCTTCAAACCTATGAGATTTTAGGCTTCACAGATTCACCTAAATTTTGGCAAGTGTCGTGAAAAACTAATATCAAACACTCGTAGTCTAACATAGTCTAAATATGTGTGTTAAAACTACAACTATAGAGTGCTTGATTGACGATTTTTCATGGGATGTGAATGAAGGTGGTTATGGGACCCTTGAAGAACTTCTTGAAGTCATAACCTGGGCCCAACTTGGCATTCATGACAAACCGGTAAAACACCTCTCCCTATCCAATTAGTGTACTGTTACTTTCAAGTTTTAACAATCCTGATGTGCAATATCCAACTTCTTCTTCTTCTTTGGCATCGACTAAGGCAGTAGTTAGTAAAGAAGCAGAGTCACAGTAGGTGTTACATTTTGCAGGTGGGATTGCTGAATGTGGATGGATATTACAATTCCTTGTTATCATTTATTGACAAAGCAGTAGAGGAAGGCTTCATTAATCCAAGTGCACGCCATATAATTGTATCTGCCCCAACCCCTAGAGAGCTGGTCAAGAAAATGGAGGTACTCATATTGTTTTTTTAATTCGATTTTCTTGTAGGAGATGCTTGCTACGCAACTAATAGGGTTAAATATTCGCTCTTTCCATTAATAATCTGCCCTTTATTTGTTATAACTCACCATCTTTTTTAACCTCATATACACGAATCAAACACTTAGGAAATTTAATGCTAGCATCTCTGCCCTTTTAATCATCTGTACTAATTACAATGGTTAAAACTCATCCAAACTCTTAAGAAGAAAATAAGACTAATATTTCAGTCTTCCTTACAGTTCAATAATTGTTTCAGGAATATTTTCCACGACATGAAATAGTGGCCTCAAAGGTAAGCTGGGAGATTGAACAATTGGGCTACTCTCCACAATGTGATATCTCCAGGTGAAAGAAGAGATTGAGGCATTGGAAGAGAGCCGAAGGGCAGGAGGCCTTTGCCAATGCAATGGACTAATTTTAGACGACCATCATATTCCTCGAGAGGGAACTTAGCTAATTTTTCTTTCCTTTCTTCGTTTTTTCCTTCTGTTTAACGTAGGCATCACCCTTCTCTTCGACGAAAATTTGCTGCTCTTTTGTATTTTATTGCTGCGAGTAAATGAAGGGAAGGGATAAAAGGTTAGGATGGCCACTATTTTTTTTTATCGGCAATGATGTTCAGAGATCAACTTGTTGGTTTGAAGATAGTGATCTTTTCTTCATTTCAAGTAATCGATCTTTTTATAGATTTTAATTGTGTGTGTTTTGCAATGAAATTAGATCCACTTTCTAAATCACGAATTTCAATTGTACAAGCCTAATCTCTAGTGGTTATTGATCAAATTATTACAAAGAACTTGGTGATGCTTTATTTTTCTTTGCACGAGAGAGGATTTTTTGGTTTAGTAAAAGAAAAAAAAATATACGAGGACTCAGCACTATTTGATTTCAAATTGATGTTTTGTCGCAGGTTGAATAATTTTTTTGATCTAAAAATTAAATAAGCTTGTTTTTTTTTAAAAAAATCTAATTATAAATCAAAAAATTTATACATGCATTTGATTTAATACATCAAGAACCATTTATGTTAATAAATACAAAAAATAAAGTGTTAATGTGTTTATTTAACCTCCCTCACTGCAAGTTAACTATTTTTTTTTTTAACGCAAAAGAATTAATGTGTAGGTGTTATTAACATGTTTTTTGACATCGAGTAAAAAATATAATTGTGAATTAAAAACTTGATGCTTACATATAATAAATCATAGTAAATATCATATAAGTTAAAAAAAAAACATATAAGATCTCAAGCTAATTTTTAACATAGCAAAAGAATAGAACAATGTTATAATTGTTACAATGAAACATTATTTTTTTGGTCTTTGTATAATAATTTTTTTAAAAAAAAGTAAAATTAAAAAACAAATTACAAATACAATAAAGAGAGTAGGACAAAAAGAATGGTATAAATAGATCAAGTTAAGAGTGATGGATATTCAAAGCGTAAAAAATAAAAAATAATATTTCTTTTCAAAAAAAATGTAAAGATAAAAAAGAGGAAAAGCTAAAAAAATACTATAAAAATAAAAATAAAAATAAAAAATATATATATTATTTTAATATATTTCTGAGTGAAAAACACTTTAAGAAAACAATCATTACAACACTCCCAGATAACTTCTTAACCAACATGCAATAACTAAAAAAACAAATCAGAAAAGCCGGAAAAAAAAAAACCCAAACACAGGATACAAAAATGTATTGTTCATTCTTGCACGAAAAGAAATCTAAAATTAGAAGGGGTAAAAAACATAAAGAGTAAAAAAGGAACCACAGGAAACCTAATCATAAGCCCACCACAACCCTCCTTGCTCTCATTTTCTTCCTCAGAGAATCTTCCTGCCATGGAACAAAAAACCCAACAAATCTCAGACCCATATTCAAAAGGTGCCCAAAATGCATTGTAGGCAACACCCAGAAAATACAAATCAAAGTCAAAACCTAAACAAGCTATGAAACAAATCATCAAACCTACAAAACCCAGCTTCAAAATTCCCACACCTAGAGCCCGCAAGTTCCACCTCCCACGCTGCCATTTGTCCAACCCAACAATATCTAACACCTAGCATCTGCAAATTGCCCTAATCATAGAACCCCAGTCCCCTGTATAATAGCTTCCAAAAGTTTGAGATCACCCAGCCTAATCCCCCATATAATTACCACGAGGCAATTTCTACAGTATCAAAAATGGACAAATTTTGAACCGTAAAGAGAGAGAGAGAGAGAGCCACGATGAGCTGAGCATCAATGGCATGAGAAAAGTAAATGCGACACTAAAAGACAATGTCCAGCAATTTTAATTCTAGAAATCTATCCATTCAATTTAGCTTCGTGCAGCAAAAGGGATAAACATTCAGGGCAGATAAGAAAGAGAGGAGCTGAAAGTTGATCATCTTGTCGGATACAACGTGTAGGCCGAATATAACCATTAGATTCTCCATTAATAAGCATCGAATACGAAACAGTGGTGATACATTTCATTATCCACCCAATCCATATTGGATCAAGCCCTAATCTTTGCACCATACTTCTCAAGAACAAACATTCTACTCTACCAAAAACCTTCCTCGTATCCCACTTCATAGCCATCTCGTACTCTCTTCCTACACTAATGCTTTGAAGTAATGGAGAATTTCGTGAGCCACAGAGATTGGTCTATTGCGAATAAAAGCACTCTGATTAATGCTAATGATTCTATCTATAATCACTCAACTAATTCTTTTAGATAAGATTTTAGCAATCATTTTGTAAAATACTAAACAGAAGTTAATATAGGCCTCAGCTGTTTCATATTCTTAACATGTTTAACTTTAGCAACAAGAGAAATAATTGTATGATTGAATCCTTTAAAAAAAAAACGACCAATCATTATAGACATCACAGTACTTAACTAAATTCCAGGAACTCTGAAAGAAATGACCAATCATTCCATCAGAGCCTGGAGCCTTTGTTGGGTGAATAGATCAACACAACCTCCCTTATTTCTACTTTCGCTGCTCTTCGGGTGAGAGATTGATTCATTCTTCAAGTGACACGAGGAGATAAAACAGCTAATACTTTATCAATATTTAGGGGATTTCGATGAAGGGAAGATACCAGATCAATAATCAACTGCAATCCGAGCTATATATGTTGTGTTGTTGTTCCATGTCAATTGCTTAAAAAAAATTGTATATTTAAGGTTGACCCCACACACGCACGTGCGCGCGCATATATATATATATATATATATATATATATATATATATATAACTGCTAAGAAGAAGAAGTATTGATAAGAACACATATTGCAGTAGGATTCATGTTGTATGCTTTTAATTTGCTTGTATAAAATTAAGAATTGTAGTTGATGTGGGATTCAAATCATGTAACAAAATATATATATATATATATATATATATATATATATATATATATATATATATATATATATATGTTTCCTAACTAATTGGTAATTCTTGTCATATAATCTGCTAGAGACCCTTATTCAGAGTAGGACTTGGTTATCTGATCAATCACATAAACCCTTATCTTTATGGTTAATTTATTTCTCCTTCATGATCAATCACGTCTTTTAGCTCTCCTAGAAGATTATGACTTCAACTCCCTTCGTTGATCGTTTCCGATCTTGCTTAGTCGATCATTTCCTATCTTGCTTGGTTGATTTGACTTTTCTTGTTCTTGGTTGATGTTACTATTCATTATCATTTAGCTTTCCTTTTCTTATTTGGTAGTGAACAATTGATGTTCTCATTCAGTCAATCCCTTCATATTCCTTTATTTTAGAACATATAAAGGAGTATCCCTTGTTATTTTAATATTGAATTCAATTGAATAAATCAACAATAATAACATGACAAGTACACATTGTTATCCAAAAATACGCATAAAGCCTTTATGTTTGGCTTGTTAGCCAATTAAAAAAGTGTTTAAAGAAATAATAACGGTTAATTTTTAAAATATTTTTGCACTCGAAAATACCATTAATTTGCGTGATTTGGCCTTAATTAAAGGCCTACACCTAGCAGGTGAGAAGCTTCGTTCTTTTACATAAATTTTAACAAATCCCTTTGAAGATTTAGTACTAGGTGCACATGAAGTCAACTCACTGATGAGGAGACTGAAAGAAAACACAAACTTACTTCTCATATAGAGAACATATGGCCCTTCTGCTATACTTGATATGCAGGTATCCAATCCATTATAATCCAACAAGCCAGCCAAAACATAATAAGGGTAAAGTAGTTGCTTTAGAACCTTATGTACCAAGTCACATATATAAGGAATTAGAAGAAAGTCAAGCAAGAGTTGAAGATCAACCTTTTATGAGAAAAGAGAAAAATCTTTAGAGTTTTATTGTGGATTCAAATATAGGAAACTGCCTATTTTCCAAGATTTAGTAATGTAAAATCAAATCATAACCTACACTCTATCTATACAGGGGAGAGCCTACTTAAATTCCTCCTACCATGATTTTCCTTTCAAGAAGTATGTTGGAATCCTCTTCATCCTTACAAATAGGAGTGTTATAGTTATATCTTCCTTTACAACAACGAAGACAAGACCTCAATCTGTGTTACTCCCTTAACATCAAAGGTTAGACACTAGGAAAAAGAAAGATTGTTGTTTGAAGAAGTATCCTAGCTTGCAGGGATCTTCATTCTGATCTAGTGATAAATCCAATTTCAAATAACAACTTGTTAGTGTGTATACCATGTAGCCAATCAGGTGGTTACAAATGGCACTAACTTTGTTCATGCAAAACATATATTTTATTATCAATAAAAACATTTTTTTATCTTTAATATTCATTTAAGTTTGATTAATGAGTCTAAATTAAAGATAAAGTCATTGAGAAAAAAAATATTCTACAAAGAAAATCATAAAATAGTTATAATTAATAAGGACTCATATTGCATCAAAGTATTATTACTAGTCAATGTTATATTAAAACTTAATATTAATTAGAGTGGAGGAAATTAGTAAATATTATATTCTTTTTTTTTTTATGAAAGGAAACAGTTGTTTTTATAAGTTGATGCATAATGGATACCTAGAACTAATATACATATGCTAGTTAAATAAAATATACACTAAATTAACTCGCATAAAAATTCCATATAAAAATATTACTCATGTCTATGAAAATACTAACATGAAAATTATATAAATAATCTTTAAATTTGAGATCACTAAGTTATCAAATTATATATATTCACCCCCTTTCCGCTTGATGTTATTGATGATGCCTAAAAAATCAAAGTAGCTTGGGAAACAGGTCTTATGTGTTTGATATTCTGTTAATCTCTTAGTTCTAGTAATCTGATTCATTTTTCATTGTCAAGGTGGCGGGTGATTGGTGTTTGATATCTTTAAAAGGTCTCATTTTATAAATTTAGGGACTCTTTGATGTTTAAGTAAGATTTTTTTTTTAGAGAAACTCTTGAAAATAAATATGTCATGAAGAATGGAGATTGAGAGTCAAGCTTACGAGAATCCAATATGTCTTTATAGCCTATGCTTCTTACCTTTTTATTGAGGAGAGAACTAAAAGGTCCTCTTTTTCTTATAACATTCAATCCTCTTACGTGTTAAAGAGACAAAATATCTCTAACTCATTAAAGGGGGGGGGGAGGGATCTCTAACTTATTAGAGGGAAAATATTTCTGACTTTATCACAGAGAAAATATCTCTAACTTTATTAGAGAAAAAACATGTCTATGCATGTGGGTTCAATGTTTGGCTGAGCCCAAGATTACTGGATATGATAGTTCATCATACTCGTATATACTTGGATTTAGCGCTTAACTGAATCCAAAGATATTGGATTATCACCTGACTTTTGATTTTTTTAAAATTAGAATTCAAATAAAAATAAAAATAAAAACAAAACATGTTGATAGATCACCACTCATTACTGAAAGAACCACAAGGAACATTATTTGGAAGTCAAGATTTCGCTAAAGCACACCCCATGTACCTAAAAACAACATCTAATTCCATCATATATATATATATATATATATATATATATATAAAAACTACCAAAAACACATAACAGCCAATTAAAACATAAATCTTGACCTTCATTTTTATTCAATAAAATTAACAAGTCAATAAATCATTGAAAATTCACTTCAAAACACACTCACTTTCTCCATTCATGCAAAAAATTCATTTAAATTAATAAATTAAGATTTCATCTCATTTAATTTCTCATCCAATTTGATTCAGACATAAATAAATAAATCACTAACCTATATAATAATTTTGGACGATCTAACAAAATCAAACGAGGTAATTTATATCTCACAAAACCAAATAAAAAATCAAAAATTAATTAAAAAACAAGAGTCCAATCTAGAAGAAGACAAAAAAAAAAAAAAAAAAGAAAAGAAAAGAGACAACCTTACCTTAATCATAAGGATAGAATCAATCCTTTGTAGAAACCGAGACTGAGAAAGAGGGAGAGAGAAACTATTGCCGCTGACAGAGATGTTGTTGGATGGATAAGAGAGAGAGAAAGATAGTTGGAGAAAGGAAGTGACAGCAAGAATAATGGCTGAAGAAGGGATCTCTCTGTTTTCTCCTTACAAAATGGGCAAGTTCAGCCTCTCTCACAGGTCAGTTCATCCCACTTTCTCTCTAGTTTCAACTGCCGGATTCATTCAGTAGTTAGTTTCTATTTCAGACATTATTATGCAATTACGCTAGGAATACCAGATTGAATTCATTCCATCCAAGAGAAAAGAAGGCATTATGAATAATTTAATTTATATATAAGAAACTTACATTTCTAGTCATTAGCCATGATGCATTTTTTATTACCACTTGAAGTATAATAATCTTGATGACATTTCTGTTGAGATCATGATCTCAACTCTAAAAATTAAAAGAGAATATGATTTTTCTAGTAAATATCTTATGGGTGGTTGACATTCAGACTTCATAGTTTTTATGATTGAACCAACACCCTACTTGTACTTATTGAAAACTTTCTAAAAGCCTAAGGCTCCAACTGCATTTATGAAGATGATAAACACCTAGCCCAAACTTGCTCGTCTCATTAAATTGCTGCATAGCATTTCCTACTTATTGAAGAGTTGTTAAAGCTCTCATGGAGCAAATGTGCTAACAACTATATGAAGATTCGTGACATATTTTATTTCAGGAGTGTTTTGATTATCCATCTTTGATAACTTTTTTATTAGGTTTCCATAGATAACACCATTGATTCAATAATGTCCCTAAAAATCCAAGTAGCTTGATAACAAGGCATATATATTGGATAATCGGTTAATTTTTTAGTTCTAGCAATCTGATTCATTCTTCATTGCCAAGGTAGTCGATGGTTGGTATTTGATACTTACAAAAGGTCTCATTTTACGGATTTAAGAATTCTATAATGCTTAAGCAAATATTTTTTTTTTTTAGAAAATACAATAATATTTTAGAGATAGACTCTTGAAAATAAATATGTCATGAAGAATGGAGATTGAGAGTCAGGCTTTCTAAGGATCCAATATGTCTTTATAGCCCATGCTTCTTACCTTTTTTTTATCGAGGGAAGGACTAAAAGGTTCTTTTTTGCTGATAATATTCAATACTCTAACGTGTCAAAAAAAAATATCTCTAACTTATTAGAAAGGAAAACATCTCTGACTTATCAGAGGAAAAATATGTATGATTTTATCAAAGAAAAAATATCATTGTCTTTATAAAAGAAAAAACATGTCTATATGAATGTGGTCTCAACATTTGACTAAAAAAAAATGCTGAGTTTGATAATTCTCTAGACTTGTATATACTTAGAATAGCACTTGACTAAACTTAACTTAAAGATAGTGTATTATCACTCAACCTAATTTAAATTTTTAAATGATGATCTAAATAAAAATAAAAATAAGAACAAATCATGTTAATTCATCACCACTCATTGCTGATAAAACAGCAAAGAATAGTCGTTGTAAGTCAAGATTTCTCTAAAGCACACCGCCATATACCCAAAAACAGCATCTATTACCATCATATATCTGTAAAAACTGCCAAAAACACATAGCTACCGATTAAAACATAAATCTTGACCTTCAATTTTATTCTATAAAATTAACTAGTCAATAAATCATTGAAAATTCACTTCAAAAAACACTCACTTTCTCCATTCATTCACATAATTTAGCATTTAGAAGCCGTAATATGCAAAAATTTCATTTAAATTAATAAATCAGAATTCCGTTTCATTTAACTTCTCATCAAATTTGATTGGTAAATAAATAAATAATAATTTTGGACGATCTAACAAAATCAAACGTGGTAATTTCTATCTCACAGAACCAAATAAACAACCGAAAATTAATTAAAAAACAAGAGAGAAAAATCTAGAAGAAAGACAAAAAAAAGAAAGAAAGAAGAAGAGGCAACCTTACCTTAATCGTAGGGATAGAATCAATCCCTTTGTAGAAACGGAGACCGAGAAAGAGGGAGAGAAAAACTACTGCCGCTGAGAGAGAGAGAGAGAGAGAGAGAGAGAGAGAGAGAGAGAGGAAGATAGGGGGAGAAAGGAAGAACAATGGCTGAAAAAGGGACCTCTCTGTTTTCTCCTTACAAGATGGGCAAGTTCAGCCTCTCTCACAGGTCAGTTCATCCCACTTTCTCTCTAGTTTCAACTGCCCAGTAGTTAGTTTCTCCATTTCAGACATTAAAAAGAAAAAGAGTCGTACGGTGTCCCAGAAATCTAGAGAGAGAGAGATGCGGGAGGGCATTTTTGTGATCTGATTTTTGGATACAGGGTGGTGCTAGCGCCCTTGACAAGATGCAGGGCGTTAGGTGGGATACCGGGAGATGCTCTGGTGGAGTACTACACGCAGAGGTCAACTCCTGGCGGATTTCTCATCACTGAAGGCACTCTCATCTCTCCAACAGCTCCTGGGTAATTTCATCTTCTTTTATTCTATTATTGATGGTGACCTTTTCATTTTTGCACCTCCAACTGCTCCTTGCTAATTTCACCCTTCCTTTGTTTACGGTTTGTGGGCCCAACAGTAGCCATTGCAATTTACCTTTCCTCTTTTCGAAAAAAAACAATTTACCGGCTATTTTCGGCGTAACTTTAAGATGAAGAGTTATTTATTTATTTTTATTTTTTTTAGTTGGTTGAATTTGTTTTTTATAAAAATTTATTTATTTTTGTTTTATTATGTAATAATGTTAAAAAAAATATTATTTTAATATATTTTTAAATAAAAAAATCTTAAAAAGTAATCAATATCATTATATCAAACACCTCCAATAAAACTAGCTATGATTGTTTTAATAGTTTGAATTTTAAACATTAGATTTATGGGTGTTCTAGAGTGTAATAATATTTGTAATATTAATAATTTAATTTTATCATAAAACATATAATTACTAATCTACTAAAAAATTAAAACAAAAAAAAAAACTAAAACTTTCATAATAGTACACTTTATTTGCAATACAAAATTAATTTTATAATTGAACTTGTTTTTGTATTTCAATCTCTGCTTCGGCCACCGAAACCCTCTGCTCAGTGGAACTTTATCTTCTCTTCATCTTCATCTTCAACCAATGCCCACCAAATAAACTAAAGGTTAGAAGCAGAGCTGTGACTTTGGGAAAATACATTTGCTCAAGTGAAGACATATATTCAAGTATGCTTCAAAGCTGTTAAAGCTGAACTTCCTATTTTCTTCTGGTTGATGGGTAAGAATTTGTATTATGGTTTATAGTCTTTTGTCTAATACAAAAACAACCAACTTGTGTATGGTTGGATGAAGGGCGGAGTCAAGAATTTTTTTTCGTTCTAGATTGCTCTCTCTTTATACATACATATATATACATATATATATATATATATATATATATATTAATTCATGAACATGAATTTATGAAGTTAACAATAAAATCTTAATTCAAATACATTACTCAAAATATTAAAAAATAAATTTGAAAGTACATAAAATTAAAGTGAAAGTAAAAATAAATCTACTATTGAAATTAATTACACCCTTCAATGTTTTGTGGAATAAAATTCATCTATAATCGAATCTAAATATATATCTTCAAGAAGCTTTCGTTCAATGTAAATCATCATAAATTTATTTTTAACATACTTTATAGCTGAAAATGCTCACTCTTTGATGGCAGTAAAAACATGCAAAGTCAAAATAAGACGAATCAACATGATAATCAAATGATTGTGTTGCAACTTAATTATTTGTTTTGATTAATCCTCGACATAATTCAAAAATGATAGATATATTCTGCAAGCTCTCATGATTAATCACATCAATCTGATAATACTGTAGTTGAGATCTTAAATATTGGATCTTTTATTCATTGAAATCTTCAGGATAAAAATTATCAACAAGCTTGCAAATAGTATAAACTTTAAATGATTTAATGTTGTCCTTAAATTCCAAAGCAGAGCTAAGTACAAAAAGTTTCATTGTCCCATCATTGAATCTAGAATTCAACTCTTCCAATTGAAAATCTATTGCTGAGTTAAATATATTATAATGACAAGGTTAGTAAATTGTAACTAATCCTCGTTGCTGACATGAATGACTTGTAGCTTTTTATATGAAATATTTATATGAGGTACATCAATCTTATATTGTGTGCAAATAGATTGCACATGTGCAAGGAGAATATCAAATCCGGCATCTTTTAGAGTTTGAAGCAATGTTTCAGTAGTTGAGATAAGATTGAGTTGAATTTGTGTGATGGATAGTACCATACAATAAATGAAAAAAGAAAAGATGTGCTGCTTTTGTTAAATTTTATGAGTTGAATATGTAGAGAAACAATAAGTAATCTAGCACGAGGGGAATAAGATTTTTGACTTTGACTTTCTTAACCAAAAAAATAGAGATTTTAATTAAAAAAAAGTGGCTAATTTTATGGACAAATGATGTTTTTCTTGAGCTACTTTAATTAATTAAAGGTAACTTAGTCTGATATAATATTAGTACAAAAAAAAATGATAAAATTTTGACTTAGGCTATAGCGTACCCAAGTCTTGTATATAGATCCGCCCTCAGTTGGATGTAAAGTGTGATTTTTAAAAAATATAAAAATAAAGAAAAAAAATTATAGGAGGCTCGTTATAATTAAAAAAAAATACAACCAACCATCTTTCTTGCTGTTGATTCTGCATGTGAGTGAAGTTCTTTAGAAAACATTTGCAGCGTCTACTTTTGATTTTTAATGAATATTAGGTGATAATTTCGTCTTTCGCGAGGAGGTGACATATTTCTTAAAGAAACCTTATAAATTATAGTGCTTTCTAACAAACTTTTACCAATAGAATGATGTTAATTATTGTGAACGCGTTAGACTGAAAACAATAGGAATTCGCATCCATGGGATTATGCACACGTTAAGATGGAAAACAATAGGATTTCATTTTATACTCATCATTGCTAAACAAGTTCTTTGTGCATAAGGAGCACCTTACTAGCATATAGTTGAACAAGATCCATATCCGACAGTGTATATTTTTTTCCCTTAATCTGGTTCAAAGTGACAAAAAGAATTATCATCTCTTATTTCTTCATCATCTAGCAAGATGTTATGGACATAATGACAACAAAAAAGCTTAACATTAAGAAAAACTTCAAGAAGTTTATGTATTGGATCATATGATCTTTATATGGGACCCGCTAATCCATTGATCTATGAGTGTTCTTGAAGGTTTTTTCTTGTCATTGTTATTTAATGTTTAGCATTGATGAAAATGCTTTCTCCTATGTTCACATTGCATTGTTTATGCCATGCATGTTGTATAGAATTTGTCTGATGTCTTTTAATGGAGGAACCAGGTTTCCCCATGTGCCTGGAATTTACTCAGATGCTCAAGTGGAGGCATGGAAGAAGGTAGTGAATGCGGTTCATGCCAAAGGGAGCATCATATTCTGTCAACTGTGGCACGTTGGCCGTGCATCTCATCAAGGTAAATTTACTTTACTCTATCACGAAACTTGAAATCAACCTGGTGTCATTTTAGGTCAACCAGCATTTTCCTTGCACTGTTTTTTATTGTCATTGTTGGCTACAATAATTGTTATTGAAGCACTGGATATTTGCCTTTTGAATTTGGGCATTACATCAGTTTATCAACCTGGTGGGGCTGCAGCAATTTCATCAACAAACAAGGCCATCTCAAACAGGTGGAGAATTCTCATGCCAGATGGGACCTATAGCACATGCTCAGCACCTCGAGCCTTGGAAACCTCTGAAATACTGGAGGTGGTGGAGCATTATAGCCAGGCAGCCTTGAATGCCATTCGAGCGGGTTAGTGTAATGACATTTATTTGTTTTATTTCAAGGTTTTGGAGCTGCAGTTGTATGTGACAGTTTTTTTCTTTTAGACGGGCAATTACCTGTTTAGAGAAAACGGAGTATGCTTTACTAAATTTTTCCTTAAAGGGTGACGATGATACCTCTCTATGATGGGAGTTCTAATCATGATTGGCCTTTTTAGTTAGCTGGTATATATTGTTGATTCAATTTGATGGCTTAATTGACTGGATAATCAGCTTAGACTGCTACTTTAGCTCTCGAAACAAAGAAACAGGTGCTTTTCGAGCTCACCTGGTTACCATGTGTTACATCAATGATTAATAACGCTCGTAATGAAAACATTGTCTGCAGGTTTTGATGGGGTTGAGATCCATGGGGGTTATGGTTACCTTATTGATCAATTCTTAAAAGATGGGATCAATAACAGAATAGATGAGTATGGTGGATCAATGGAAAACCGTTGCAGATTCTTAATGCAGGTGATTCAGGCAGTAGTCTCAGCTGTCGGCGCAGAACGAGTAGCTTTTCGAACGTCCCCTGCAATCGATCACAATGATGCCACAGACTCTGATCCACTCAACTTAGGCCTTTCAGTGATTGAGAGAATTAACAAACTCCAGCTACAGGTGGGCTCAAAACTCACCTACCTCCACGTCCAAAGAGAGTTAGGCAGACCTGGCACCGAAGATGTGGTGGCGCAAACGACCAGGACTTGGAGGAGGGCATATCAGGGTACCTTCATATGCAGTGGTGGGTTCACTAGGGAGCTGGGAACACAAGCTGTAGCTGAAGGTGACGCAGATTTGGTATCCTACGGTAGAGATTTTATCTCAAACCCAGACTTGGTTTTGAGATTGAAGCTTAATGCACCCCTGAATAAGTATATCAGGGAGACTTTCTACACCCACGATCCCATTGTTGGGTACACAGATTACCCTTTCCTGAGCAAAGCTAGTGGATGACTGGCACCACTCTCACACCTTTGAATATTGGAGTGAATTATAAGTTTCTGTCCACAGAAGATGATAATTGAATTAAATAAAAATAACCTAAAAGATTTGGTGTTTCCACCGTAGTCACGGAAACAGTGCTATGATTTTTATTTTTCAGTACTTTATTTTATTTTATTTTTCAATTGGGTCCTTTATCATTGTGTTTACTGGGAGTTAGTCCTTGTATTTTGTTTCTCATTGCTTTCTATGAGACTTTGTAGTCCCAGCAAAACATCTTGCTATTGGATTGGTTTTTGAATTTGGAAAAATCTATTTGATTTTATGATTTGCACAAAATTAAGAGTCAAAGGACTAAAATTGAAAAAGAATAAGAAAACCATGTTACAGAAAAGAAAAAATTTGTCCTTACGTTTATTTGCTAAATTTTGCTTTGGGATTTTGTCAAAGTTTCTTTTTAGTCCTTGTAGTTTCGAGATCAAATGTTTTAGTTTAAGATTTTATTTTGTTCCGATCTTGACCCTGATTTGAGAGAGGAAAAGAGTCATCACAAAAAGGCTAAGTAGAGAGAAAGTTATCAGTTAATCAAGATATCAACCATGAAAAAAAGTAGTTCTTGATGTCAATGAGTTTCTTTGAATGAGAAGAGTTTCATTAATGTGTTCTTTGACATTCATTTTGTCTGAAAAAGTATTTCGAGGCTTGAAAAGTTTTTTGAAATCGAGTTGATTCTGCATTTTGAGATCGATTTTTTAAGTCTAAGACCACAAATGAGTTTTTAAGGCCTCTTGAGTGTTTTTTAAATGTTTTTAGATAAAATATTGGTTGAAAAATGGGATAATCTTGAAAAATAAATAAATTAGAAAACTCAATCCCGAATCAACTCAATATTAAAAGATAAAATTAATATAAAACAACATTTAATTAAAAAAACAAAGTGAACTCGAGTCCAAGAAACTCGCGACACAAATTATGTATGTCATCATATTTAATAATATTTTTTATCCTATATATTATTTTTCATTTAATTATATGACAAGAAAAGCACTTGATATTTTTTTGTATTGAATAACAATTTTTTTTTAAGTACAAAAAATGATGATAGCTACCTAGGGATGGGAAGGCAAAGGTAGATTATATATCGACAACAAAAAATTAATTGCATTCTTTAAGGTTTGATTTAAAAAACAAAAATTGATCATCGATAACAAATAGTGAAATTGTATTTTTTTAAAAACATTAAGGGACATAAAAAAGCATTAAACAAAGAAAAGTAAATAATAGCCTAAATGTTGTGGATTAATTAACCCATTAAACTCGTCACCCTATAAAGGATTCAATTGGATTCAATGATTTGTTTTCTCAATTTTTTTGAAAACCAAACATAAAAAAATAGTTCAACCTCGTGGGTCTAGGCATTAAAACAAAACAGCTTAGCTAGCACGTTTGAGCCTATTTTTTATTATTTAATAAAGGGGCGCTTTTTATATATAAAAAAGACAACAGACAACACGTCGTTTGCTTTCTACAGATTTCAGCAACCACGGGTCCCTGAAAAATCAAGGTTTCTATTTCTTTTTCATTTTCAATCTATTGTTGACTCAAAACACCTAGATAATACCCTAAACACCTTGATAATCCATGCCCACAATAAACCTTAAAAATCAAATTCAACCCGAAGCCACGATCAAATCTAGCTTCAAACACCAGGGAAAACTCCATTGATGAAATGGAACCCATGGACATAAAAATTGACTATATTTTTTGTCATAATCATTAACAACGAGAAATTTCTCTCTTAAAGTCAAAATTTGATGACCTTCTCTCTCTTCTAACACAAAAAAAAGGAATGAAAAATGAGAAAAATGATCTTTGGCATCAAAATTAAATTTAGAAAAACTAAAGCGATTGTCTACCTAATAGATAAAAAAAATAAAAAACTAAAATAAACTTTTCAATTGAAATTCTAAGACGCCGTTTATTTTATATGTGCTTTGCATTTTAGTTCTCTACCTTTTAATTCAACCCTTCTTTAAGAAAAAATGCAATTGGGTGCTAATTTGGGCTAAAAAGGACTTAATTGTGCAAAGAAAAAGTTTGAGGATCAAATTGATATTTTTAAAAAAATTCATTATTTCAATCTACAATTATTTGTGAGAGTAAACAATAAATGTTGCTATAATGAAAACACCAGAAGGCTTAGTGTTTGTTGATTTTCTATAAAAACAAACAGTACTCTCTTACATATATTACTCTTAATATCACTGCCAGAAGAGTATAACATGCTCTTGTACGAATGAGCTCTTCGAAGATTAATATGTTTTCGGTGATATCATCATGGTTGTGAAAAGTTTAAGAAATAATTGACTAGCGGTTTCTTGTACAAGGGGAGAGCTACTATAGCCAAGATTTTATTAATTAGCTAAAATTATTCAAGATTGGTTGATATTAACCTTTGGACCTTCATTTCAGGTCAGCCAATAAAGCATCTCTTCTGTTCACATCAAAATCTCTAGACGATTATCCATATTTACGTACTGCTGATGTTTAAAATCAGGTATACTCTTTATGTATGGAGAATTCTAACGAGTCCATATATATCTAGGGTTTCAAAGAGAAAACCCATGTGAAATGCCTCAAGTATCAATTCGGTACCAGTCCACTTGTATATTGAAGCACACTAATTAAGACCAGACCTTCACACAGGTATTGACCGATGGAGGGCAGAATAAATTAAGCCAGCAATGTGTGTGTGTGTGTGTGGGGAACAAGGACTGCGCATGGACCCTTAAGTCTTTGATCTATATGCATAATATTCTTAATTGTTAGGCCATTTAAATACTATTTACACGGAATTTGCATCGATCTAAGCCTATGTGGATTCCACTTGAATCACTAATAAGCTTTGTCAAAGCCCCAGAATTGGCCTGTCAAAGTTTGCCAGTACTTGGCTCAAGTCAAAACGTCTTAGTGCGCTCGATCTTCCACGCTTTGATTGCTTTCTTTTTGCAGCAAAGATGGTTGACCGTTCTTAGGGTTTGTACAGGTTTGGACTTTGGATATTGGCTAGCGAGATTAATAATAATAAAAAAAAGAGCTTAAATTCAGTGATTCGTTTGCAAATTTGAGAGAGAATTGGATCTTCTAGCAATGAAGGGTTTTTTTTTTTTTATTGTAGCTACTAATGATGTTCATGCTCTCGGCAATCGCACGAGTGTGAGATCATGCTTGCATGGCATGTGATATCGCACGAGCATTAACTAAAAAATTAAGATGACAGTCAAATAATTTATAACCCTATCAACAGGATATTCAAAACTAGGTAAAGCAGATTCAAATCCTAATGATAATATAATGGGATACATGTATGTATGTATGTATGTATGTATGTATGTTTGATGTATAACATTATTAAGCCTTAGGTTGATATATATAAGAATCATCTCACAATAAAAATATTTAATTCTCATATAATTACGACTATAAAGACTCGATATAGTCAATTATCAAGTTAATTGAATATATTCAAAGAATATGGGAGTTAATTGAATGAATTCAAAGAAAATAAATGTTTGTGAATAATATAAAATCATTTATTTATCTTTATCTAACAAATTCACCAATTGGTTGTTTGACAATAAAGGTTAATTTATCTAACATTTTTTTTTTTAGGGTTGTGGTTGGTATCCTGATCCTCTGAACGCAATTTGATTGTTTTCTTAGAAGCCCAGTTCTTAAATATAGCTTAATATCTCCTTGAATTAGTTACTCGCACAATAATTTTCTTAATATCAGGGATATTGTTCTTCTCTGGTGACCATCTTCTGCAACTGTAATGGCCACTCACCTGTAAAAACAGGAGTTGACTAACTGTGCCGGAAGAAAAAGAAAGAAAAAAAACGAGAAGAAGAATTAAGACAAATTAATTCGAAACTTATCCCATTTTCTTTCATGAGAAAATGACCAAACTTTTTCAAATTCTCCGTCCCACAAGCAAATTGAATCTATTCTGTGATTTGCTGCTTTCAACTTGAGAAAGTTGGGCAAAACCCCATTAGCAAAGCTTGCTGTCATGTTCTTCGACGTATCTACATGCTAAGTCAAACTTGGCAATATATAAATATATGTGCACGTCTATATAATCATCTCTACTACCTGCTTATGTATTAATACAGTTAAATACGATGCTCAAATCTTCAATGTCTAACACCTTCATTCTCTGCAACTTTACGCGGCCTCATATTAGCCATTGATTGATTACATTCTTTCTTCTTTTTCGTGTAAATTCGAGGGATCTGGTAGCTTTTAGTGTGCTTCATTTGCTGGTGAAGAAAAGGTCTCTTTGTAGGCTGTGCTCTGTGGTTCATTTTCTTTGTTTGTAGAAAAGGTATTGCTATCTTAACAATCTTAAGTTGTTTTCTTTCAGTGTTTCTTGTCCTCGATGGACTATATATCTCTCTTGCATTCATCTTGTCTGGGTTTTGGACAGAGGTGCTCATGATCTAGGGACTTGAGTTTGACATAGATCGTACTAGAAGTCTTTTCTTTGTCTATTTTTACATTAATTAATCTCTTGGGATTTGAATTGTTAGTTAATGAGCTTTATTTATTTTCTTCTTTTAGAAAATACAAATTTCGTTTTCAGTTTTTCTGGGATCTTGTTTAATGCCAGAGAGATTAGACTAAGAGTGCGTAGCTAGGGAATACCAAAAACGCAGGGTTAGCCCTTTTATATGGCATCAAAACCGGTTTTAAATTCAAAAATAAATTTTAAAAAATAAAAAAATATATATTTTTTTAATATATTTTAAATAAAATCATCATCGCAAGCTTATTTAACAAAATAAAAAATTAACAGGAACGTTATTAAATTTATGTAATAATGATACTGTATTAATATAAACGTTTAGACCGTGTGACCATGGATGCCCTTCTCATGGGGTGCTTCTCTTGCGCTTTTTTGCTACATTTCCATTCATTCATGTAAATATAATACGAAGGCACAGGATCGTCACTACACAAACTTCAACCAACACCATCGACATAATTTCTTCATTGCCTTCTTGCCTGGTCTTTCCTTGCTCTTTTTGGACCAGAGTTATTCTGAGCTTTTCTTTGGCTACAACGCTGAAATTCTAACACTTTGTGCTGTTTGGTTGGCAGAAAATCAAGTCTGGTGTTAATTTGAAGCATATTTTCAATACAGTCGAGTTTAAATGCTTAAAAGTTGGACATTAAGTATGAATAATGGTTTAAGTTCCATGTATGTTAATTTGATTGCTTTTGCAGGTAAACATTCATTTTAATTGAAATCAAGATATTGGCTTAATCCAGAATTCGACAATGAAAAGTGGGGATGACTTGGAAGGGATGCTTAGTGATTATGTTGGAGGGAAGGCCAAGTCCAAGTTACATAGGATTCCCTCAGCTAGGCTTGTTACAGCTCTTACTTGTCTCCAATTTGCTTTTGCAATTTATGCAACTTTCTTACTATACTACATGAGCCCTACAATAGATTTAAGAGCCAAACCAGACTTTACCTGGGCTACCAGAATCGCACAGCAATGGAAGCAATTTATTATCCCACCCCACGTTCTTGGTCGATACCAAGAAGCTGCTTCTCTTGTCAGAGCAGAGATCCAACCAATCAATCCATCACAAGTTTGCGAGCATGAAAAGATTGATTTCCAGCAGAAGAAGTCAAATGATTCTCAAATGATTAAGTTGAAGAGAGAGCTGTATGATGAGGTATTGGATTTTCAAAGTAAGTCCATTGGCACAGAAACACTGTCTGAGCTAATGGCAATGAATTCTAAGTGGGATTTGCGAGGTCCCAGTAAGGCAAAGGTCACAGTGATCTTAAACCATTTCAAGAGAAAGACACTTTGCGCACAGCTTGATTCTCTGCTTCACCAGACACTTCCTTTCCACCATGTTTGGGTACTTTCATTTGGGAGCCCGAATGAGCTCTCACTAAAGCGAATTGTAGACAGCTATAATGATTCAAGAATCAGTTTCGTTACTTCTAGCTACGATTTCAAGTATTATGGAAGGTTCCAAATGGCTTTACAAACCGAAGCCGATCTTCTATATATCGTTGATGATGACATGATTCCAGGCAGGAAAATGCTACAGATATTATCGCACGTAGCAGGGACGGAAAAATACAAGAACTCAGTTTTGGGCAGCATAGGAAGGATTTTGCCTTTTAGGCAAAAGGACTTCACATTCCCTAGCTACAGAAAGTTCCGGTCCAAAGAGGCAGGGCTCTATTTGCCTGATCCTGCTTATGATATAACAGTTAATAAAATTATGCAGGTGGATTTTCTTTCCAGTTCATGGTTTTTATCTGCAGAGCTTGTTAAGACACTATTCGTTGAGGCACCTATGACCTTCAAGACAGGAGAAGATCTGCATCTTAGGTATGACCATTCTTACTACATTTCAATTTTTTGTTTTATTTTGATCACTTGTATTCGGTAGTTAAAATTAAAAAAAAAAAAAAGTGACGGGTTCCTGTAAACTTTGATCTCTAGGAGTCACCCCGCTTTCTTCACATTAATAACAATATTGGTTTAAGCTAGTATAACAACTTTTATAAAACATTCATGCAAGTATTATTGAGCTTTTATTGAGTTGGTAACCTGTTCAGTAGTACATTGGCAAGCATTTGAAGTTTTATACTTAAAATCAGCTTTTTTATTAGATGCAATGAGTTTTCAATACAAGAATCTTCATAGAACAGCCTTCCCTTTTTAAAGATGTGGCCAACTTTTCTTCTGTTAGTCACTATCCTGAACTTTGTTAATATAATATTTTCCACTTCGAGATGATGCTCTGTATCCTGTTTCCACCACTGGTATTTCTGTATCCACTAATCTGTCTACATGTTTAATTTGATAAATGAAATGAAAATAACTGTGTTGGAATTAGCACTTCCCTTTTGAGATTCTCTGTAGCACTATCTGCGCATTATGGAGGAATAGTTTGGTTAGGACATGGGAGTAAGTTCAAGTGTACCGTCAGTGAAGGTTGGAGGAGGGTGCACCAATACATCAGTTATGGTTTATTATTTTTTAGCTTTTGGAAATGTGCAAATGGTTTCCAAAGCTGAAGCCATGGTTATCCATGTAGTTTTAAGTCATTTAACTGCTATAACCATTACCAAAATAACAAGTGATGGTAAAAATGGTATATCATGATAGTTGATTGTGGAAGAATGGCAAGTTTTCTCAATATGAGAGAAAAGTGGTTCTCTGGATATCCAACTTCTTCTCTTTTTTCTTTTTCTTTTTCCTTTTGATTTACTATTCTTTTGTCTTCCTGATTGAGCTTCTAATGTTATGATTTTTATCCAACATATGCAGCTACCAGCTTCAGAAGTACAGGAATGCTGGTTCATTTGTGCTTCCAGTTGATCCAAACGATAAGGAAACATGGGGTGATAGTGAGCACAGGCTTGCTTATGTTTCTGAAACCACTGTAATTTTCAAGGACATTGTTCAAGTCCGAGATGATCAGTGGTGGAAAGCACTGTCTGCTGGTTATGTGACTCAGTGGGCAGCAATGCACCCTCAAAAAATAGATGCACTCTTTTATGCCCACTCGGTCGATGAAGTTAAAGCACTTGCACCACTTCTTGAAAGGTTCAGGTCAACTGCTGGCAAGAAGGCATACATTGCTATCTCTGGAGGCAGTTTTTGCCCTTGTGAAGATGCTGCAACTGCTCTTAATTGGCCTAAAGTGGTTTGCGAAGAGAGAAGATTCAGGATATTTGATTTGGCGGTTGGGGCACAGTCAGATATATCAGACTCGGAAGTGCCAGTGATGCAGGCAGTGTACTCGAGTATGAAAGGATTGATCAAAATTCACAATCCCAGTGTGGTGATCACAGTGAATGACATTGATCCTAATGTGAAGAAAGCCTTGAAAATGGCGACAGAGACTAATGTTAATGGCACAACGATGGTTCTTCTTCCAAGGCCCTCTATATCAAAGGTTCTTTGGATGGCTGATCTAAGATCAACTGCTTTGCCAAGTAAGGATGCATCCTCTCTTTCTGCCCTTGAAATTATGATCTATATTGTGGAACCTTTCTTTTTATGGATATGACTGACCATACACTTAATTTGTCGATGCAGACTGGAATAAAATGCGGATTTCTGTCAACATAATCACCCAAAACCGTGCCCCTTCCTTAACAAGACTTCTTGAATCTCTCAGCAATGCTTATTATTTGGGGGATGAAATCCCCATCAGCTTCAACATGGACAGTAAAGTTGATGAGGAAACTATAAGATTGGTGAACTCATTCGATTGGCCTCATGGTCCTAAGACCCTCAGAAGAAGAATCATCCATGGAGGCCTAATTCGAGCAGTCAGTGAAAGTTGGTACCCTTCTTCTGATGATGATTATGGCCTCCTACTCGAGGATGATATTGAAGTCTCTCCATTCTACTATCTGTGGATGAAATATGCTCTTCTGGCCTACCACTATGATCCTCAAGTGTCACTGCCTGAGCTCTCCTCCATCTCGCTTTACACACCTAGATTGGTGGAGGTGGTGAAAGAAAGGCCTAAATGGAATGCAACTGAGTTCTTCAAGGGGATCCATCCTAACACACCTTATCTCCACCAACTACCTTGCAGTTGGGGTGCAATGTTCTTCCCTAAACAATGGAGAGAATTCTATGTTTACATGAACATGAGGTTCACTGAAGACGCCAAGGCAAACCCAGTTCAGATTCCAAAGTCAAGAACAAATGGATGGCAAGCTTCATGGAAGAAGTTCCTCATTGACATGATGTACCTCAGAGGATATGTTAGTCTCTATCCCAACTTTCCAAACCAGGCAAGCTTTTCAACTAATCACATGGAACCAGGGGCTCACATTAGTGCAAAGGACAACGTTGTTAAGCATGACAAGACAGATTTTGAGGTGCCTCTATTGAAGGAAGATTTTACTTTCCTTTTGCCTGAAGGAAAGTTGCCTCCAGCATCCAAATTGCCATCACTTAACTTGTTCAACCAGCCTGTTTCGCTTAAGGGTCTAAAAGCAGCTGGAGCTAAGTTGGGTCAAGACGTACTCAGATGCGACAATGCCACAGAAATTGTGAGTGTGGATCATGAAACAGGTCTGCCTACGCAATGCTCAAAATTCTGATGACTGAAGATTTAGGTGATTGATTAAAAAAAATTTCTTCTTTTTAAACCTTTGTAATATTCTTCTTAGCTTTATAGTTTGTCTATAGTCCATACACAAGATTATTTGAGCTTTCCAGTGGAGGAAACAGTTGGATTCGAAGTAGGACTGCAGTTTCTTCCTTTATTGGATTTCCCATCAATGGTTCAATTTCAGTAGCCCTTGTTATCGGCCTTGATTTTGATCGGTAATGACATCTTAAATTTCTTTCCAAACATGGAAGACAATAACCCTCTGGAATTGGGCCGGGCTTCTGAAGCCAACTAGTTCCGCAGACACCAAAAAGCATGGAAGTTCGAGTGCGTTGTTTTTGCGGTATAAAAGTATTTTTAAAATTTATTTTTTAAAAAATATATTTTATATTTTTAAATTATTTTGATGCGCTAATATCAAAAAAATATTATTTTACTATATTTAAAGCGAAAAACATTTTAAAAAACAACCGCTACTACAATCTCAAACACTACCGAAAACTGTAATACAGTTTAGTAGAGCAATATAAACAATTCAAGATGAGCTTGCCATGGACATGGACTATACTGATACGAGGGCAGCTTGAGGGTGTGTTTGTTTTAGCTTTTGTGGTTGAGTTTGAGGTTGGATACAACTCATTTATGCACAAAACTCAACCACAAAAACTACTTTTTATTGCTTTTTTTAGTTTTTTTATGAGTCCCACAAACAAAACTCCACCTCCACCTCAAAAACAAACACCCTCTGAGTCTATAAAAAAAGTGGCTCTAAAATGTGTATTCCTCGCCCAAAGTAGGAATGTATAGTCGATTAGGAAAGCTTAAATTGTGTTTAGGGAATAAATGTAGACGAGAAAGAATAAGGATAAATTTTTATATTTGATCTCTCTATCCATACGTACCCTCTTTATTTTATAGTCATGTGCTTATATATTGCATTAGCTTTACTTTTGCTGAACTTGTAATAGTTGGTTTTATTTATATATATATAAATGCTACTTTTATTTGTTAAATATCTACTCACCCCTCTCTAAACTTGACTTGTAGTTCTCTAACTAGTATTAGAGCCTTAGTCTTTTGAATAAGACTTGCCCATCTAAGAAAGAAGATCATGGCCAACTAGTCTAAAGCCCTTTGATTTGATTACTCTATTTATCTATATTGGAACTATATGAGTTCGTATTTGTATTTGTTTTCCTTGATATCGAGATATATACGAGGTCTTGTTAAGAATGATTATATTATTTTTATGAAAATTGTGTTAAAGAAACTATTAGAACCAACTCAATCTAATAGTTTAAACTTTAGTTAAGATTTTAAGATATAATTTATATTATTCTCTAACAAATCTTCTCAAGTAAAAGTTTTTTGAGCTTGAAATTTGTATAAATTACACTAGTTTATATTTAATTTTTATCAAATAAATAGAACGTTGAGATTCAAACTCGTAATCGCTTAATGATTAAGGCTCTGATACTATGTTAAAATATCAACTTAACTCAATAACTTATACATTAAATAAGATTTTAAAATATATTATTCCAAAAAAAAGATTTTAAAATATAATTATATTATTTTCTAATAAATAAATTGTGGAGACCGTAACCAGGAAAACCTTGAAAAAGAAAAAAAAAAAAAAAAACTTAACGCTTTGCTTTCTATTTTGTGTGATAGTGAATTGAGAAGGATCTGCACGCTACCAAGGCTCATGTCATATGAAAGATGTGGGAGGTTGCTCGTACAGAAACAACACAAGTAAAGGAATCCAAAACCAACAGTACTCTAATACAAGATTTTGAGATGTTCAAAAAGGAGCTCGACGAAAGCATCAAAGAGATGAGCACAAGGTTTGTCACCATTGTTAACGAGTTATAAAATCTTGAGAAAAATAATCAAAGAACCCAAGATTGTGAGAAAAAATTTGAGGTCTCTACCTAGACATTGGGATTCGAAAGTAATGGTTATTGAAGAGTCAGAAGATTTGAGGACACTCAAATATGATGAGCTTGTTGGTCTCTTACTGCTCATGAGTTCAAACTTCAAATGAAGATTAATTTGACTTTAAAAGGAAAAACATTATAGTCAAGACTTCACATGATGATGATGAAGCTATTCTAATTTTAATATTGAAATTCAAAAGTATGGTTTAAAATAAAATATTACCCAGGAGGCACAACTACGTACAAAGATAACAAGGGTGAAACTAGCAAAAGATAACTTCTTTTTTTTTTTGGATTCAAGGAAACCCTATCTCCAAAAAGTGCACTTTGTGGGTCCAGGTGAGCGAATAAAATTCCGGCTGTCTCAGGCTCTTACTCAAGAGGTGCACGCCCTGACTCGAACTCGATACTTGCTGTGCGGATCTCAAGTCCTTTGTCATCACGCTACGTCCCTTGAAGACTAGCAAAAGATAACACGGACATGTTAAGAGAGATTACTCATTGCTTAACAAGAACAAGTTAAGAGAACAAGAAAGAAAGTCATTAAGAGTTATTTTAGAGGATCTTCCTAACTAAAGGTGATGATGAATATGAATTGGAGGAGATTACTAATTTTTATATCATGGCAAAATATGTCAACGTTGATACCATGGATGGAAATTATTGCATGGCATCATAGCGATATTGACAAGCCAAATGTCTCTCGGGAGTCTCCAATAAGAGCTGATCAGAACTGTCTTTTTGTGTCCAAATTATTTTAATACAGTTGGTTGGGATGATGGGATGGAGAATACGACAATTGGAGCTCAGTGTTCCTTGCTCTTTTGGATGTATTTATATATATATATATATATATAAAGTTGTAAATTCCTCTAAAATTTAATTTTTTTCAAAAAGAAAAAACAGAGGTGTTGTTTGGCAAGGAGCTTCACCTACGTTCGATGATTTTGAGCAGGCAGGGCTTCAAGGAGATGATTTCTACTCTGTCATGCAACCCATGCATGCCATTTCACCTAAAAACAAAAAACAAAAAACAATTAAAAATAATATTACTAATAATGGTTAGAGAATAATATAAATCATATCCTGGGACCTCACCTAATAGCTTAAACTATTGGGTTAAGATGGTTTTTTAACATGATATCAGAGCCTTGATGACCAAGCGGTCACGAGTTCGAATCTCACCATCCCCATTTATTTGATAAAAATTAAGCACAAGGTAATGTGGACCTGTGTAAGTTTCAAGCCCAAAGAGCTTTTACTTGAGGGGATGTGTTAGAGAATAATATAAATCATATCTTGGAGTCTCATCTAACCGCTTAAGTTTTTGGATTAATATGTTTGCTTAACAATAACTCTCTACACATGCTTTACAGAGGACAGAAATGGTAGAATAGAACACCTCGTGAGATAAAGAATAGTTTGTGAGATGATGCAGCTCACGATGAGCTTCTTGTGGGACTAGTAGAGGCCCTAGCTGTCGGGAGGCCCGGTCCCTTCAAAAAAAACAATCTTGTATCACCATATACATAAGATCAATATTGCACAAGTCTTTGATTCTTAGGTTGTTCTTATTTCAACGCATATTGAGCTTTGTTTTCTTGAATTCTGTAATAGTTTTATGATGATTTCCAAAAACATTTCCACAGTCACGGCCGGACAAGCGAATGGGACCAGTTTGGGTGGTCAGAAAGTGCAATCAATGTTAATGGCGAAAGCTTATATATGAGCTACTGCACAGTGTTGCAGTTTCTGTTGTTTAAAAAAACTTGTACATCCCGTTTTCATTAACGCAACATTCAGTAGAGTCAGTACTCATTGTATTGTGAGGATGCTGAAACTTTTCCCATGCTGCAGTTACCTGATAATTTTCTAGTCTTCTCTGCCATCCACTCCATATGTTTTACAGGTGTACGTTAGGCAAAAAGGGAGCTTATGATAATTTTCTAGTCTTCCCTGACGACACTCTTTTCTTATTTTCTGTCAAATTCAACAGTTACATGTATCTTTTAATTTGTCTGTTGGTCGTAAACATGGTATGCAGAACCAGGTCTTGATCCAAATTAAAAGAAGAAAAAACGAAACGATTACGTATATTAGAAAAAAAAATTAAAATTATATGCACCGGCAAATGATGAATGCTGAAGTTCCGTACATTTAAACCCTTTAAAATTAATAATTTATAATGTAGAAAATAAAAGTATTAAAACTTAATTATTCAATCAATCAAGACAAGCTATTTAAGTTTTAATTAAAGCAAACCAAATAAAGATACACCAAATATATTAATATGACAAAATCAACTAATATGCAATTTAAATGATAGTAATTAAAAGGGAGATTTTGCTTATGATCTAAAATACCTAAAAACTTAAAAAGCAAAGAAAACAAAATAAATTGATTCTGGAAAATTAAAGACAAATGATAAAATATAAAAAATAAAGAGAAATTTATTTTACTTTATAAGATGTTTTCGTCAATGATAATTAAACATCAATAATCGATTTGTGATTATAAATAAATCAACCATGAAAAATAATAAATTTTTTCTATCTATCTTTACTTTTTAATTAACCTAGCTATTCGTGCATCAATTAACATTAATCGTATAATAACCTTTATTAAATATGCAGGATTTAATTATTAAGTAATAGTTTAATATTGATTCATGAGAATTAAACACGCATGAGAAGTTAATTTAATCAAGAATTATATTTTTCAAATAACAAATATTTTATTTAGTTTTTTTAACACTTTGTGTCTCTTATAACATTATAACATTGTTAAGTACAAAAACAACTTAATTAGATTATTTAGAACATAAAACATGAATAAAAATCTAAGAATAAGATAAATAAAAATAGAATAATACGTGTGCATAGTAAAATATTAAATATTATTTGTGACTGAAGTCATCTAAAATATTATGAATGGGTCAAACTCGGTATTAGTGCCTTTTAAAGCAATCATGATCTTGGTCTATTTCGCTAGAATTTAGATGCATGTTGCCCATCCGTTGCTATCATCACACCCACCAGACAGCCTTCACCACACCAAATTGCCATGATCATTGACCGACCTCCCTCTCTCCCTCTCTCTCCCTCTCTCTCTCTCTCTCTACTTAATTTTTCAAAATTCATGATGGTATTTTTATTCTATATTATTATTCTTTTCTAGTTTTTTCTTGAATACTTTTCATATTTTATTTTTTTATTAACCATTATTAAGGAATTTAGTTTTTTCTATATAAAAAATTAATAGGTTTTATCTTTTTCATTAAGTATTATCGAGGCTTAGTTTTTTTAATATGAAAGATTATAATAGCTCTTCTGTCAAATAAGATTTGGAACAACAAAAATTATGGATTTTTCTATCCATTGTTATGGTGTTTTTAATTTTTGAGGATTTTTATTTGCAAAAAGTATCATTATATTTCTTGAAAATTCAGTGTATATCTTTGATTTTGTCCCCATCTTTGTTTTTTTTTTTTTTATCGATTTTTAGTTTTTGTTGGGTTCAATTTTTAAAAAAAAATTATTTTTTTATATTTTTAAATTATTTTAATATACTATGTAAAATACTCAATATCTCATAGTTTTACCTTAAATCTGCACAACATGACATATCTTGGAGTCTTTTTTTTTTTTAATTCAGTAATTCACCTTACGAAATAGGATATTATTGATTTAATTTTGTCTGATTATTGATTTGATAGGTTACATTATTAGATTTACAGCAGAAGAATGGGAAAATTGATCTGTGTTATGATTTATTTAGAGCTAAAATTAATACAATGGTAAAAAAGTGAATGGGTACTGTCTATTAAAAGAATAAAAAACATTTATACTCAACTCAACAAATTAATTGTTTCTGGTAGAGCAAACACCCGATACATGCATGAACTTCTTTATGACAAATTAAACAAGAGAGTCCTTTGTTGATTTCTTGGCGTCATGACTGATTTCTTTATCTTGCATGCCCAAAATTGGAGCGCTATCCTTATCTTTCATCTGAAACAAACAAGGAGTAGCAATTTGTTTTCAATTCCTAAATAATGAGCAGAGATATTCATGTCAAAAGATCAGTAGTATATATATATATAAATAGTACCTGGGAAGCTAGTAAAAGGTCCACTGATTGTTTCTTTTTATTCTCTTGGACGCAGAAATATGAATATAGGCCCATGCCAAAAATGGCAACTAGTATTCCAATGATGTTTCTCATTGTGAAAGGATCATGTAACAGAGTGTACCCAAAGCCAAGAACAAGGCAAGTTTTGAGGTGTCCAAGCACTTGATAAGTAACTGGTGAGGTCTTGCCGATAACCATGAATGTGCTGAAGTTCACAGACACAGATATAATGCATGAAAGTATAATGAATGCCTGCAAAGTTTTTCAAGGATAAATGCTTTCTGTCACTCTTTCATGTGTATATATATAGTTAGAGCACGAAAACACGAACAAGAGAGAGATGGGAAAAGGATATATACCAAGACTAGTGAAGAATATTTGTATGCAAAGACGTTCTTTCTGGTGAGGAATTGATCCACCAAGGGGCCTGACACAAAGAGAATTGCTGCTTGAAATGGGGCTGACTGGTAAAGCAGCTGTGTGGAAGACACATTTAGCCTCTTTTGTATTGTACTTGTCAGCTGATCGAGAATTAATCAAGTTAAGAATGAACTTGTCCCTCTAGGCGCAGCATTAGCAGGCTAAAGATTTTCTTGAAATATATATGTAGTTTATGAAGTCGAACAAGTTTGTTTTCATTTTCAAAGTCAAATTATTCCCCGAGATCATTACCAGCTGAAGTATGATAATGTAACACCGAATTGAAGTGAAAACAATCAATGGCGCATGCAAAGAAAGGATACAATTTGCCCAACGCAGGTTGTTATAATGGCTAGGAGAGAGAGAATTGTTCCAACGAAGTTGAGCTGGAGATCAGTCACAGAGGCAATGCCAACTCCAACAAGCAAGACAAAGAGCGAAAGCTTTATCTTCTGGCTGCGATAAGTAGAGAATATAATAGAGTGCTTGGAGAAAAATCATATAACATTAAAGCAATACAAGCTGTATATTGATATCTGATCTGATATTTATATAAAAATATGCAGGACTGTAGTAACCTGAATTGCTTCTTCAGGAACAGAGTTTCCAATAGGACAGTGAATGGTATGATTGCAAGTTTGGTCATCTGCAATATAAAGAAGAAGAAGAAGAAAACATCTCCAGGACCAAGAGCGAGTAAAAGAAAAAAGAAAAAAAAAAAACTGTATCAACTTGGCGAACCGATTTGGAAGTGAAAGTAGAATTAAGGTTTACCTGGTAGAATCCAATAGAATTGAACCCAAGACTCAAGTTGAGAAGTCCAATAGAAACCCCATTTAGAATTCCAAAGAGCATCACAGGCTTCATCTCAATGGATTTGGACTCAAACAAATTGAGACGCTGTGCCGCATGAAGTGTGCAGAATGTTACCATGAGGTGCCAGCTAGTGAGAGTTGTAGCTGCAACATCCAAGGAAAAAAGAAAGGTAATTTTTTTCTGCTTTCTTATGGTGAGAAATCCAATAAAAGGCTTCAATTCGCAACTCCCGGTTCTTAATGACAATGGCAAAATGAAAAGAAATCTTCAAAAGAATGCATGCCCTCTTAATTTGTGCAGGTAACAAGTTTTTACCAAATGGGAATCCGAGATTGCTCATCAAAGCTTTGTTGCAAATGACAATGGAGACAGATGATGCAACTGAAAGGAACAGGGCCCCAATAACACCCAATTGGAAGCTCGGCATTTCTCCCATCTCACGGAGAATTATACCTGCGAAAAGATAAGGTCTGAGAGATGACATACTTCTAACTAGCATAGCATATGCTTGCCTGTGTCATAGAGTCAATAAATATATAATACTATGATAAATTAACACATATTTTTGCTAATTAGTGTAAACTGCAAGAGAAATATTAGTTAACAAGAAAACTATTTCAAGATTAAGGATAGGTAAGCTTCATCAAAGTAGTTATAGCTCTGTGAAATGATAAAACAACTGCGGTTGGTGATGATGATGATTGAGTCTACGCATGATTGAGTTTAGTACGTAGTGCTCCATTGTTAATGAAGTGTAGAATTCATATATGACGTCTTAACGTAAGGTGGTTCTGTCCCAACTTAACGTAAGGTTAATTAGATAAGTAAGAACAAAACCTTAATATATAATTTATATGCTTTTATAATTGATTGGCCATAGCTACACGTATTAATTGATTGGTTGGCTAGCTAAGCAACTCTCCTTCAGAAGGAACAATTCTGATGCTACATAGACAATGAGAGTGTTGATCATGGACTAGAAAAACAAACGCACATATACATGGTACATGCACATGAAGTACCTTGAACGAAGATAAATTTGCTGGGAGTTGTGAGGAGCCCTGAAAACTCAAAGAAAACAGAAATGTTGTGTATGGGAGTTCTAAGCAGCCCTGGAAACTCACAAAGAAAACATCACTATCACCTAGTTAAAACAAGTGTATTTGCAGATTCGATTTATACAAAGTATACAAACCTTGGAATTCTTTATCTGCCTCTGTACTTACAATAAATGCAGGGCCCCTACAACTCAATGCAGTCACCGGAATCCGGGAGATAAACTTAAAGCAAGTTTTTGGAGATGAAATGGGCTTGAAATGTGTATGCCTGTGTGTTTGGTTATATGGTGGGGAGGTTGTATGACAAAGCAACTTTAGCACCCGCACCCTTAAATTTTTAGGCAACAAAGCTTTGTGCCTAACTCTTTAATGATTATTTTTACTATGTGGGATTGTTCGGTTTTTTGTTTTATTTTGATCTCCCATGATTTGACTTACTTCCAGAAGGAAGTAGGTTGAGGCAAGATTACAGTCAACAAGGTAAATTTTCAGTTTCAAATGATTAAGACACAATTTTCAGCTAATTTCCCCTCTTGTTTATCCCATTTTACGTGGAAGTTTCCCATACAAATTACCTAATGTGGAATTTACAGTGAGGATAGGTCCTCCCGTAAGGTAATGATCTAGCTAATCTACTACCAGCTATACCTTTAACTCTTAACAATTATGAGGATGCTAGCCGAGTCGTAGGACACAAGGAAGGAAGGTGAGATGAACATATCTTACATGCTAGTGAGAGATATCTGCCAATGCAAGCAAAAAGTTTGCCTTCAAAATCAATTAGTGTTCGGTGAGAGAACTTGAATCTCACTCCAAAACAATACATGGCTACCTCACCATCGCCAACCAGACAATTTAAAAAAGGCCCCTCTCGCATTAACAATTAATTCAACTAATTTTGACTTTGGTGCTGCACCAGAGCCCACTGTTCATATTATTAGTATAACAAATATTCAGGGTTAATTTTTCAAAATATTCACTCTGGCTCGGCACTTGGTGAGTTCATAATTTACCAAAGCAGAGTGACCGACTTACTGGTGGAGCCTTCGATTTTTGGTCAAACAAATCTCTATCTCTCATCTAGTTTTTTAATATCTTACGATTTGATTAGGATATGTGTAACAGTCAATTTCATTTTCGAGTGTGTTTGTGATTGTAATATAGTATAATTTTCTATAATTTAAATAATAAAATTTAAATAATTTTTAAAATTATAATCGATTTAAAAATATCTATAACCACACTACAATATTAAACGAAACCCTAAGGATATTATTTTATAGCATGAATATCCTAAAACTTTCAAGATACATATACCATTTCCTATAATTTTCATAAAACAATCAACAAGATGCAAAGACAACATATTTAGAGAGGGACACCAACATTGACTTGAGATATGCTTCTAAGATAGTCTAAAAAAAGACTTTATTTTAGTTGAAGCGCAAAGAAAGAGTTGTTAGTGATGTTCATGCTCATGCTTAAGTATCCGTGATAGAACACTGATTTTCAACACAAGAGAAGCTTGTAGGTGAGATGCGGGAACATTTTCAGAGGAATTAGAAGTTGAAACTTCTCATGCATGTTAACAACACAACTAAATATATGAGGTCGGATTCACTATAAATACCTTTTCAAAGGGAAAAGGAGAAAACTTGATTATTATTCAAAAATAATATTTTATGTAAGGTGATGAGGTTGGTTATATTTTTGGTTTTTTATCGAAATCTTGAGAACTTATAAAAGATAACTATATTTGTGGTGTTCATCCTTACACTTCAAGTTCTTGATTCTTTGTAATCAACAGGTTGGAGCCTTTTATCCAATAATTTTGAATTATTGGTTCATGTAATCATTAGGTCATGTTTTTTAATAACATGATTTTAACTTTATTGGGTTTTTTTCTATCTTGATCATGGGTTCTAGAATTCTTAACCTCTGAATTCACATCAATTAGTATCTGAACAATCTATTTATCTTTAATTTTCCACGTTATTAGTCTTTGTGTTTTCAATTCTTGAGTTTGAGACATCTTTTTTTTTTTTAAGAAAGAAAGAAAGAAAGCAAAACAAAGCTTTCTAATTAAAAAGAGATATTTTCAAATCAGTGTTAAAAAAAATTAAGCATTATATGATCATAAAGAGATTACTCGAACACCTTCTAATAATGATATTAAGTATTTTCAATGTTTAAGAATAAATCACATAACATCTCAATGTTCAAACAAGAAAATTATGATAATATATGATCATAAAGAGATTGAATCTGAAATTAAAACCAATGATGATAAGATCCCACCACTTGAAGATGTTAGTGATAATAATATTGAGTTTCTAGTTAAAGTAAGTCACTTGTGATTGGGCGAGCATTGAATGTTCAAAATTTATAACATATACTAAAATGTCGAGGACATTTACTGTAGGTTTGTTTTTCTTAATTTTTTTTATTGTATCCTTATATGTTTCAATTAATGACTAATTTATCAAAATTTGTTAAGGATTAAAAGTATTCAATGATAGAGGACTAAAAAGAAAAATACAGAGAAACATAATATATCTAATATTCGGAAGCAAAGTTCATTTTAGTCTAAAGGTTTATTTTTTTTATTTTTAAGTCCGTTTATTAATTCCTAATTAACATATGTTTATTTAATAAAGAATAATATAATTTATTTGTACCGTAGATATAGGCGGCCTCTTTCTAACAAAAGATTTGCCATTAATTACTTTTTTATTATAGTATTAATTACTTTATTTTAATCTAATTAAATTGATGTACTTGCTTTATATTTATTATCTTATTAGAAATACAAATTTAACACAAAATAACTTAGAGGGTGACAAAAAAAATATTTTGAATTGTTTTTAATAATGTAATTTTAGAAAGGTTTTAAAATGTTTTTAATAATTTAATTTTAGAGAGGTTTTAAAATATTTTTATAAGAATAAAAATTTATTATCAAACAATAATGAATAAAATTGAGTTTGCCTTTTCCAATAACGTGGGAGAATTTCTTAAGATGCTATATACTAATTCTTTTTTAAATGAGGAAAATATATTTTACTTATTTTTATTCTATTACTTTTCATTATTAATTAAAAAAATTAGGAATTAAAAAAATAATTATGGTAGAGAATTTATTATTATTAGGGGTAACATAATCCAAATTATTGATTTGATACATTAATTCAAATTAATTTTTTTATTAAAATTTAAAGTTTGTGTTGTTTTAAATTAATATTTTTAAATTATTTTGATATGTTGATATTAAAAATAAATTTTAAAAAATAAAAAATAAATTATTTTAATATATATCAATAAAAAAATACTAGAATGGCAAACTGTATTGTAAGCAACCGCACCACACCACACATCATTTCTCTGCTTTTCTTTCTTTCTATCCAACCAATTAATTAATCCATCATTTCTGTCTGTCACCTCCATTTTCCCTTTCCCCTCTCTTGTCTCCACAACACAAAGTGTTTCTTTCACTAAACTCAAAATACTGCGTCGTTCTTGACGCTTATGGCTTGATTTCTTCCAAGCAAGCAAGGAAGCAATGAAGGAAGGTTTGTTTGTTCCTATTTCAGTTGCATTGTCTCCTCCTCCATCCATCTTCATTTTCTTTGTTTCAAATTTCAAATTACTTTCTTCTTTTCTTCCCTTCTCGTTGTTTCTTAATTTTTACCTCTTTTATTTTGTTCATTATTCATTTTAGGGTTTGCATTTTCTCTCTCTCTCTCTCTTAATTGTGTGTTTGTGCATTGATAAAAAAAAAGCTTGAAGAAAACGACAGAGCATCCGAGTTGAAAATGACCTTGAATAGGATAGATTAAATAAATAAATAATGAATAGAGGGTTCTTAACCCTTTTTTTTTTCTCATCTTATAATAATAATAATAATAATAATAATAATAATAATAATGATAATAATTTTTCAGGGATGAGTAAATCTTGGTTTTTCGACAAGGATTTCAGTGGGGTTCCGGATAATTTTTTCGAGGATACTTTGGGGTGCTTTGATTTCCCATTGGAAGATGTAGAACCAAATGGTGATGATGGAGAAGACTGGGAGTCTAAATTCCGACATCTCGAGCCCCCTTCCTCTAATCTTTTAACCACTTTTTCAACCGCTCTCTGTGGTGAAGATGCCTCCTCCCTGGAACCCAACTATAACTCTTGTTCGGTTTTGGTGAGTTTTATTTATTATTTCATTCACACCCCATATCTGTATTATGAAGTAGCTTCTGCTCTATCTTGTTTACTATCTTATCTCTGCAAAACGTACTGTATTTTTTACAGACTCAATCCGTACTCTTGCTATGATCCTTCCTTTTGTTGATGTCAATTACACACACATTGGGGGCCGGGGCTTGTTTTAATGACTGATATCTTGTTTGAAGTTGGACGTCTGGGGATTTTCTTATCTCTTCTGTGTGCCATTGTTTTCGTTCGTGAGTGTGGTTATGCACCCGTCTGCTATGTGTTCTGAATTGAGGAACATGGTTTTGTTCCTTAATCTCTACATTGCTTCTGTAAACTTTGGTGTAGGTTCTCTATCTGTTAACTAAATCATCTGGTCGATTCTCCTCTTGGTTTCCTTAGCATGTGTTGACTAGCATTTTCTTTTTAGAATTCGAATGCACGAATAAGTGCAAATTGCTAATGTCTTTTCATGTATTCATATGGTTAGTCGAGAGCTTGTGTCATTGCTACTTTGCTAAAGCATTTGTTTTATTTGCTCAGCAGCTGCTGCAAGTTACATTAGCATATTTCAAAGGTAGGTGTTCTTATTATCCTGAGGCATACTTACAATTTTGATGTAATTCGTGAACCAAAGAAACATTGCTGGATGGAACAACTTGAATAATCACATTGAAAAGGAACTCATGCTTCAAGTGCTATGGAATGTTGGTTAATCTAGATGAGCATCCAGTGAAAAACTACAAGAAAATCAAGTTCTGTAGCAACTTTATTATTCAGCTGATAAGTTATTTCTTGTCACAATATTAGCAACAGGTGGGATAATAAAGTGCCAAGGGCTCAAACTAGGTGTCTGGAAAAAGTTTGTTGGTATTATGGTATTAGAATTATTATTTTGAAAAGCGAATTTGATCACCTATCTCCTTGCACTATGCTCTTACTTAATTTGCCATTAGTTTTCTGCTCCATCTGCTAGGATGTTTAGGTTTTCATTTTGGTCTTTCATGCCTTGCTTTCCTTTGTATCCTTTGTTGAGAAGGTAGTTTCACAGCTGCTCGTTAAAAGAATGAATTAGTAGTTCGGGAGAAAGTGCAAAATTTGTGAGTTTGTGTTGCATTTATCAAGTTTTCATTTATTGTGTAAAATTAAATAGATGCTTTGTGTGAAGGAATATTAGCTAGTGAAGTATATGCTTTGTTTTCCCTGAAAGCTCTTTGTTAAAGTCTCATCATTAAATATTTTAGCAAGAACCAAGAGGCAAACAACAAACTTTTATTCTAGGAAGAAATAGCATTGACTCTCAATTCTAAATGGCATTTTCATTCACATGCATGAGAGAAATGTGAGCACGGAGGACTAAGAATCATCATTGATTACCAGTAGCAAATGGCCTCTAAAGTGATCAGATGAAGCTTTAGGAGCACTAGGACTTAGCATTAACATGAGACATGCATGTCTGCCCACAGTTGCCTAGAAATTAACAATATTTGACTGGATTCTTAAAAGCTCTTCCTTGTTATCATTTTTAACAATGAAGCAATGCACAAATTAGAAATATCAGTTTGTCAATAACTGCTTGTTTGTTGCTTCTGATCAAGAGGCCTGTATAGAGTATGCCCACTTGCCGTTGATGCTGCTGCAGAATGTGCATATCTGTTTATGTTGATCATTTCATAGATGTTGGACTTGTTCTCCCTCTCATCACTACTATTTTATTCTTAATTGAATCTCTTGGGTCATTTGATTAAAATTTGTTGTAGATGTTGGGACCATGCAGAAATAGTAATTTGAATCTTGTTGAAGCCCTTGTATTCAACTATTGTTTGCTCACTCCTGCTGGAATTAATCTCATAACTTGAACTCCTTCAGTATAGTTAAGTAATATCAACATCGCAGCATTAGGTTTTTGGATAACTTGTTCCATAGTGGCTTGCTTTTCATGTTTCCTCATTAAATTAAATATGTTTTTGTTAATTGGAAGAAACAATGTAGATCTCTTTAGTTTGTTTTTCCATGAAACAAGATAGAATGTCTTTTATCCGAGTATTCTCTAGATAAATGCAACGGAGATTTCTCTATCTTTTATCAACTGACCTTTTATATAATTCCCAGCTTAATGGATCTTTACAGTTAAAACATTGGGCAAGCTCTGCTGAAGCATCTTCAAGCAGAAGCAAACCCATCCTTTGTCGGTCTTCAGACAGCAAATATTCTCATCTGTTCCAGGCCACCAGCCCAGTTTCTGTCCTGGAAAGCAGTGGCAGTTCTTGTCCCACTGAAAATGCGACAACATATTACCCCAAATTTGTCACACCAGTAAAGCGCCCTCGAAGCAAGCTGCCACGCCTCCGGCGACATACATTCCCTTTCATCCCCACTGCCTGTGCCTCTAAAAAGTTTTATTGTTCGGCTTCTTCAGATCCAGAATTAGAATACTATAATGATGAGGAAATATTGGATTCTTCCAGGAAACAACAGAAGAAAAGGAATCTGATGCTGCTATCTTCTGCAGTAGAGATGGCGCCGAAGATGAAGCAGCCAGTTGAAACCAGGAGATGCACACATTGTCAGGTGACAAAGACTCCACAATGGAGAGAAGGACCATTGGGGCCAAAAACCCTTTGCAATGCTTGTGGGGTTCGGTACAGATCAGGCCGCCTCCTTCCAGAGTATCGACCAGCTGCCAGCCCTACCTTTGTTCCTTTTTTGCACTCCAACTCTCACAGGAAGGTGTTAGAGATGAGAAAGCAGACGTAGCAGGTGACCCCTATAGCAGCAATGGATGTGTTAGTGCCTATGGCACCAGAACATTAGCTCTGTTGGCAATAGTTGCCAGATTATTACTAGGGAGCCTTGTAGTGGGGAGCTGTCTTGTTCTCAATTTTCTGCTTATTTCATGCTAGTTAATTTCTTCGTTTTGTACATTGATGGAATAAGATCTAGGAACCCTAGATGATCGGTTGTTTAGTAGCAGCGGAGGTAGAGAACATCCGAATGAGGCAGAGAACTACCAATGATTATGTGTTCTGCCCACATGCCAATCACTCATCAGCAATGCTTAACACATGCATCTCCATATTTGGAAAGAGAGGTGGCTTTCGAATGGAATTATCAAGCTTAAAAGACACGCATGCATAGGCAGTGTTTGTTCTGATATTGGATGGTTTTTCTTGACCTTTAGCAAAAATTTGAAGCCGCAAGTTGAGCTGTTATTAGGGAAAATGGGTGGCGGTTTCAAAGCTATTATGGCCGCAAGCTCATAAATACATCCAACCGTAGTTTGGTTTTGCCCTTGAATATTTCTCGTAAAAGGGTGGTGATGTCGGTACAGAAAGTATTGTTCTGAGGGGGGGGATATTGATACCTAAAAAGTATTTTCTTTCTTTGGTTTTCTGGGTTACAGACGGGGCATAAAGCCAAAGAAACAAAACTCACCAGCTATTACTTGCTTAAAAGTAAAAATCCTCCTGTAGGCCTTCTTTTCAGACAACTGGGGGGGCTCGAGGAATACTTAGTTGCATGAATCATATTGTGACCCCTTTGTTTGCTGATATATCTGCACAGCTTCTTTATAAATCAGAGAAATAACCACCTGCCAATTCTTATGCAGCAGGCCTCTAATTTGCTCAGGGAGCATGAAGTTTGAGCCTTCCTTTGCTTTCTCGTCAGAGATAAGCTCCTGGGCAAAAGATTTGAGTCCACTTCTAAAGAACATTTTGTGTCCAGTTGAACTTCTTTCTCCTTCAAGAAAACAAGATCTACTCTCTGCGCTCGCATGACTGCCATCATAATGATCAACTACATGCCTTGGTGAATTCGTTTGGGCTCCAAGAGTGTCAGGTAAGGTTTTGTTCAAAAATAAATAAAGAAAGAAAGAGACTGTCAGGTGGGCGGCGCTTTTAGCCGCAGGCTTGAATTGACACAGGATATTTAAGTATTCTTTCAGCTTTGATAAAAACTAATTAATTTTATTTATCAATTGATATTAAATAATAAATTAGTTATTTATAAACTTGATCACAATTAAGAAATAATTAGATTATTATCTTTATTTTTATATAAATAAGAATATAATTAAAGGTGTTGTCTTATTATGTACCATAATAATTGTTAAATGCAGAACATAATAATTATCCAATACAGTCTGATGTGCACTAATTAGACAAGACCGCTACTTGCTATATTCTTTTGCCATGCCTCGTTCATGATTAGGCTGCTTTATCTTCAGATTTTGGCATCGTTGCTGTCGACAATGATTCTGCTGAACTTAAGCATGCTTTATCCAACCGGACCAGTCTCCGTCTTTCGGGGGCATCAAGAATTTGAAATTTCAATCAAGCTCTTTTAGTTTTTGTACCTTGTTATTTTACTGCGTGTTCGTGGGAGCTTGTTGTTACTTGCTGCTGCTTAATTCTTGTTCTGGATGATACATGTATAACCGCTAACAAAAACTTTATAACTAGCCCTAAGCAAAAATATAAATAACCGATTAATTTGAGAAAATTATAAAAAAATAATTAAAAAAATCAAAACAAGAATAAAAATCAAATGAAAGGATTATAAAATCTAAAAAAATATTTTGGTTTTCAAAAGTTTAAAACCGATTGACCAACAGAACCAAACCGGTTTAACCAACATTTAACTCAACTATAAAAGGCTAATAGGTTTAAAAGAAAACCTTATCCTCTCTCAATACTCTCTGATTCTCTCTCTCAATCTTCATCTGAAATCTAGCACAACCATACACAATTAAAATCTCTCTCAATTGTTTAAATCACAACTTTCTCATTCTCTTTTGATCTCCAGCAATAAAAACCCTAATTTGTCCCCCACCTATAGCCCTTGCTGAAATCCAATCTCTCGATCTCTGTTGTCTAAACCCATACCAACAACTCTCACTAAAACCTAGGAACAACCCTAATCTACCTAACAGTAAACCAAACTTATCTCTCTCTACAATTGTTTTAGATTTATTTTTTTCATGATTTTCTTCTTTTTAGTTTTTTAGTTTTAACTTTTAAGTCATGATTTCAGTTCAATGTGATATTATTGATGTGTTGTTGTGTGAACAACTCTATGTGATGTTATTGATGTCTATTATAAATTTTTAGATATTTTTTGAATATATATCTAACGATATATGCGTATCTGTTTGAAATGTTGCTTTTTTTTTATTTCATTTTCTCCAATTGGACACTTACTCAATAGTTAAATATCATGTCACAAGTTGAATTTGATAGAGCTTGATTTCAAGGGGATGATACAACAATAGCAAAGTTTCAACAAGCTTAATTAATCGATTGTTCATTAGCTACGGTGCTGGTATGCACCGTTTTAGTAAATCCACAAGCAGAATTTTTATTCCCTTGTTATATATAATGTTTGGTTATTTACTTTCAATTCTTTTATTGTCCTTGTCATTTCACATGTAGCCATTTCTGATTCTATCAGCTAGAGTCTAGAAGGATTGTTGTGAATCCTTTAACAACAAATCTTGCTTTATATTTGTCAATAGTTTCATTACCTTTCATCTTCCATTTAAATATCCATTTTTAGCCTAATGATTTACTTCAAGGTGGAAGATCCACTATTTTACATATTTTGGTTATTTTTTGTATTTTTACTCCTTCTTGGCTCACCTTCATCATCTTACAATTGGTTATGACTATTAACTTCAATTATTCTTTTAATTAAACAAACTTTTTATGCTTTTTAAGTAACACATATTCAAAAAATATAGCATTTTCTTATTCCATTATAGTATTATGATGAATGTTTGTTATGCATTATTATTATAAACACAATTTATAGTTTTAGGTCCTATCTTGATCTTTTTGGGTTTTAATACTACTATTTTTACAAGATACCCCAACACTTTGTGATATTTATAGGAAGGTCATCTACCTTTTATAATTCATATGATATTATTTTTTTTTACTTTTTTGGGTACTTTGTTAAGTATATAATTAACAGTCAAAATTGCATCTCTCTATAATTTCTAAGGTTTTCCCAAATTTATCAACATGGCATTCACCATTTCTTTTAGTGTTAGGTTTTTATATTCTGTAATGCTATTTTGTTGCGGTGAATAAGACATGGTAGTTTGGTAGATAATATCATTTTAAGAATAAAATTCACTAAAAATTGTTTCATACTCTCCACATCTATCATTTTTTTATTATCTTTATTTCATATTTAGTTGTTTTTCTACTTATTTTTGTAATGTTTAAACATTTCATGAGCCTCATCTTTACTTTTAAGCAAATAACTATAATATTACCTTATGCAATCATTTATAAAAATAACTTAATACTTTTTCACCTCTTGTTTGCACAAACTTTAAATCATCAATGTTCGACTGAATTAAATCTACACGTTCACTACTTCCCTCAATTGTTTAAAAAGAAGTTTTTGTGAATTTTAATTATACACAAACCTCACACTTATAACCTTCTTAAAAAAACATACTTGGTAATAATTCAAAATTAATTAATCTATGTATAAAAATATAATTAACATATGTTAACTTGTCATGTTATGTATCACACGACTTAAGCAAGAAAAGGAGATATTTTATTATTATTCATCTCATCCTTGATTACAATAGTTATTACATTCATGTTGAAAAGATCACTAGTAAGATACTCATTTCCTACAAATATTCTATTTTTAAAGAATAAACATGTCACTCTCGAAGACTATCTTAAAACTATTTTTTTTTCTTCACAATGAGCTAGAAACTAAGTTCTTTATAATGTCAAAAACATAAAACACATTATTAAGGGTGAGAAGTTTTTCACAAGTCATCTTTAGTATAATCTTCCTAATGTCCAATACATCTTGGAGGTTAATGAATTTCTCATGTACAAGTGTTAACTATCCACTTCTTTGTAAGTGGAAAACATCATCATCTAGGCACATAAATGTCTTGTTGCACCAATATTAACACATCTAAGCGCATAGAAGTATGATATCAACACCATATCATACTTCTATGTGTTGTAGAAATCTCTTATGAAGTTTATTCACCATTTTATTTTCTTTTTTTATTTTCATCAAGACTAACTCTTTCATATTAGGCAATGGTAACAAATTCTAAGGAGCTAGTGCATTAAAACCATAAACAATTTTAAATGGTGAATCATTAGTAGTAAAATGTACATTTTTATTATATGCAAAATCTATAAACAACAAAGATTACTCCTAATTTCTTAAATTCTTTTGAATGAAAGTACAAAACAAATTAGTTAAAGTCTTATTTATGACTTTCATTCAACCATCTGTTTGTGGATAACAAGTAGTAAAAAACAACAACTTAGTTCCTAACTTTCCCCATAAAACCTTCCAAAAATAACTAAAGAACTTAACATCTCGATCTGAAACTATACTTCTAGGAATATCATGAAGTCATACTATCTCCCTAAAGAACAAATCATCAATATTAGTTGCATCATTAGTTTTATGATATGGCATGGTATGTGTCATTTTAGAAAACCTATCTATAACCATAAATATGGAGTCTTTACTCCTTTCCAATCTAGGTAAACCTAAAATAAAATCCATGGAAATATCTACTAAATGTTTCTTAGGTACAAATAAAGGAGTATATAATCCATATGGTAAGACCTTAAATTTAGCTTGTATATACGTGATATATTTTTCACATGCCCTTTGTACATCATGTTTCATTGTATACCAAAATAAATGTTCATACAAAACTTCTAAAGTCTTTCTAATATTAAGTTGTCATATTAAACCATCTTTTAAGCTTCACGCACAAGTAATTCATGTATAGAACTATCAGGCACATAAATTATATTCTTCCTAAACAAATAACCATTAAATCTATAGAATTTACCATAGGTTGACTTCTTAGAAGCTTCATACTCATTAGGAAAAACACTATCATTGGCATAAAAGTCTTTAACATACTCAAAACTTAATAATTTCAAATTTAAAGTAAAAAAAAAAGAACATGCTTCCTAGATAATACATAAGCCACTATATTAGCCTTACCTTACTTGTATTTAATGACATGTATGAAGGTTTCAATGAACTCTACCCATTTGGCATGCCTCTTATTCAACTTACCTTATCACTTCAAGTGCTTTAATGAATCATGATTTGAATGGATAACAAACTCTTTTAGTCACAACTGATGTTGTCAAGTCTCCAAAGTCCACACCAATACATAAAGTTTTTTTGTTATAAGTTAGGTAATTCAATGTTGCTCAATTAAGCTTTTTATTAAAATAGAAAATCGGTTACTTCTCTTACATCAAAACAGCTCCAATATATATTCTTTAGGCATCATACTTAATCTTGAAAGTTTTAGAAAAGTCGAGTAATGCTAATAAAAGTAATGAACATAATCATTTTTTAATTAAGTTCTATGCATGTTATTTTTCACTACCCTATTGAGATAAAGATTTCTTAACAACTTTAGTGAGTGGTGTCATTAGTGTGGTAAAATCCTTAACAAATCTCTTATAAAAACTAGTCAAACCATGAAAACTTCTTACCTCAGTAGTTGATTTTGGTGTGGGTTATTCTTGGATAACCTTCACCCTTGCCTCATCCATCTTTATACCATTTCTTAGCAACTTTATTGAGTGGTGTCATTAGTGTAGTAAAATTCTTAATAAATCTTCTATAAAAACTAAACACACTATAAAAGCTTCTTACAATAATTGACTTAAATGTGGATTATTTTTGGATAACCTTCATATTTTTCTTATTATCTATACACTTTGCACAAAAAATATATCAAAGAAAAAAAAAACTTTTTTCCATGTAAAAAGTGCACTTCTTGAAATTAGCATACAACGTTTCTTTTCTCAAAATATTAAGCACATAACGTAAATGTTCAATATGCTCATCTAAAGTTTTATTATAAATCAAGATATCATCAAAATAAATGACAATAAACATGTATATAAATGCATATAAAACATGATTCATCAATCTTATAAATATGCTAGGTGCATTAGTAAGACCAAACAACATAAAACCATTCATAAAAATCATACTCAATCTTAAAAGCAGTTTTTCATTCATCACCTTATTTCATTCTAATCTAATGATATTCACTTTTTAAATTAATCTTTGTAAAATCACAAGAACCATGCAATTCATCTAACATGTCATCTATCCTAGGAATTAGATGTTAATACTTACTTTACCATAACATTGTTGATAGCTTGACAATTAACACACATCCTCTAATATCAATCATTTTTTGGCACAAGTAACACAGGAACCACAAATGGACCCATGCTTTCCCCTATAAACCCTTTATCCATCAACTCTTCAACTTGTCTTTACAGCTCCTTTATCTTCTTGTGATTACTTCTATAGGTTGGATGGTTAGAAATCACAACTACATGTACGAGATCAATTTGATGTTTTATTTTTTTTTATTGGCGATAAACCACTAAGAATATATTTGGGAAACACTTCCTCAAATTCTTCCAACAAATAAATAGCAACACTAAAAATAGAAGGATTAAAATTGTTATTTTTAAAACATGTTTGTTTGTATAAAAGTACATACATGGATTAGTTAGTATAAAAAACACTTTTGATCTTATTTTTTTCCTCTCATAAAACTCTTTTGTATCTTTGTTTTTCCATCAAAACTCTCTTTTCATTTCTTATCATGTGACCCCTCTTCTTTCTTTCTCATTTCATTATTTTTTTTCCTCATTTTTCTCATCCACTTCTTCTTTTTCACTTCTCTCAATCTCACCTTTTCTTTTTAATTTTAATTAATTCTCGTAAACTTTTTTTAGTGATAATGATATAAGGGTGATGGATTTTCCATCTCTTACAAATGAAAATAAAATGTATATGTCGAGGTGTATTATTTTAGGAGATTATCAAACTATCCCTAGTAGTTTTTTTCAATTGATATATCGTCAAGTGTATTATTTTATTTTAGGAAGAAAAATAACTAAAATGGTGGAGGAACTAAGTTATGTATGAAAATAAAATACAGGGAGGCAATATTGGACCAGAGAGACTAAATAATTATTTTGCTAGAACCTCAAAGACTAAATAATAATGTACTCTTTATTTTTAGTTTTTGAGAGTAGGATAGGAAATTAAAAAGGGGTTTGACTATATTCCATAAAAAGGTCCTGACTGTGTTCTTTAATTGAGATGCCAAAAGAAGAAGAAAGAAAGGGTGCGGTGTGATGTTTCTCAAACTTGTCCATCTCTAGCCTCGCCGCAAACTTGGCCTGACATTTTTAGGTGGAGGTTGTGAAAGGGATAGGCTAAGAAAATCACAGCAAACCAACTTGCCTACCTAAAATGAATACCTCAATAAAAAATAATAGTAATGTAGTAGTAACTATTGAATTTAATGTAACTAACTATTAGAGAATAATATAAATTATATCGAGAAATCTCATCTAATAGTTTAAATTTTTAGATTGAGATGGTTTTTTGATATAGTATCAAAGCTTAATGACCAAGCGGTCATGAGTTCAAATCTCATCATTCTCATTTATTTGATAAAAATTAAGCACAAGATAATATAGGCATATGCAAGTTTCAAGCTCAAAGAGTTTTTACTTGAAATGGTGTATTAGAGAATAATATAAATCATATCTTTAAACTTTACCTAACAGCTTCAACTATTGGGTTGAGATAATTATTTAACACGAGCAGCAATGTCGAGAGACATTTCTTTTTTTAAAAAATAAGTAATTTGATAAAAATAAATAAAAGGAATTAATAATACAATGTAATAGAATAGATATTTTATGATGATCGAATATTCATGATTAAATTATTTTAAAAAAAACTATGCATAATAGGTTCATATATGATTTCATAAAATAATTGTTAATATTGTCATCAGGAGTTCTAATCTTATTTGAGAACTATGATATACTTGGATAACTTTCTAAATTTTATTTTAATAATTTTATTTTAAAAAAAATCTAAAATTAAAAAAAAATTAACACTTTAAAAAAGAACTCTCCCACGTCCACAAACCACCCTTTAATTCCGCTTGTGAAGATGTTATAAATCTTGACATGATATAATCTAAGTATATAAATATAAAAGAAACAACATTCCCTGCCAGGTACCTTATCTGTACATCGACTTTTTGTGTGTGTATATATAAAATACTATTAATTATCAAAATTAAGTGTTTTCATGACTATTTTATGGGTCGGAGAAAATCATTTCGGATCAACTCTCGTCGATGGAAGTTGGGTACGGTTTTTACCATTTCCAGCGTTGGTTTGCTTTATGATTTTATGTCCTTGTAAGTCGAATCAATCTCTACTTGTTTGCTCAGACTTTAACAATTCTCTACCTCTATATGTCCATGCCTAGGTAGCTAGGATTAAATCACAAAAAAAAAAAAAAATTGGGTTTATTAGGGCGGCCCGTCTGGCTATATATCTCATCTTAGCATGGACCATGCTTGTTGGAGCAGGAATTTACACCAGCAGATCCTACCATGCAATTTCAGCATTAAAAGCTAGAAGAATGGCATCAAATCTCCCCAGCTTTTTAATACTCGATTGCAGTCTTTTTAGAAACACTGTGCTGTACTTAGAATGGAAAGGAATGCTAGATGCTTACTAGACATTTAAATTATACATCTAATTACATTTAATAGGAAGAAAAACAAAAAAAAAAAAACACGAAAGAAACGAGATGTTTATTAGACATTGATGAGAGTCGGCCATGGAGGCTCTCTCTTTACTTTCAATAAAACAATGCCGGCAGAAAAATAACTGTAGTAGGAGCTGGAGATCCTTCTAAAAATGGGGCTTGGCTGGCCTGGCTACGGGACGGCAATGTGGGACGGTTCTGGTTCTCAATGTAGCATAGTTTCGAAACACTTGGTTCTACAAAAATATGGTTTTAATTCCTATTCACACCTCATGTAATTAAATAAATAATCTAGTAACTTATCAAATTGAACAGACGGTGAAATCAAGGGGTGGCAAGTAGGGTTCCGGGCCGGACCCTGCAAAATATTTTTAATTGTTTTAGTATTTAAATATAATAAGTAGTGAGCTTTCTAATAATAAATTATTATTTTACTACTTATCTTTAAATTTAAAATTATCTCTTCTTATAAGTAGAAAAGAAAACAAATATTTTTTTTAATTTAATTACTTTTTTTTTACCATTTCTCTGTATTCCTTCTCTAGAGTCCTAACCAAAAAATATAATAATACAAAGCAATGCGGAAAGGTTAAAACAAAGCTGCCAATTAATTCATTGTTTATCAAAATAAGATAATTTGTGACCCAAATTTAAAATCTTTTATTTTTTTATTTCTTATTATAGTAAATGTTGTTTTTTCTAATTAATTGATATATTTTATAGGTTTGTTTTGATTATGCTTGGATTTTAATTTAATGTAAGTTTTCTTTTTTAGAAACCAATAATCTTATTTTTTATGTTAGATTTACTTTTATATATCAGTTTCTTTATATGTAAAAAATTATACCTTGTTATATTAGTTTTGACCCCCCTATCAAATAATCTCAGCCCCGCCCCTGAAATTAAACCTTAGTTATTTTTTTACGGGAGACCCTTATTATTGTTGGTCAAAAAGTAGCGTAAAAATTTAATTCACATCTATATCTTTAATATTTATCTTGTATATATTAAAAAAAAGACCAATTTAAAATTCATTTATATAAGTTTGTTAATATTTATCTCACGTATAACAAAAATGAATTCTCTAAAATAAAAGGATTTATAAGAGCTGTAATATATACTTATATTATCATGTCAGAAGGTAATATAAGATCAAATAAAGTTTCTATATACTTTTTTTTAACAATGCACTCCTTAAGATAAAACTAACTCACAATATTGTAATGTAATATTAATTTTGGTCGCAGAAGATATTTTAATTTCATAGTATTTTCTTCGTAGCTTTGTCAAGAGTTTTCAATTGTAGATATCACTGAATATAAGTAAAAAAAAAAATACGCTTTTAGGTTATGATTTATTATATCTTTATTTTTATATTATTTTTATATTTCCATCATATCATAAAATTTATTTTAATTTTAAATAAAAATAATAAAATGTTTTTTTAATTGAAAAAATTATTTTTACGTGCATTACAGAAAAAAAAATACGAAATAATGTCCTTGGTTTTTTTAAAAAAAAGAAGATATGAAAGCTTTTGATTTTGATTTTGTTTTCTAATTCGTTCTGATTTCTTTTTCTGATTTTATCATTTAATATTTGATTTTTCAATAGAAGGTCCCTTTAGTCAATAATCTAGATCACGAGTTATAATAAATTTTATGAAAAAAATATATAAAAGTATACAATAAACAATAGAGATCAATTTATTATATTTTATTTATAATTTTAAATAAACTTGAACACCTAAATATTAATTTTTGTTGAAGATGAAAATCATAATTTCGTTGTTTCTTTTTAAAATTTAGTAAGAACTACTCACCTAAATTTTTTTAATTATTATATTTTATTTGCAATTTTAAATTAATTGGACGCCTAAAAGTCAAATTTTGTTGAAGATGAATATAAAAAATCAAATCATAATTTTATTTTTTATTTTTTATTTTTTAAAATTTAGTTATCTTATCCTCCACACGTCTGAAAAAATGTGTCCCCGAGTATTCTACGTGTATCTTTCTTTCACATACGTTATCATATCCTCCACGTGTCTGAAATTAAACTTATTATTTTTTATTTTTTGTCATGTATCTCTCTGTATTTGATACGTATCCAGCAATATCCATAATGTATCCTTATACGATACTTGTGCGGGTAAGAGGATTGAAAAAAAAATAAAAATTCGTGCGGTCATAATCAATATGGATATATTAATAACAAGGGTTAACTTGGCTTGTACATTTATGACTGCTGCGATTTCATAGCTAGTGTGTGTTTTTCTTAGTAATAATTTTTGTGGTTGTGTTTTTTTTTTTTTTTATTCAGGTATCTCTGTATCTTTTTAAATGGTAAGATTAGTCATATTCGAGGTTCGTGGTTGTCCCTTCCAATAAGTGTGTTTCCTGGTGATCGAACTTGTGTTCTCACCCTTACAGGGATATAGCAGTGCCTTAACCGCTAAACCAACACTTCATAATTGTAATTGATTTAATAAAGTAAATTTATAAAAAATTATAATTTTATAAACAGTAGTTTTTCTTGCATAAATTTATGTGTTTTTTTTTTTAAAAAAGGCAAGCTCCCCTTCAAAAAAATTTCTTTCTTCTTTTGATTTCTTAAATTTAGATTTTGAAATTAATATTTAAAAAACTTGTTAAATTCATCAAGATATATTATATTAGACCATTGTGAAGATCCTTAAAATTATCTTAAAAAAATAGTTATGTTTTATACATAAACTCATAGTTTTGAAACCCGACCCGGTCAAGTGATCGGGTCACGGGTTAGATGGGTTGACTCGGGTTAACCCGGATCAACCCAAAAAAAACAAAAAAAAAACACATAACTAGTTACAATATAATACTTACATAAACAAAATTTAAATTATAAGCCAACAACATAAATTTAATTCAATATCCAAAACACAAACCAAATATAATTCTAAAATATTTAAAACAAAACATCCAATCACATAAATTCTAAAATATTTAAAACAAAACATCCAACAACATAAATTCTAAATCAACAATACATTCATTTTTATTCTAGTTCTCAATGTAGCATAATTTCGAAAATGGGGCTTGGCTGGCCTGGCTACGGGACGGCAATGTGGGACGGTTCTAGTTCTCAATGTAGCATAATTTCGAAACACTTGGTTCTACAAAAATATGGTTTTAATTCCTATTCACACCACATATAATTAAATAAATAATCTAGTAAATTATCAAATTGAACCTTAGTTTTTTTTTTTTACAGGAGGCCCTTATTATTGTTGGTCAAAAATTAAGTAGCATAAAAATTTAATTCACATCTGTAATCTTTAATATTTATCTTGTATATATTAAAAAAAACCAATTTAAAATTCATTTATATAAGTTTGTTAATATTTATCTCACGTATAACAAAAATGAATTCTCTAAAATAAAAGGATTTATAAGAGCTGTAATATATACTAATATTATCATGTCAGAAGGTAATATAAGATCAAATAAAGTTTCTATATACTTTTTTTGAACAATGCACTCCTTAAGATAAAACTAACTCACAATATTGCAATGTAATACTAATTTTGGTTGCAGAAGATATTTTAATTTCATAGTATTGAAATATATATTTTTATATTTCCATCATATCATAAAATTTATTTTAATTTTAAATAAAAATAATAAGATGTTTTTTTAATTGAAAAAATTATTTTTACGAGCATTACAGAAAAAAATAATAAGAAGTATTGTCCTTGGTTTTTTTTTAAAAAAGAAGATATGGAAACTTTCCTTGTAACAACATGATACAAAAACAATATTGTTTAAAGTTTTAACTATGCTTATAAAAACTAATTTAAGATTATTTTTTAGAATTTGTTATAATATATATGCATAGGATTTGTAGTTTGTAACAATTTTTTTCAAAATTAATCACTTTTCACAAAATTCTTTAAGCCCTGATCTCTCCCTCTGTTCTTGCTCTTCATGAAAAAAAAAATGGACATTGAGCTTAACCTATATAGTATTTTTCTTGTGTGACAAGTTGTCTTTGTTAAATAATACATTTATCATGTTTTATTTATTAAGGGTAGAATAGTATTTTTAGCTTAACCTATATATAAGCTCTTTTACAAATCAATTAAAGAGAATTTCAGCCTCCCTCTCTTTCGTATTCGTATTTATTTTGTGTTAATTGATTTGTTTTAACATGGTATCAGAGCTAGTTTTATGGAACGAGACTTAATTTCAAACACAGCTTTTGCGGTGAGTTGGCTGGGAGTTTGCAGGGGGCAATACGCCCTTGCTGGGGTTCGTGGCGAAGCCCGGAAAAAAATTTTTGGAGTGACATTTTGTCTTCCGCTTCTGCCAAATCTGGTATTTCGTCTTTCCTTCAGTTTCTACAATTTGATATTTGCGTTCAGTTTCTGCAAATTTATTTTGTGTTTTTGCAAATTTGTTTTGTGTTTTGGCGTATCGTATAACATTAAAAAGATATTTGTTTAGTTTCTGCAATTTGGTATTTTGTTTTCCGCTGTTTTTGCATTGTGCTTCACTGTGATTGTTGATTATGACTACTGAAAGAGATGATTCGCTTTAGTCTGTGAGTGTGAGATTGGATGGGAAGAACTATTCGTATTGGAGTTATGTAATGAGAAATTTTTTAAGGATAAAAAGATGTGGAGATATGTCAGTGGAACCTATGTGGTACTTAAGAATACTGAAGAATGGGATGATGTTTTGATAGATGCATGGGAAGCAAACAATGCAAAGATTATTACTTGAATTAACAATTCCGTTGAGCATTCTATAGGTATGGAGTTGGCTAAGTATGAGACAGCAAAGGAGGTTTGGAATCATCTGCAACGGTTATTTATGCAATTAAATTTTGCAAAGCGGTATCAATTAGAGAATGATATACGAGCTCTTCATCATAAGAATATAAGTATTCGAGAGTTTTATTCTGCTATGACAGATCTCTGTGATCAATTGGCTCTTACAGAATCGGCAGAACTAAAGGCATGTGGTGCCTATATTGAGCATAGAGAGCAGCAACGATTGGTACAGTTCAATTCTATATCATTCCCCACCACCTTCTGTTGACTCTGTTGTCGGTGAGTTATTGGCTGAAGAAATACATCTTCAATCTTATTCTGAAAAAGAAATTCTTTCTACTTTGAATCCTTCTATACTAGCGGCACCCTCTAAGCCATTCTCTAATAATTAGAATAAGCCTTACACAAGGATTGACTTCGACGAGTACAGTTTTTGTAAAAAGAAAGGTCATTGGAAGACTTAGTGTCTCAAGTTAAAACAACATAATCAATCTTGGAAGCCTGGCAGCCAGTCACAGTCTAATGCGTATAGACCATCTCTGGGATATAAATCACCACACAACAATACTGCAGCCGTAGTTTCATCAGGCTCTATAACCGATCCTAATACTTTAGCTGCGCAATTTCAAAAGTTTCTCTCCTTACAGCCATAAGCAATGTCAGTTTCTCCTTCTGTAAGTCAGTTGCCTCATAGTTCCTCAGGTATGTCACATTCTGAATGGGTCTTAGATTCTGGTGCTTCACATCATATGTCTCCAGATCGATTCTTTATCTTTTACCTCCGTGTTCCCTTTGCCCTCCATTCCTGTTATAACTACTAATTGCACTCTTATGCTCTTAGCAGATGTTGGTTCTGTTGTGACACATCACTTGTCTCTCCCTAATGTTTATTCTATTCCAAAACTAAATGGAATCTTGCTTCTATTGGTCAATTATGTGATTCTGGTGATTATTTAATATTAAAAAAAAACTCAATTCATAAAATCTTTATTAATGCCTATTATTTTTTTTATTCACCTCCCATACAATTATTAAATTGGACCTTGTTATTCTTTTATACAGAACGTTTATTATCTTATGATATCTTTGACTCCCTTAAAGAAAATGACGACTATAATACCAACATAATCACGTTAAACTTTAAGGAAGCTTTGAAAAAAATAATTTATTCACATTTACCTTGTGAAGTTGTGGTGAGATTTATTTGATGAGACAACTTAGAGAAAATAATTCAATTTTTTAATATAATTTTTTAAAATTTTCATTTTAGATTATGAAATTATCATATTATATAAACATATTCTTTCAATGATATTGTTATAAGGAAGTTTCATATCTTTTTTTAAAGAAGAAGAAAATGAAGAAGAAGGAAAGAAAGCAAGCTTCGTTTTTTATTGCAATATATGTAAATGATTGTTTCAATTAAAAAAATCATTTCAGTTTTATTAAAAACTAAATTATATTGAGAGACAAATATATTAAAATATAAAGTAAATATATTATAAAGATAAAAAAATATATATAGAAGGTGCTTTGATTTTGTTTTCTGATTCGTTTTAATTTTATTTTTTGATTTTATCGTTTAGCATTTGATTTTTTCATAGAAGGTGCTTTCAGTCAATGATCTAGATTACGAGTTATAATAAATTTTATGAAAAAAAATATAAAAATATACAATAAACAATAGAGATCATTTTATTATATTTTATTTATAATTTTAAATAAACTTGAACACCTAAAAATTAATTTTTGTTGGAGATGAATATAAAAATTAAAATCATATTTCGTTGTTTCTTTTTAAAATTTAGTAAGAACTACTCATCTAAATTTTTTAATTTTTACATTTTATTATATTTTATTTGCAATTTTAAATTAATTGGACGTCTAAAAGTCAAATTTTGTTGAAGATGAATATAAAAAATCAAATCATAATTTTATTTTTTAAAATTTAGTTATCTTATCCTCCACACGTCTGAAAAAATGTGTCCCCGAGTATTCTACGTGTATCTTTCTTTCACATACGTTATCATATCCTCCACGTGTCTGAAATTAAACTTATTATTTATTTTTTTTGTCATATACCTCTCCGTCTTTGATTCGTATCCTGCAATATCCATAATGTATCCTTATACGATACTTGTGCGGGTAAGAGGATTTTAAAAAAAAAAACTTCGTGCGGTCATAATCAATATGGATATATTAATAACAAGGGTTAGCTTGGCTTGTACATTTATGACTGCTGCGATTTCATAGCTAGTGTGTGTTCTTCTTAGTAATAATTTTTATGATTTTGATTTTTTTTATCTGATTTTTTTTGTAGTTTTTTAAAAAGTGAGATTAATTTTATTCGAGATTTATAGCTATTTTTTTTAATAAGTGTATTTTCTAGAGATCAAACTTATTTTTTCATCCTTGTAGGGATATAGAAGTGTCTTAATCGCTAAATCAATATTTCATTAGTATAATTGTGATTGATTTGATAAAGTAAATTTATAAAAAAATATAATTTTATAAACAGTAGTTTTTCTTGCATAAATTTATGGTTTATTTTATAAATAAAAAAAAGGCAAGCTCCCCTTCAAAAAAATATGTTTCTTCTTTTGATTTCTTAAATTTAGATTTGAAATTAATATTTAAAAAACTTGTTAAATTCATCGAGATATATTATATTAGACCATTGTGAAGATCCTTAAAATTATCTTAAAAAATAGTTATGTTTTATACATAAACTAGTCCAAAATATTTGTCGCTATCGGATAAAAATAAATCATTGCTCTGATTACGATGGTTAATAATTAATTAACACAAGATTACTTTACCAAGAGAATACTTAAAAGTCAACTAGCTAGAAATATGTATAAAATTGATGAATTAAGATTGATATGTATATAAATTAATTCATACAACATTTTTAACCGAAGAAGAATTGATAATAATATAGACATAATAAATAGTGAATAATTTCTTAAAATACTACGGTCTCAATATTACAAAACAACAAAAACAGAAGGTAAAAATATTGTACCTTCCCTAACATTTTCTTCTTCACCACTATAGTGTGGTGGGTTTTTTTTTTTTTTTATCATTCTCAATAAAAATTATTTGCATTTGAACTAGGAATATTTTTGCCTTGTATACGATGCATTTGTCAATATGAATTTTTTTAGATGCAATTATGTCTACTCAATATATTTATGAACAGTAAAAGAATCAAAATATCCCTGGAATAAAATCTAACACTTTAGAGCAGAGGTGTTGTTTTTTTTAGAATACAATAAGATTGTGTATATGACCCTAAGGATGAAAAAATTAGGCAATTGAAACATGGGTATTGATGTCTTTTTTTCTTTTCTTTTTTGTAATTATTGGTTTGGTCAAGGATTGTAATGTAATTTATCGTTTAATTTTTTATTTTTAAATGTAAAAAGTTATTGGTGCGTGAAAGATGCCATGTAATTTAGACGACACTTACAATATTTTTTGGTGGTATAACATAAGATTCAACTATCTCATTTAGTTATCATTTGTATCCTCTTCGCATTAATTTAATGTGAATTGTAATAGGTATATATAGGGTTTTCTTTTTTCTGTTTCTTTTTAATTTTTCTTTTCACTTGATTTTTTTTTTAATTTCTAATTCAGTACTTTTACATGAAGTTGACTTAAGATTAAATTTAATGTTTTATTTGGGTTAATTTTATATAGAACTCTCACAATATTAAAAATAAATTTCAATATTAAATAAAGATTTAATTTGATAAAATTTAATTTAATTGGTTCAAGTTAAAAAAAAATTTAGGAATTTATTTTCAAACTAAAACAAATATATAACTTTTGTTTTTCTAAAAAATAATATGGTTGTAATCATAAACTTGTTATTATTTATGAGATTTATTTTATTAAATGCAAGTCATAATTAAAAAAAAAATGATTGTAAAAGAACCTTTAATAATATTTGCAATTTTTTTACGTTAAAAATAAATCCTCTGTCGCGCAACTTAGCGCATGGAATCAAACTAGTGTAGTTGAAAGCACAATAAACTTGAAAGGATCCAAAGAAACGGCAGGGAAAGCTGGCTGAAGACACCTAACCTTAAAACAAAAGGAAGAAAACATGAAGTATTTGTTGATGTGTTTGTAAAAACAGGGAAAAAAATCCAGGTGGGAGAGAGAGATGGCGATGTGTTTGTAATTAATAAAAGCAAGAAGCAGAAGTGGTCGTCTTGTTTTTGGAGTTTAGCAGAGAGTGAACAAGTAAGTTATGATGGGCCTGTCTATTGTCCAATCCTTTATTAGTAGGAGGAGGTAGAGAGAGAGAGAGAGAGAGAGAGAGAGAGAGAGAGAGAGGTGGCACCCGTTGCTATGCTAAGCAATAGGAGCAATTCCCATCCCATCGACGAATTTAATGACTGTCTCACTCGCCCTGCATCTCTCTGTCTGTCTGTTTTTCTGTCTGTCTCCCTCTCTCTGCGCCAAGGTGAAATATATTGTCAGCTTCTTCAAAAATCCTACGACCCCATTTCCTTTCTTTAATTACTGAAGCAACCCAGCCCTTCAAGAATTGAGGAATTCTTCTTTTCATCCCACGCAAATAAGAAGAGTTAAATGTGGACACTACTCCATCCAAAACAAGCTCTTGCTCTTTGTTAATACTCCAATCAAAGTTTTGAGTTTATATTATTTTTCTCAAGGGAGAGAAGGAGAAGGAGCTAGGCACCGTGTTCTCCTTTTTGGCCTTCAAAAACTGGTAAAGATGGCTTCTTCAATTTAATTTTAAGGAATGAACTGGGATTTTCTTAAAAAAAAAAATTTAACTTGAATATCGTTGCCTTTCATTTTGTAAAGCAAGCAGCTATGAAAAAGACAGATAAGAAGAGCTTGGATCCACAACTATGGCAAGCCTGTGCAGGAAGCATGGTACAAATCCCTCCACTAAACACTAAAGTCTTCTACTTTCCACAAGGCCACGCCGAGCACTCTCAATCCCCCGTCGATTTCCCCCAAAGAATCCCTTCTCTCGTTCTCTGCCGCGTTGCCTCTGTCAAATTCCTCGCCGACCCTGGTACTGATGAGGTATTCGCCAAGATCAGCCTTGTTCCTTTACCAGACGCTGACCTTGATATCTCTCAAGATGTGGACATTTGTGGTGATGGGAACGACAGTAACAACGCAGAGAAGCCGGCCTCTTTTGCAAAGACACTAACTCAATCTGATGCCAACAATGGTGGGGGTTTCTCTGTGCCTAGATACTGTGCGGAGACGATTTTCCCAAGGCTGGACTACTCCGCGGATCCTCCCGTGCAGACTCTGATTGCTAAAGATGTGCACGGTGAGGTGTGGAAGTTTAGGCATATTTATAGAGGGACACCAAGGAGGCATTTGTTGACTACTGGATGGAGCACCTTTGTTAACCAGAAGAAATTGGTTGCCGGGGATTCAATTGTGTTCTTGAGGGCTGAAAATGGCGATCTTTGTGTTGGAATTCGCCGTGCCAAGAGGGGGGTTGGAATTGGGAGCGGACCTGAATCATCACCATCACACATTGGGTGGAATTCGAACAACGCTACCTCTGCTAACCCATATGGTGGTTTCTCACTTTCTGTGAAGGAGGATGAGATGCGAAATGGGGGAGTGAAGGGAAGGGGAAGAGTGAAGTCTGAAGAGGTTTTGGAAGCTGCTGGTCTTGCTGCTAATGGAAATCCTTTTCAAGTCGTTTATTATCCACGAGCAAGCACGCCAGAGTTTTGTGTTAAGGCCTCTTCAGTAAGGGCGGCAATGAGGACCTGTTGGTGCTCTGGGATGAGGTTCAAGATGGCTTTTGAAACAGAGGACTCTTCACGGATTAGCTGGTTTATGGGGACTGTTGCCTCTGTTCAGGTTGCTGATCCTGACCGATGGCCTAACTCTCCATGGCGTCTTCTCCAGGTTCTCTACTTGTCTTGTCTTATCTGTAATTATCGACTTTGTTGTTGTTCCTTGGGTAAGATTGTTGATTATGCCTGTTGCTCAATTAGCATTTAGCAACCGCTTTCTTCTTCATTACCAATTTAAGTGTTTTTGCAAGTTTTTCCCATATTTCAGTTTGTTTTTATCCTCTCCTCTTCAATTTTAAACCGTGAATGAAGTTCCTTAAGATCTTAGTTGAGTTTGGAGATGGATTCACATGCCAGTTGCTTTTCCAGGCCTCTTTCTTGCTAAATTACATGCTTCCATATGCCTTTAAATTCGTCAAGGATTAAATTGGTAGATGCCATTCTCCTCGTGTTTGCTCTTAAACATTTCATTTGCCCAAGTTTGTTCTTGTTTCATTTTCGTTGCTTTTTTTGGGTAACCAGTTATTTCCTCTTCTCCCAAGATGAATGCCACTTCCCAACCTACTTCTAACTTTTAACTATACTGTGATATGGCTGTCTTTGGTGCTAGAAAAAACACCAACCTATTTGTTGGTTCCAGACAAGTTTATGGCATGATAATTATGGAAGTCACATTAGGAGTATTCTACACAGTTAAATGTCTCAATGACAGGCAGTGTCACACAGCTGTACATGACAAGTTTCTGTAAATCAATGGTGGGAAATTTATTATCATAATTGAAGTTTCTGATAAGTTGAAACAGATCGCATTATATCTAGAGTACCTGCTCATCTTGATTGACAAGGTCCGCAGCATTTCACTTCCCTTCGAGGTTTTGATAGGGATTTTACACTGCTATTTTTTACTTGTTGAGGTGGCATCATTATCCCATATACTTTACTGTTTGCATATATAGTTAACGTTTTGTACTTTACAGGCTTTCAGTAAATGATATACAAACTGGTGTCTCCAGATTTTTTTTTTTACCGATTAAATTAGGGATGTCTTAATGAAAATGCTGGTTCAGGATAAATCTTGAAGTTAGTTTTCTATTCTAGATGACTTCCTAAAAGGCTTCATTTTTTTTATTACCTAATCATGCTTTAAGCATAGAAATATTGCACTATGGATACTTGTGTGACTTGAGTTTGGCATCTCATGGATTCTATGCTGATAATTGTGGATTTCAGAGTCCGTTAAAAGTCTTGAAACTTTGAATTAATTATTGTTCTCTAGCATTTGAGAATTGCTGAATGTTAGCCTAAACTCTAAACTCAGATGATCTTGCTTTAGCATCTTATTTTCTTATATCTTTTGCCAAATGGTGTGGCAGGTGACATGGGATGAGCCAGATTTACTACAAACTGTAAAGTGTGTCAGCCCATGGCTGGTTGAATTGGTGTCAAATATGCCAGTCATCCACCTATCACCCTTCTCACCACCAAGAAAGAAGTTGCGATTCCCGCAACAGTTAGACTTTCCCCTTGATGGCCAATTTCAATTGCCTTCATTTTCAGGCAACCCCCTTGGGCCCAGCAGCCCTTTGTGTTGTCTATCCGATAACACTCCTGCAGGCATACAGGGAGCCAGGCATGCTCAATTTGGAATATCATTATCAGATTTCCAGTTTAAAAAAAAGCTGCAGTCAGGGCTGTTTCTGTCCAGTCTCCAGAGGTTCAATCCACGCACTAAAAATTCTGAAAATTACCCGACAGGACACCCTGACAGCAATAAGAATTTATCTTGCTTATTAACAAAGGGGAGCAGCAATCCAAAGTTGGAGAAATCTGATAATGCAAAGAAACACCAGTTTCTGCTCTTTGGTCAACCAATACTTGTCGAGCAGCAGATATCTCATAGCTGTTCCGCTGATGCATTCCCGCAAGTTGTTAATGAGAGAAATTCATCTGATAGTAACAGAGAAAAAAATTCTGATGTTTTACGATCAGCACCTGGGAAACAAATTTCACAAGAAAAGTCGTGCACTACTGGGTTTTCATGGCACCAAAGTCTTCAGAATACCAGTGAAAATGGCATGGATACTGGTCACTGCAAGGCTTTTTTGGAGTCAGAAGACTTGGGGCGGACCCTTGACCTCTCTGCACTTCATTCTTATGAAGAGCTACGCAGGAAGCTGGCCATCATGTTTGGAATAGAGAGATCAGATATGTTGAGCCATGTTCTCTATCGAGATGTGACAGGTGCTGTTAAACAGATTGGAGATGAACCATTCAGGTATCTGTTGTAAGGAAAAAGAAATTTTTTTTCGTCATTGGTTATCTTTTCATCCTGCAGACCTTGTATTTTGGGTTGATAAGAACTACTTGAACCTGACTTTGCAACTTTGGAAGCAGGGATAGTGTTACATGTATTTAATAAATCTTTTTTTTTTTTTTAATTCTCTTGTTGGAAATGCAGTGTTTTTATGAAAACCGCAAAAAGATTGACGATTCTGATGAACCGGGCTAGCGGCAACAGTGTTGGGAGGTAAGACTAAGAGGAGAAAAGGAAGTGATAGTGGTTTAGGAGATTCTTTGATTCTTTGCACTAATAAAGATTTATTCTCAATCTCTGCACATGGAAACAAAATTCAAACGAAGAACTTTGTTAGATATTTCAGTCAGTTGAACGTTTTAGACTAATCAAAGTTGATGATCTGTCTTGCAGGAGGACATGGATCACAGGGATGCGAAATGCTGAGAATGGACTAGAGGCTCCAAATAAGACCGGTCCCTTGAGCATATTTGCCTAATACAGTGTGAGATTTGAGAGCAGTTGGTGTAAAAGCATAATATGTGTTGAAGAGTTTTTAGTTGGTTACTGTTATGTGTTTAGGAAAAAGAACATACAACTCCCCGGTGTCTGAATATTATGCTTCTTAATTAAATGCGAAGTGAGCCTATGTACTGGATGCTTTTGTTATATTCTATCTTTTTGCCTAACATGGGCGGACTCCTGACTCCTGAGTTTCCATTTCATGCCTCTGGTTTGAGTCTGAGCGCCATTTATGATATCTGAGCTTGCTATTAAACAGGGGGTATTTATACAGGAGTAGTCATAGTAGTAGAAGGCCAAAATGGCCAGCACAGTAACCGATGACTGGAGTGAGAAACATGTGCAGCCCTGAGGTGGTTGAAACATTTATTAGGGGTGACAGAGAGGTTTATTGAATCCCCAAATCCCATGAAAAACAAGAGGTAAAGAAACACATTTATCACCGAATATGAGCTGCAAAAGAAGCTGATGCTCAAACATGGCCAGCCAGCACTTCCCTTCTACTACCAGTTGTTGCTGCTCTCATTTCCTGGTGAATCCAAGAGTTGTGAACAGCAGTATCGATTCTTCCTAATTGTATGCAAAAGAAACGCATATGATGATTCTAAATCACTTGGAGTATGTACTCGCTAAAATAGTTTAATTGAAGATTATGTGTGTAATGTGGCATGCATGTCCATGATGTCTTACTTTTTAGAGGTTTTTGAAATAGCACACGTGAGATAGTTTTTGTAAAGTACCATATCATATTAATAGGAGAAAATAATTAATCTTTATGTTATTTTTTAAAAGTATTTTTTTATTTTAAAATATATTAAAATATTTTTTTATTTTTTTAAGTTTTTTTTTTATATCAACACATCAAAATAATTAAAATAATACTAAAAAAAATTAAATTTTTAAAAACCATATCAAACAACTTTTTTTAAAAAAAAAAAACTCTTTCGCTACCTTCACAACTTTTAAATAACTTCACAAGAGAATATTATTTTAAAATAGCTGTCTGGCGTGGGCTGCTATAATTTTTAAATAACCAAATTTAAACAAATTTGGTTGCTCTTTCATATTGTGGTTAAATTATATTTTTCAGAATTTTTGAATTTTTTTAGTTTAAATTGATTTCTTTTTATATTTCTTAATTATTTTGATATATTGTATTAAAAATAAAATTTAAAAATAATATTTTAATATATCTTTAAATAAAAAATATTTTAAATCAAAATCAATATTATACTCTAAAACACTCTCCAGCAATTACGAATGATTGATTAAATACTGCTCTCCTACCACTTCTATTAAATAACATACGCACGTGGAAGTGGGAGCCTACACAACTCCCTACATCCACATGTGGTTTCCATTTGTGTCGCCGTTTTGGTGGCCGGGCCTTTCGTCCGCCTCTAGGCTTGGATTTGACTCCGCCCTACCCACCGCTCCACCCCATTGTTCAAAGATGAAACTTTAATGTGTCCATCGTTTCCAATTTTTATTTAATTACATCTTATATTTTTTTTCTTCAATCGATGACAAGGAATCCCAGGAACTAAAATTATTTAATTCAGATTTAATTGTAATTAAATTGATCCATCCATTCACATACTATTATATGTACACGTATAATAAAAAAGCTCGTGTCATGTCATGGTTTTGTTATTCTTCTTTCAATAAATTAAGTTATATATCATTATATGTGTTTGGTATTGTTGTGTTTTAGATTAAAAATAATATTTTAAAATTGATTGTTGTGTTTTTAAAATGATTAATTTTCAATTTAAAAAGACAGTAGGATCATAATATACTACTTTGTTTATGATTAAAAGCAACTTACTTAATTCCAAAACAAAATTGTTTTCTTTATTTATTTTCAAAACTAAAAATTTCAAGAAAAACTAAAAGGTATGTTGAATTTAATGTATAAATATTGTAGAACTAGACATAAAATTTCATAGATTGGAGCGGTGTTCAAGATTTTTTTACTTTGATCATTTAATTTTTTTTTCAATTTTATCCTTCTATGTTACATTCATATTACATTGGCTAAGAATTGAGTTTTATAATTTATTTTTCATGTGCTTATCACGGTGTCACAAAAAATCATGATATTATATTGATGTTTGATTTTGTAAAATAAAGTTTATTTTTATTGCTCGTAAAGAATTGAGTCTTTGGGGACCAGATCTTACACAAGCAAAAATGCAGGCTTTTTTCTTTTTTCTTTTTTATTGTATACAAGGTGTGTTTTTAAATATTTTGGTCTTTGAATTTCTTGTATTTTTCATTTTTGGTCTTTGTAGTTTTACAATTTTAACATTTGTTCCAAAATTTTATTTTGTTCATGTTTCAGTTTATGAATTTGAGAAATAAAAAAGAAAGTCGCCAAAAAGCGGGAGAGGAGAGAGATAGTGGATAGTTGCCACCATTTAGCTATAAAAAAAGTCATTCTTAGTGTTCATGAGTTCTTTTTTCCAAGAGAGGTATTTGTGTATATGCCTTGTAACCAATCAGATAATTACACGTAATATTGATTTTGTTCAAGCAAAATATATTTATTTATAATTTATTAACGAATCTAGAGTAATGATAAATTTATTGGAACAAAAATATTTTACAAATAAAATTATAAAGTTGTTATAATTATGAGATTTCTTTTGCATTAAATCATTGTTCCTGGTTGATGTTCTACTAACATTGGACATTAACTAGAGATGTTGAGACTAGTACATGCCATGTTCTTTTCTTTATGAAGGGAAACAACTATTCTTATAAGTTGAGGTATGATGAATATCTGAAACTAATATGTAGGTACTTATTAGATAACATGTATATTGAATTGGTTCACATGAAAATTCTGTATGAAGAGATCACTTGTATCTATAGAAAGGCTTACATGAAAATTGTTTAATTGATTCTTAGACTTGAGATCACTAAGTTATTTTATATAGAGAATGTTATGCTTTGATTATGATTACATGTTATCCTAATCAAGGGTAATAAACAGGCAAATAATAGGTATAACATGAACTATATAAAGGTATTTGAGTGATCAAGAAATAATTAATCACCCTAGGTGATTTAGAAAAAAATATTTCACATGTTCTCAAATAGTATTGATTATGAAATCCTTGTGCAAGGTGAAATGAGATTTAAAAAGTTTTAAATCTTATTCAATGAATCAATAACTATAGTGTTGAGAAGAAACATGATTTGACACAACAAACACACTCCGTGGTATAAAGTCTAAATAAATAAAAAATTTATGAAGGGATAATAATTACATTGAGAAATTGCTTACTAAAAAGTTAAGTCAAACCATTTATGATTTTTTTAAAATATAAGAGATTATGACACGTTGTTAGACGATACACTTGATCTTTAAATACAGATTAATCAATTCATGAATTAATAATAAATTACATTGTTTAATTTGTTTAATCCTTTTTTATTTAAGATTGTGATTTAAATTTGGGTCAACTTATTAAAAACCTAATGGGTCACACAATAAAAACTATTGGTCAGAAATTAATTTGAGATAATTAATCAAATATAACTTGATTACAAATAAGTTTTAGAAATTAAGAACTAGAATGTAAATTATATAGGGAATTACAATTCTAGACCTAGAAAAATCAAGTAGGAACTTAACTGAATAAATTTTTAAAATTACCCTGAACTAATATATGTGATATTTTTTAAGGGGGAAACGATATTCTATTATTTATAAAGTTATTAGGACTTTCCTCTAAATAGAATGTTATGCCTCTTATATTTTTATAAACCGTAAAATTACATAAATTACCGTACAAAGAGAGCTAGCACTTATAGGCATAGCAATCTATCTCTTTTAAAAATGATTTTAGGAGATTTCCCACTAGTGGTTCGTATGGATTACTGTTACAAGCTAAACATTTGGATGACTTGTGGTTTGCAACAACCTAGCCTTGAATAAATTGACCAAACCTTAAAAAAAGATCTGATCTTTAGATAGTCTTTGCATAAACCCTAAATGATCCTAGATTGTCTAAAGATATTCTTGAGAATGTAGAGAAATTTTTAAATTATTATTTTTGTTGCCTATATGTGTTTTGAAAATCCCAACAAGAGGTTTTATTGTGTCTTTTTACCCTTCATCTTCCTAGAAAAAATAGACCAGGCTTCAAGATTTTTTTGAATTGGGATAAAGTTTTGATTTTTTAACCTATTAAATATTGTTTTAAGGTTAGACACAAGTTTATTGAGGTTTGTGGGAGTATTTCGTAGGTGTTTTTGGATATATATAAAACAGAGTTGAAATGATTTTTTGGTCTACCTAAATTTTTAACCACCTTAAATGGTTGGATTAAAACAGAAGATAATATATCAACAACTTCACTTAAGAAAATAATGAGTGGACCACGTGTCACTTATCTAATCTAGAAACCATAACAATCATGATAAAATTAAAGAATAATTCAAATATCATATTAAATATATATTTTATAATGCATTTTCATTTTATTTATTTTTTAAATAGAGAGGGGTCAAGTATGTGCGTTAAAGATAAGGGTTAAGGCACGTGTGCTATAGACATCATGCCTATACTTCTGGCCTCATAAATAAACGCATGCGTGGCTCTCTTTATTTTATTTTTTTTGGTAAAGGGACCTTTATCTTAAAAAAAAAAAATAAATAAAAACAAAGTTAGGTGAAGCATTATTGTATATTGTGACAAGTTAGCTTGATTCCAATCACAATGCTTGACCGGACTGGATGTAATAATTGTGCCTTCTTGCAATAATTAAAAGAATGATAGTGGCTTGAATATATATATATATATATATATATAAAAAAAAACTTTAAGAAGGGTCAGCTGAGTAGTAGTATAAACTCTTCAAATGCAGCAAGCATTTGTTTAGCTTTGCTAGATTTATCTAAAAGGTAAATGTTTCGGCAGACCTTGGATCTCATAATCATGAGGCGTAAACGATTACTTCTCTCCCATAAGCTTTTTCTTCAGGCGAAATTCCATCAGTTGGCTTATCAGGTTCATCTTCATCAAGAGCAATATGCGAGTCTTGACACAAGATAACAAGTTTTATGCCATTTTCCCACACAATCCAGCATGCAATAGACTGAAAGGCCTTTCTTAGCAAATTAGACTCAATAAAACGAGTCACATGAGATATGAACCAATCCCTGAATCTAAGTCGCAGATAAATTTATAAGAGATCAAGTATTAGTGAGTAATAATTGTGGCGACTATCATTTTCGTGAATCGATATTAATGTATTGACAATAAATCCCTAATTTGCACAATAACATTCTTTAACGTTTTAGGCAGTGTTTGGAAACGCGGGCTAACCCGTGTTTCCAAAAAATTCAAATTTATTTTTACTAAAAAATAATTTTTTTAATGTTTTGAATCGTTTTGATGCGCTGATCTTAAAAATAATTTTTTTAAAAATAAAAAAAAATATTATTTTGATGCATTTCGGCATGAAAAACACTTTGAAAAACAACCAAAATAAGAATAAGAAAAAAGATGTCAACCTCTGTTAACTTTTCAAACCCATGACCTGAGAATAACAAAAAAAAGAATCAAAATAAAAAATATCAATTAAAAAAATAAGAGTTAAAATAAAAAAAATTGAGGACAGCAATAAATTTCTAATTTGAGAGCTAAATTTAAAAGAATAATAACTTTAACAAAAAGATAAAAAAAAACCCATAAGAATCAAGATGAAATTGTAAAAAATAATAAATTATAAATTTGGATTGAAGAATGAAATTGAAAACCAATAAAACTTCTATAAAAATATCTAATAGAAAATTCATAAATCAAAATAATAAGGATCAAAATAGAAAAAATAATAAATGATAAAAGAAGTGAAAAAAAAGATATCGACTCATGTTAATTTCCCGAACATACAACCAACATAATGAGATCAAGATAACTTGGTAGATCACTTTTCTAAAACCCGACCTAATGTTTTGAATCGTGACACGGTGACCCAGGTCCTAGGTAGGGCCGCGTTCCAACAAAAATAAAGGGAAAATTAGCCCGATATGATCCGTTTAAAAGTTAAGTTAATCCACAACTCAATCAGCCATGAAAAAACATAATCAAAACCTATTAATGTTTGTCTTTTTTAACTTTTTTATCGAAATAATGTTATATCTATATGTTTATAAAATTAAAAAAAATTAAGGTAACCTCGGTCAACCCACATGATCAGTGACTAAAGACTTGCCCTGAGTTGATCCCCAAATTAGTTTTGAAAACCATGCTTTAAATAAATTTTAAAACCCATGATACAGGTTATTAGACTAAAATCACAATACATTGGAAAGCTGAGAAGTCACAAATAAAATGCCAAAAAATAAAATTAGTAAAAAACAATTACAAAAAGGATCTCAAATTAAAAAAAAAATAGCAATTAAAAGAATGAGGGTGAAAATTAAAATAAAAAACAAATTAAAAGGCAAGAACAATCCATTTATTGGAGGGTTAAATTGAAGAGAAAAAAATTATCAAAATAACAAGAATCAAAAGTATGAGCACTAAATTAAAAAAGTAAAACACAACAAATTTAGATTAAAAGATGAAATTGAACATAACCAAAACCTTGACAAAAAAAGCCAAGAAAAAAAATAGTAATTAAAAGAAAAAAGATCAAATTAAATATATTATATATAAAAAAATAGAATTGGGGATTAAATAAAAAATAAGTAAAACTTTTACTACGAGGTTAAGAAAAAAAATAAGAAATCAAAATAATAAAGACCAAATTGGTAAACATAAAATATGACAATTTAAAATTGAAGGACTGAATTGAAAAAAAACTTCTAAAAAGGCCAAAAAGCAAGATTATAAACCCAAAAAATAAGGATTATAATTGAAATACAGACGGAAAAAAAAGAGACAAACTTGTATTTTTAGGGGTAGGAGAGAGAAAGAAAGAAAAAACTCGTCAACAACAAACTGCCTCACCTCTGTTAACACGCGTCATACTATGAGAAAGAGAACACGACAGTGCAGCCAAAGACACGGTGAAAAATTTGGTTTGACTACTAGGAGGTACCACACGGCCCACCCAAATAGTACGGGCGCCCCCACTCATTGGCACATTGTAAGCACACATCAACAACTTTTTATTTTTAATTTATTAACCAGTAGCAAAAGATCAAATTGCCTTCGATTGTCATGAAATTAACATAAAAAGCATATTGAAAAGACCTAAATGACGCTACATTCATAATTTAATCTCTTTAGAAAATGAACGAAACCATCTTTCATCTATTTTTTTTAAAAATAGCAAAGGCAAAAACACCCCGCAAACAAGCCAAAGAAAAATCTATCTTTAAGGGTAATAAAGTTATCTAATTGTTAAAAATAATGAGAAGACAAAACTACCCCTAATCAAATGTTAAATGATTAATAAGCCATCTGAAAAGATAATAATACCCCTAATACCAAGGCAAGTGGTTTTCTTATAGAAGGGAAAAAACACAACTACACTATTGTAATGAATAGTTATTTATGTGTGAGTGTACATCGAAAAAGCCTTACAATTTAGTATTTTTTATTATTTTATATAAATAAAAGAAGATCATCTTAATTTTTCTATTTTTTGATAACAATAATACTTTCTCTTTATACTTTGATAGCCAGTTTTAACTTGATCTTTTTTGTCCTTTCAAAACTATATTTTGCTTTTTTTTTCTTGTTTCTCTCTTTCTCCTCCTCCTAGCTTCTTCTAACCTCCCTTCCCTCTCTCCACCTTACATAACCAAATTTTAATTTCAAATTAAAATCCACAATTTATTAATTCTATTACTTCTCTAGTTTTCTCTAACTATTCTGTTATTGGGGTGAAGGAATAACAAAAAAAAAAAAGACAACTTATGGTTGGTACAAGTCGATGCAAACCTAGAAGGAAAGAATCTTAAAATCCATGAAGATAAAAATCAACTCAAGAAAGCTAAAATCTTATTGATAGAAAACCTGACTTAATGATTATTTAAACTAAAAAACTAAAAATATTGGATTAAAAAACTCAAACTAGAAGCAAAAAACTTTGATGAAAAATCAAGATTACGAGGAAACTTGCCACACACAAAATATTGTTTTTAAATAACAAGCAACCTCCAAAAACAAATAATCTAAAATACAAGGTAAATAACTCTATTTATACTAAGTAAAACATTCTAAACGAAGCTAGAAAATAACAAAAAAAATCTAAATAAAATAGAAAAAATAATAATAAATCATTCTCGTACAATAGCTTCCAAGCTTTATTGCAAAGCCTTTTCGAACTTCAAATGCTACTAAATTTTAATCTTATAGAAAATAAAAGAAAATCTTCTAGTAAAATTTCAATTTGAATAAAAAATTATATTTATTATTGTAAAATTATATATTAAAAATAATTCAAAAACCACCAGAAACTACCAAGAAGCTAATAGGCTTTCCCAACTCCTTCACTTGTTTGGATTATATTAATTAAAGTCTCATAATCTTTTAAACTGTTCTTGACACTTGATCATTAAATGCTACTTTGATCTTCTTAGCTTTTAAACCTCTAATTGATCCAACTAACACCTCTCTAATTAGATGACAAAAGTTCAACGATAGATTAGGTTTTGGTGTGGTTGTGCTTGTTCAACTCAAGGCCGGGTTGGGTTGGTGCATGCCTAGGCTGATTCGTTGATGTTCGCTATGAGATCTGAAAAAAGAAAAAAGATGATTTATTTACTTATTTGAAATCCCAAGCATATATAATAACTCATTGGGATGGCTATTGCAAAATCAATTTAGTAAACAGCCCTCAAATTAGCCAGATTTTCTGTTTTTATTTTCCCTTATCCTAGTCAAACGAATTTAATAAAATATTTGGTAGAAGAAAAAAATAATAAGTGATGGATGCTTATAAATTGTGCCTTTAAAAGACGAATAACCTAATTGAAAAGGCTTCATCTGATATCTGATATTCGCCAACAGATATAACAGCAGCTTCGGCAGCAGCCATGGGAACGAGGTTGAATATCCAAGACTTGGATAACCCGAAGAAAAATTTTAGTAATAAAAGCAAAAGGGTCAAAATCAACTCCAGCAGGAATATTCCAAACATAGTAGAACAGGATCATTACTTCAGCATCCATATTTGCAACGAAGTGTTTAAGAGTCAATTCTAAAAGATCAAATGAGACACTCTGGTTTGCTTTTGATTATTTTTTAGTAATTAAATTCTATTTAAAACTCATATTAATATCCTCAAAAGAACTTTAAACTAAAAAATCAATTTTACTATTATATATGGTCGGTTTTCTGGAACACCGCTGAACAATGCAGTAATCCAATCCACATAAAATCATGTGAAGTATAAAAAGAGGAAAGAGTCTCGTAACTGGAGAAACAAACATCTCATATGGGTGGCAGACAACATTTTACACGATTAAATTAAACAACACAGATAAGTTTGGTTGAGCATTGAAGGACACACATCGACATGATACACAGTTAACGCGCGCAGATATATGATATGATATGATATGATATTCTCTCTTGTATCCTTTCCTGGAAAAGGAAGCATCGACTCGCATGAAACTAGAAGCAGAGAACAATCGAAAGAAATACTTGTTTAAGTTGTAATTACCAGAGAGTAACTGATCAGTTGTAGTACAGCTCGAGGCCCATGCCATCATGAATTTCGTAGTCTTTGAGAGTGATATGGTCCTTGTAGATAGTGTACCATTTCTGGATCCGGATCTTATCGGGTCGGGTGCCGGTCTGGGCAGCCACCAGCTTTTTGAGGTCCCCTATCGTATCATCTTCATTGCATTTTACTCTCACCTTCTTGCCCAATCTGTCGTTCAAGACCACCTCTATCATCCTTCCCTTCCCCTTCCTCTTCCTCTTCTCTTTTTCTACTCTTCATTCCCCTTCACTCACAATTGCATTGCCTACATACATAATAACGAGGACATGCCATTTCTAGAATATTCTCCATACATGCCATTCTAGAATAATCTCCATTAGTGTGGATTCTCTTCGCAATTGCACGCGTTACACGTGACGAAACACAACAAGAGCACGGGGTTTTACCATGTATGTATGCATATATATACTGCTACATTTGGTTGGAGAAAAAAAACCACTCCCATCACCTGGTTTATTTTATGTAATATACCCTCGAAATCCGAATCAAGATGTCAATTTATTTGCGGTAGCAAAATGTTCCGGGGCTTCGAGTTTTTTTTTTTGAACTTCCAATTAATTTAATTTATTTTTTTATTTTAAATAGTTTTGATGTAGAATCAAATACAAATTTTAAGAAATAAAAAATAGTATTTTAATATAAAAAAAAAACATTTTAAAATATGATCTTTATCACCCTCTCCGGGGTTTTACAACTTCAGAATTGATCTTCCTTCCGCCTAGAACCTCCTGAGAGAATAAATTCCTGATAATAATCAAGCAAATGCATAAGCACCCAATTCCAAGATTGGCTAGTGCCAACCGACATGAAACCAAGAATGAGACTTTAGCCAGAGTAAAACATAAATTTTGATGGATGAGGAAAACCCTACAAGTCAGTAACAGGAAGAAACGAGAAAGACATTGAATAATAAACAATTAGAGTAGGTAGCTAACAATAATGACAACTAAACAAGCAGTAAAACCATATAACACGACCTACCATCCAATCCCCATTTGGAAACAAAAATACTGTACATATATCTGCTGCACCTTGCCATCCAAAAATGGGGTCTGTGGCTTTAGGATCCAAGTTTTCAGGTTCAGAAAACCTCAACAGGATCGATCATCATCTTTCCACGACAGCAACCCTATTGATCAATCCTCCAATAGTTTGCATCATTGAACTCTTTATTATCAACCTCGGCAGTATCGGAATTCTCCTTCTCTGGAACCTTCGGTGAAATATTCCTCTTCAGAGGCCCTGCTTCACCAACTATCCCCTCCTTGAGCGCTTGTTCCATTGCCTTTTCAGTGCCTTCTAACTCAACACCAACAAATTCAACATCCTCTTCAAACAAAGAAGGCATGGTGGGAGATTTTTTACTTGAATCACTGCTAACGGATGCATCACTAGAATCCTTGGAGGGAGATAAGCCATTTGGAAGTATGGATTCCCCACTTGATGGGGAACTGGCACCAGGTGTTACTGTTTTCGCTTGGCTGGAAAGAGAGTCATCAGAGTTGTCATGATCTTCAAATGGATTCACAGTTGACCCCCCTGCTTGCAAATCTGATGACTCTCCCCACCCTACCCATTCAGGTAAAGGCCTATCTCCAAACAATTCTTCTTTGACTGATGTCTCATATTTGAAAAAGCTTGTATCAGGGGCATTTGCATCACCGCTTTGCGAAACCAGACCACTCCCAGGAAATTGATCGATGAGGTTTGTGTTGGAAGTGGATGTGCCATTGACAGAATCCTTGCTTTCGGTCAACTCATCTTCCTCTCCCACCACCACCTCATCATCACTACCGCTGTTACCGCCATTAGCATTTCCATTTAAGTTAATCTGATCCATCATCTCTCCAGGCGATGTGCTCACAAGTGAATCGCCAATTCTATCATCTTGGAATGCAAACCAGTTTGAATTTGTGAACAGACTGCTGCATTTAAAAAAAATAAAAATCAGTGAGATTCCTAATCATATCCAAAAAGAATTCTCTCAAATATGTATGTTAATAATTTGACATCCAAGATATTGATATTATATGATTTGTTAAAGAAATTATACCAAATGCACTGCTTACGCTAGCAACCAAAAAGATGTAAAGGTTCAAGTCAAAAGCATCAAGACTTAGCATAGCATTTTAAAAACACTTTGACAATCAAGTTTTCTGGTAAATAGGGTGAAAGAATGGCAGGCAGATGCACACACTAGGCATTGCTAAAGCTTCAGGCCAAGGGCAATGAGACTTGCACATTAGTAAAGTTTTAAAACAACTTCTCTATTATGTATCCAGTAAATAGGATGAATGAAACATTTAGGCAGGTGCACTTGCAACTTATAGAAGATCCAATATTTCAATATAAACAGTGTGATGGCTAAAACCCTTACCTCCCTTGGTCATCGCCAAGCCTAAGGGATGATATAACAACTTCGGCAGACTCGTCATCAAAGTAGACATCCTGATATTAAAGACCAAACAACACATGTTTGCTATCAAAAGGCAATATAAAGAAAAGTCGCTACCAATGAATCCCCCTCTCCCAAAAAAAAATGAAAAGAAAAAAAGAAACAAAGATTCATACACACACACAAACACATACTTGTATTATAAAGTTAAACTGTTACCTCATCATCCCGATCAAGGCTCCCATTGTCCTGCAACCAAAATGATAAAAAATTAAGAGCCATTTCTTGTAGGTTGATACATGAAGGATCCCTCTTATATATCACAAAATTTGAATGAGCCACTCAGAATCATTAGCTCAAAAATCATTCTTTTGATTTTATTATCTGAACAAATTCCCGAATTGATATACATAATGCATTGAGTATATTGCTGTTGTTAAAATGAAGTTTGGAAATAAATAAATACTATTAAACCAAGGCACAAGTCATCTCCTGACATCTTCTCTTCCATGTTCTCTGTTTTTTATTTGAATAGAGAGTTGATTATGTGAAAGATAGAGAATTGATTCTTGTAAAGGATAGGGAGTGTATTGATTGATGGAGTTTAGAGTTCTTGTTTTAGAGAGAAGATTGAGAGGAGAGCGGGGACATTGGTGTTATTTTGGAGAGTATGAGAAACTAATGGGTTTAGAGAGAGACAAGGGAGAGTGAGGAGAAATATGTGATGGCTCGAGTGAGAGATGCATAAGAAATAATGGTGGAGATGGGGATAGAGATGGCAACTGGCAGCAGAGAAGCAGGCTAGCGTGTCACATGATGGAGGAAACTGCTGGTATCAATTGGACCGGTGTGTTGATGCAATAACCTTAGAAGGATGAAATTTCAATGAGTCATTCATAAGGCACTCATTTGAATTTCAGATCCTAGAAGGGGCTTATTGAGATATGACTCCCTGTTTTTATGAGTGATACAAGTTGAGAGCCAAAGTACAGAAACATAAATAAGAGGACAAAAAAAAAGGAGAATGAAAGTCATCAAAAAGAGAAGCCACTATGTACCTCTTCATTATCCTCGTTCCCATATATTTTGTATCTAAAAGCCTGACTTAAATTATTGGCTAGAGCTGCCACATCATAATCTCGGTCATGAAGGTCATCGTCGTCACTGTCACGCGTCCTATCTTGCAATGCTGTTGGGCGGCTGTACAAAACAAGAGGATGAAGTGAGATTACCAATCCATTCTCTCCAGGGAGAACTCCAGTGGCAGTAATTTACAGCAGAAACACAAATCGAAGAAAATTAGGCTTATCAAGTAAAATGTTATTAGCAAATTTCAACATATAATTCATATTGAAAAATGATAACCCACCATACTGTTAGATTTTTAGAGGGAGAAAAAAGAAAATTAAAAGTGCAACACCCAGATTGCCAATAAATTTAAATCCTCATCATCATATCCTTATTATTTAAATATGTTTTGGACAAACATCTAGTTCTATAGGTATCACATATTTGAGTACCCATCAAGCGATGAGCAAACCACAGCTACAAACACTGTTTTAAAGAGTGCATAAGCATAAACAATACGAGGCAAGAGCATACCCGCAAGCCCATCGGTAGACATTTTCAACTGCATTACGCTCTTGCAAAACAGTGGCTTGCCACTCCATCCACTCACTATTTTCCTGGAGATGTATAAAAATACGTGTTAGAAAAGATATTAAACCAAAATTCCATTGAAGGGACATCAGTTCAATCACACTACTACATTGATGTTGGATGCAAAGATGCACCAAATGAAACAAGGAGTTGAAAAGAGCAAATAACAAAACTATTGTCATGACATTGTGTACTTCAGTACAAGTATAAAAAAGGATATTTGAAAATACTCTATTACTTAGAAAGGTAACCAAAAAAGAACAAATTTAGGAGTTCCAGTTCCCACGCGAGAGAGCAAAAACTCTTCGAAATTGTGAAGAGCAGCAAGGTGGAAAACAAGGTCATCATCAAAAGTAGCAACAACCACAAAACACAGCATAGCACCTGGTTATGGATGCTTCTAGCCAAAACAAGCTTGATGTGATTTATATCAGAGATGATAAAGGTCACTCCAAACTTTTCTTTCAGCAATGGTTTAGAGGGCAGCCTAGTTCTTAAGCACTCATAACCTTCAACCAAACTTTTATCACTAGTTCCACATGCCAGTAAGACTGGGCTTTTTTAAGGAACTTTGTACTCGGTGAAACAAATGCACGATGTACATCCCAGCTTACCACCCACCTGTAGATAGGTCTGAATGCGGCTACTGATGTTTCCCAGCTGAAAAAGCTTATTAGAAATTCGTGTAATGTGTCCGAGGTTTCCTGCACGTGGTGCTTGTTTTCCAGCAGCAGGAACCGTTGGCTGCATAAGGAAACATGTTTATCAACACATAAAACGTGCCAGTGCAGAATATAAATGATACTACTTGCATCTAATTTCCCATTCCACTAAATTCAAGTGGAGGGGGTAGCATGGGATATAGTCTTCAGCTCTTTCCCCTTTGTTTCAGTAGATAACATGCAAATAAATCCTTATCATTACCATTGCTAAGATTTTGCTATCATACAAGATTATTCCAATATCATAAAAAAACTCCATATACCTTATTATCACCGGATATTAAAGGGTTTTTATCTGTTTGGAGAAATTTTCCAATCAAATCACACTCTTGAAGAAGATGATCAACCATAGCATCACTCTTGATCTCCAAACAAGACATTATGATACTCTCTACATGATGATGCAAAGCGTTATTGTAAGGGTACCTGCATCAGTTAAAACATCAGAATCATGAATGATCACCTAGCACAACATAACTGGAGCAACTTCGAAAAGACAACTGTTCCTGGCTACCAACTTCATTAATCTACTGATTCGTCAATTCGCCATTTAAAAATTGATGCAGAAACTTACTCGAAGAACAGATTAAGAATTCTTTTGATGGTTCCCGAGCTGACTAACTCCATCTCAGTGGCTTCGTTTCCAGCTCTTAGTAGCACCGCAATGAATTCCACAATCTAATTTGAAATTGAGAGCAGTTAATTTCCAAACAAGTTTATACTTCAGTGTAATTTAAACTAAAGGTTTATACATTCCACCAACCATACAGTTTATGCTGCCCAACAGTTTCCAAAACCATGTTATTGAAATTTTCTGTTTTGCATTGTGTTCCATATGAAGATTACAGCAAAAGCATGAAACCGACCTTAAGACAATGTTTCCCAAGAGGAGGCTTCAGTACTCCATATGTTGTAGGTAAAATCCTCTCATCAGACCGGACATTCAATAGCAGAAGCAAGTTACCTGCAAAATGGAATGGGTAATCTTAAGATTCTTAACAAATACCGGCGTTGACAGGGAAAAGATAGAAAAAATTATATAAAAGCATCTTTTGTCAGATGCCTCTATCCTTTTTAAAATTATAAATTATACTACTTAATATGGTTATGCTAATCTTGGTTTGACTGGATGCATCCAAAACATATAATTAATGAAAATGCATAGGGAAAACTGAAAAGTTTGTGGGCGCCACCAAACCCCAAAGAAAGAAGGAAAAAACAACGGGAAAAATCTCAGAAAAATCTTCCCTGTATTCCTGCTTTTTTTTTTTTTGGTTGGGGGAGCATTCTCACAACCATAGAAATTTACTCACCAAGTTTGGGTAACATTGCACTGATAGTCTCTGGATTTACAGGGATTGGAGACTCGTACATATGGTGGCTTCGAAAAGAATGCATCAAGGGAGAAGACATTGCTGATCTTTTTGGATCCAGTAAGGATATACAAACAGAAAGTGAATTGACAAGACCAGATTTTGAATGTGAATCTTCCAATGCATGACCAAATATCCTTGCCACAAAACTGCATTTGCCCAAAACATCAAAACCACAAATAAATTAAAACATAAACAAGGACGAGTAGATTTAGTAGCCAAGATACAAAATCCAACAAACCTTGGACTAGAGAGTTTAGTAGCCAAGGCCGATGGAGCATTTCTAGTTATTGCACATAATGTTTCTGCTGCATTAGCATTAACTTCAGGTGGATTCTGGTTCACATAAGAGAAAATTATCAGACTATTTAATATATAATACATCCATTGTAAAGAGTCTCTTGCTAATCATTTCAGATTCTTCTTCCATTTTCAGTTGTCTGGCCAAGCCTCAACACTAACCTTACATCCTCAGATTTTTTTCTAGTTCATATTAAAAAAAGAGATGTTCTCTTGACAAAATTGCAGCACTTACAGAAGGACTCAATTTGTCCACAATCATTTCTAGCAAATTGCTATCAGCCAACCATTGCATCACATCAGTAAAATTAGGATAAACATGGTCATCAGCTCCTACCAGCCTAACCAAAACCTACATGAAACAAGCAATATCATCAACAAAATATATTTCAAGCAAGAACTTATCGAAATGTAAACCACTACAGGATAAGAATCTCAATTACCTCCATAATGGATGTTATTCCAATTAAATCAACAAGTTGGCGGAAAACATCCTGATGGGCCTGTGAGAAACCAAATAATGAATATTTTCTCTAACAGGCTACTAACAATAGTCAGATACTCTAAGAAAAAGTGTAAAACTGAAATACCAACACAATCCAAATTTTACAGATCTCTGAGCAAATCATAAGCCTCGCTTAAATGCTCATCTTGCCTAACATGATATACATAACAAATTGCAGAGTGAAGAAAATTTTCATGTTGAAAAATGAGAAACTAATCAGAGGGGGGGGAATGCTATACTTTGGGATGAAACGCTATGTTCAAGCAGCAGAGAACACAAATATGAGAGGTCTAGTATGTTATTTACACAACAAAGTGGCTGTTATTATGACCCAATAAATGTTTCTGTGGATATATATGCACCTGCCTCCTTTCTCCAGTTAGCACAAACATTATGTATTCCTGTAATTAGTATTACTAAACTGAATTCTAAACCATCAAATGCCATGAAAACCTAACCATGAAAATATATATTCGCATAGCAGGTCACAGCCCATAATGAATATTTAAATGATGGGCATTGATCGGCACAACTTCCCTTGATTGAAACAAACATGATTTTACAATTAAGCAGAGTAAAAGTTGCAACAAACCACAACATAGATATAGGTAGAAAAATTCTCACTTGGACATAGTTCATAAGTGGGACTGTCTTGCGTAACATGAGGCAAACAACAACCTAGAATAAAAGGCAAATAGCATCAATGAAGTGATCCTTGCCGAACAAAATATTAAAGATACAACTTCTCGTGAAAACTGGATACAAAGTTCTGAAAACATACTTTGCTGAAATACCCAGCAAGCAAGGCACTATGAGACCGATTTGGTTCCAAGAAAGAGAAGAGTAAGTTCATCAACTGAAATAGCAAGGAAGTAAAGATAACCATCAGTAAAAGAGCATTTACCGCAACAACCTCCAGATTAAAACAAAGTGCAATGAAAAAAATGAAACCTACCTCCTCTTCCTCCACTAAAGTTTTAAGAATAACATCAATTTCACATGTAAATATCTCACAAGCAATGAAGGGGAACCTAAAAACCAAATGCAATTTGTCAGAGAAAAAAACAAAAAGTTAATGTAAGAGACATTTCAACATGAGAAAACAGTTTTCTCTAGTTAAAATGGCATACTTGAAGGCTAGTTTGCTTTCAGCATCCTCTGAAGGTTCCTCGATAATGTATCTGAGCAACTGCTCCACTTGGGCTCTATCTCGCAGACTGCATACAATAATTTATGTTGAGCATCCACCAGGATCAACTTTATGATATGCTCTCAAACAGTACAGAGACAGTAAACTATGCATGATAGAGAATGGCCTTGTGCAGAAATCAGAGCATTTCAGCATTGATGGTAAGAAGGGAGAAAAAAAAATTACAAATTGATAAGTCGGGTGTTCAAAGCTTTGCATTCTTGGATTATTTCTTCCTCGTCAAGAAGCTCTTCCAACGTGAAATTATCTTTGTCTAATAATGACTCCACCTACAGATGCAATAGCAAGTTGGTATAAGTAAACTAGAAATAAGAATAGCAAATATCAATAAAACAACTAAACATGTTTGCTTATTAGAAAAATATTACCAAGCACGCAGAACTTAATATCATCAGCAACGGAATTAACATGGTTAGGAGAGTATAAACCTAGTAGCACTTTTAGCAAGGCGGCCCTCCCATTCAAAATTCAAAGCTAAATATAGTAGTAAATATAAAACCTAAACAAATTTTCAACATCATTTCTTTCATTTACTAAGAAGCCGCCACGTACCCACTAGATGTGGATTGAATTAACTGCTACTGCAATTAAAATTAAAACATTTTAGAAGAGTTGATTAATTAATTAATTCTTCTAATAAATGTCACGGACAAATAAAAGGTTCAAATGCAAACACAGGGCACTGCATACAAAAAACATGACAATTCACTACAGTTTCTACGCAAACATTCACTAATTAAACGCTGAATTAACAAAGGAATCACATAAATCTACACGATGAAAAACAACATCCATCTCAACTCAATCAGTCCAAGCCAGTTAAAACCATGAAATCCATTTCAATTTAGAAGTCGCGTATTCCTAGGTTTTATAGATCCAAATAACAACGATTTTAAAGCTAAATCCACCAATCTTTACAAACCCTAGAGATGAAAAAATAAACTTACAGGAGAGGAGGTGGAGAGAGCGGTGAGCTTCCAAAACATGTTTAAACGAGTGGAAAGAAAATTAACAGACGTAAAAAGCTAAAGGAGCCGCTGTAGATCTGTAACCCCAAAAGATAAGGAACCAGTAAAATCTAGGTTAAGCACGAGACTCGATATGGAGTTGATAGAGAGAAAAGGAAACCCTAATTTTCGATTGAAAAAAAGGCCAGATCGTGGAGATCGAGAGAGAGACAAAAAATATCGCGAGAGAGTAGCTACGAGCGAGCAACTTTTTTTTTTTTTTTTCCAGAGAGAGGGTGGAGGGTGGGAAGAGGGAGGCGGAAAGGTACAGATGAGGGAGTCCGAATTTCACAAAACCAAAAATTTATGATGTTATTGTGCCTATGCATTTGCATTCCATTCCATGCATGTGGGTGTTGATGTGTAGATGTGGAAATGTGGATGCTGATATCGAAAAGGCATCATTATGTGAACTGAGCTTCATTTATCATATATTTTTATTTTTTATAAAAAAATTATATATATAAGAATTTTTAGTATATTTTTATAATTTAAACGAAAAAATTTATACATGTAATTAACTAAATAAAAAACTATGTGTATGAATAAATAAATAAATCATTAATAATATCTAAAAATAAAACTTGAAAAATCAAGAGACATGTGTAGATTAAAATGTTTAATCTCGAAAGACAAGACATTTACCTAGTTGTGTTTGCTAAATTTATTTATTAAAATAATATTTTTATTTAAGAAAATGATAATAGAAATAGAGATATAAATTAAATTGATCGAATAAAATAAAAGGAAAAAAAACATCGTGCAGGGCTGTACATATTAGAAATATTATCTGAAAAAATTTAATTTTAAAAAATAAATCCATACAAAAGATAAAAAAGAAATTATAGATGAATCAAAAAAACTATTCAAATTTAAATGCATAACTAAAAAAATAGTTGTCATTTAAAAGAGGATCTCCAAACAAAATTAAAGAGAGAATGGATACTAATTTAAATATAAATTAAAAAATTTGAGAAAAAATAATCATTAATTTAAAAAAATTAGAAAAAAGATTTAGAAAAAAAAAAGGCAAAGGTCAAGCGCTACGAGGCTTGGCTAGCCCTTCTAGCCCATTTTATCAGGCTCGCGCGTGGGCCTTGCATGATATGCTCGTGTGATTTGACCTTTAATTTTTTCTTGTTTGCAACTGAGGTAAACGACATGTCGTCTGCCCCAATGTTTTTTTAAAAAAAAATCAACCCGAGTTAGATTTTTCAACCCATTTCAACCCAAAACACCTATAAAATACTGTAGGAACCGTGATAAATCTATCTATAGCCTCAAAAACTGCCCCAAAAATTGAAATCAACCCGAATCCAAAAATCAACCCGAGTTTAGATATGTTTTTTCATGAATTTTAAAGGTATAAAAACACCTAATATGAACTCTCATCATCAAATTGAACTATTTGACACAAATATAGTCCATTTTGGTGACATAAATCGATGCTAACGATATTTTTCTTTCTTTACTACTGGAATTCAGTGACCTCTCTCTCTCCTCTCAACCAGTGACTAAAAAATAACAAAAATGAACTTTTATACCAAAATTAAAATGGAAAAATATTGAGGTACTTAAATGTATAATTTGCGTGATTTTTAAAATTCAATGACTAAAGTGTATCTTTTGCAAAACTTATGGCATGCCACCTATGTTTGGTGTCTTTTTCATTTCGATATCTCTTTTTACAATCTCACCTTTTTATAAGAAATCAAAATCATTTGCTAGGACTAAATCGCCAAAAAAAAAAGTTTAAGGACTAAATTAAAAAAAACATAAATTCGCACAACTCATCCACGGTAATGTGTGAAAAGATGAATAATGGAGCCTTGTACGATGAAAAACTTACATCTTTAGAATAATACTTAATGTTTGATGATCAAAATTTTGGTCTAACCTAAAAAAAGTTCATACTTCTATAGTTTTTAGTTTTTGATGTTCTCAAACTATTTTCAGTGTTCTCTTTTTCTCAGTCAAAGACGAAAAGGTTTCACCATTTTTAAATCTAGTTTCCCTATTAAATTAAAGTTATAACACCCAACCCATAATTGATTTTACTTAAGACCTAGATCGCGAGTTAAGGGTTTGACTATAAATTAATTTAAGGCAACCTAACCTTTGATTTTAAGAAAAAAAAAAACAACATGGTGTTTTTTATTAAAAAATTTTTTTTACCAGGTTGACTTGCTGGGTCTTATAATTATGGTTTTGATATGATTCTCATTTTTTATATACTTTTAGGAGAATTGAAGTGAAAAAAAAAACACAAGACTAGTTTAGACAAGATGCATAATTAGGGGATTTTTTAAGATTTGGCTAAGAAGTTTTGCACTACTTGCCATTTCGGTCATTCTCTACTTTTGCCTTTTGTTAGTAATAAAACTAGCCAATAACCAACCGTAATGGATTTCAAGTTAATTTCAATCTAATAGAAAAATATCCTATCATTGTGAACATATTTTATAGCATAGAAAAATTTTAAATTGAAAATTTACTACATGCATTTAATAAAATAAAAATAAAATTAAATGAACTAACATATTGTTGAGCTATAAACACTAACCAAAGACCAAAACAAGAAATTGAAAGACAATGCACATGATGATTTTGATCTCGTGACGCGAAGTGTTCTTCAAATCTTTATTCTATTTAATTATATGATAATAAAAATAGAGTTTTAGCATAAATATAATAATTTAAATGTTGTTGAAGATGTTATTGGTAGTATAATTTTTTAATTAATGTATTTTAGAACAAAAATATATTTTTTTGTTAGTTATATTTTTTTTGACATTTTTTTTTTCCAATGGCTTTGTCTCTCCTCCCTCAAGATTTTAGGGATTGGAACACAAAACAAATAAAGTTTGGGATCTAAATAAAAGATCCAAAATCCTAAGGACCAGAGTTTTTTTAAAAAAGAAAAATTAAGAGATTAAAATGTAAATTCACACACATTTTGAATAGAAAATATGAAAAAGGCTATTGGTTTTTGTTAATGACAAATTTGATCATTGTTCTTTTATTTTCTTATTTATAGTGATTTCTAAATTTTTCCATGTAAAATTGAAAGTGGAATTCAACCCCGGGATAATCCACAATACAGGGACATGATTAGTTGCAATTCAAAGTGAATGAGAATTTAGAGCATTAAAAAAAATCTTTCAAGGATAAAATTAAAAGAAAATCTAGTTTGAGGACCAAAATAGACATGGAGACAAGTTTAGGGGACCTAGCACAATTTTTTCCCCAGTGAAAAGTGTTATGAATAGTGATGTCTGAGGGATTAGCAGCTGTGAGTGGTATAATGAAAGACTGATATACTTTAGTTTCTTTGTTAATGTTAATTGTTAGTGCTAATAATTGGTTGCGTAATTTAATTCAATCAAATTCAATTAATAGTTGAATTTATGTGTTTAAAATTGGAATAAATATAGAAATGGAATTAGATAAAGCTTTAACGTTATTTAAGGGATTGAGATGTTGTTTTCTTATCTTGTGTTTTGTCGTATTCATTAAATTTTAATTGAATATTTTTAATTAAAAACTTTCAACCACGTTTTCTTAGATAAGGTTTATTGTTAATTATTTATACTTCAACCAATTGAAAGCTCACACCAATTGAATATTTTCTACTAACATATAAAAGCAAAACAAATCAAGAAAACCATCTCTAATTCTAAGATCAATCCATATCAAGGTTGCTTAAGTTATTCAATAATCTGTGATAATTTAAAAGTTAAATTATATATCATTTGCACCCTTATTATTTTTAATTAGGTCCTTTTTCTTAATAGAATTACAAAATAATGTGATGCAGTAGCATACACTCTAAAAATCAATATCAATCAAGGATTTTAATTCAATATCCATAAAAGTATAGAATATTATATATATATTAAAACATTTATCACTTTTTTATTTTGTTTTAGGATATAATTTCTTTAATTCAATTTCAATCGATAACAAAAATAAAATATTGATGCCAAGTAAAAGAAATGCTGTAAAAACTGTACAAAATTCAGGTTAATAATTTTTCACGGCTATGAGATCTATTGTTGGTTTTTTTTTCTAAGCAACAATACAAATAAACATAATTACAATAACTAATTAACGAAATTTTTTTTATCAGTATTCCAATTCTACTCCTTTAGTTTAAAATTTTACTATTTTACCTTTATAGTTTCAAGAGGTTTCAATTTTGTCCTTTTCTACTAACTAATTAACGGGAAAAAATTCATATTTTTATTTTATTTTTTCTTACTTTTTCTTCATTTTTCTTCTCATGTCCACACATGTGTTATAGTATGACATAAATGCAATTAGAAACCTTAAAAAAAAACTCAAAAATCAAATTTAAAAAGTAGGTTGTTTAACGCTTAGGGTAATGTGGAGTTTTTAGAAAACTAAAAAAGTAATATTGAGAAATTTTAATTTATAAAGTTAGAATGAATCTATAAGGGCAATACTGAAGCTTATCCAAATTTATTTTTAAGCATACGTAAGTCTAGTATTAAGTGGAACGAGTATAAGCCTAATGTGTTCGAAAACTTTGATTTGGTGAGCTTAGAAATATAGTTTCAACACTAATTAAAGAAAGTAAGAGCAACTTTCTTCACTTTTAAGTATCTTGTTTCAACATCGTAGAGAGTTTGTTTGGAGTAATAGACTGTATATTGCATTCATTCATCCTCCTTTACTAGAATAAAGCTTACTATTGAGTCTGCCACCCCTAGGTGGAGAAATAGGTTTTCACTCTTTCTTCGTTGAGACAAGATTTTGGGAGATAAAAGATGAAAATTCTTAGGATTATTTTGGGTAATTACTAATTTTAATTGGGAGTATTTTTTTCACCACAATATACGAGTTGTGAAAAACTCTTTCGTCTTCCAAGATAGGTAAACCCTGTCAGGGCACATACATGGATTCTTCCCACAGGAATTTATTTGGGCTTACCAGTCCATAATGAATTCGAAACACTATATTTATTCATGAGAATAAATCTTTATTCTAAGCTACAGACGGACCATCGGTTAAGAACCCATCAATACCTTTAAGTCACATCTAGACCACACAATGTAGTTTACCTCAGGTAAGAAGCGTTAAGGGTGTTAATATCTTTCTTAGCCACAACCAGTCCCTTATTTTAGAATTTTGACAACTATTTGATTTTGACACCACAATGCCTAGCGTACACGTGCGACATTCTCCGTCACCAATCAAGAGAATCCACTCAGCAAAGGTGTCGAAAAGTATATTTCGACAACCAAGATCGCTAGTAGTAAGAACATCACGCCATGAGCAATCCACTGCTTCAAAATTATTAATTAATTATCTATAAACTAAAAGAGAAGGGGATTTTACCGTACCCCTCCTTAGAAAGTACTATTCATTTGAATAGTTCTTTGCTTCTTCTTCTTCCTTTCCTTTTTTTTCTTTGATTTTTTTAATCGATATTTTTTTTTATTTTTTCCTTTAATATTAATTTTTTTTTATTGAGTTATCATACTTTTATGACATGAATCAAGGGTTTGATGGGTTAACCCGGTTGACTCAAATTTTGTTTTTGTTTTTCTTAATTAACTTTTTTTTTCAAATTCATCATTTAATACTGGGTTGATTGGGAATTAGACTTCATGTTTTTTTTTGTTTGCTATTGTGTAATTTTAACCTCATGACCTGAGAATAATGCTTAGCGGGTTAACCCGAGTTGGTTCGAGTCATTTTTCATGTCATCTTTTTTCAATTTCATCATTCAACACTAAGTCGACTAGGAATTGAGCTTTATAATCTTTTTTATTTGTTTTCCATGGAGATATCTTAGTCTCATGATCAAGGTCGCAAGTTTTGGCATTTTAACCTCAGTTAAATTGGGTCATTTTTTATTTACTTTCTAAGAGGTCATCTCGGTCTCATGTCCCAGTAATAGTGCTTAACGGGTTAACACGGGTGGACTTGACTCTTTCTTTGTGTCATTTTATTAATTAGAATTTTTATAAACTTCATCATTCAACATTGGCCCCGACAAGAGCGATTGAAAATTAAGCTTCATAATTTGTTTTGATTTGCTCTATGATGTTATCTTAATCTCATAACCAATTACAGATTTGACAGGTTAAACTGAGTTAAATTAGGTCATTATTTTATTTTTTTTCTATGAGGCTAACTCGGTCTGATGACCTAGGTCATGGGTTTGACGGATTGATTCAGGTCATTTTTTATGTTATTTTCGTAATTGATTTCTTTTTTAATTTAATCCTTCAATATTGAGCTGATTAAGGATTGAAATTCATAATTTATTTTAGGTTATCCCAACCTTATTACCTGGTAATAGTGCTTAACGATTAACTCGGGTTGACTTGATTCGTTCTTTGTGTCATTTTCTTAATCATTTTTTTTATTTTGATTTGCTTTCTATGAGGTTATCTCGGTCTTATGATCTGAGTTGTGTGTTTGATAGGTTAACTCGGGTCACCTTTTTAGATATTTTTTTAATTGATTTTTTTTCAATTTCATCCTTCAACATTAGAATGATTGAAAATTAGGCTTCATAGTTTATTTTGATTTATTTTTTTATGGGGTTATCATAGTCTCAAAACTTGGGTCATAAATTTGACGTGTTAACTCAAGTCAGTTCAATATGTTATTATTTTAATATTAAAAAATATGTCATCTTGAAATGTTTTTAGTCAAACTATGTTTTTATAGGCTGTATGAGTTGCTTTTGGTGCTGTAAAGTCAATCGAGTTAAATCGGGTCAACCATTATATGATTTAATTTTTTTGCTAGTAGAAAATTTTTTAGCCAACTGTAAATATTTTTTTATATTAAAAAAATATTTGATCCAAACCGTAATATAGCGTGGATGAATGATTTAGTAGCATCTATTAATCATTGGACCTTCATACCATAAAATGAGCGATGCCATCTTAAGGAGTCACATCAAAAAAAATTTTCTTGTCTCCGATTTTGAGTTTTGATCAACATTAAGAGGAATTTTTTTTAGTTTAATGTAGGTGTCTGGGCCAGCTTGCGCGCACCTCGACTAATCCCACGGGCTCTGAAGTTAACGACCATGTAAGCCTTCAGTGGCCATCATATGAGCAATCACAGGGCTTGAACCTGAGACCACAGAGAGAGCAAACCTCTTGGTCCCAAACTCTTATCATTGGACCACCATCTAGATAGTTACATTAAGAGGAATTTTAAATCTTGAATGAGTGGTTCTTCCTCCAAGTAATAAAAGAGTAGAAATACTAAATGAGGTAACAACTAACACAATCAGACCTTCTGATCATATTCAATTGATTTGATATCAGAAAAAGATATTTGCAGTTCCTCCATAGCCGTGGACGAAGATCAGGACCTATTTCTTCGCCAGCACAGCTTTGATCACACATTCATAGATAACTCTCTGACACTTGTTAAGACGTGGAAAATCCTCAACCCATTTTTTATCATTGCGTAAAAGTTCCAAAGCTTTTTAAGATCATACCTGAAATTTATTTATTTTTATCATAAAAACATGTTGTTCCTCTACCATGACTTGAGCAGGACTAAATCCTCTTAACCAGGGAGACCACTCTTTATAGCTAATATCTTATTTAAAATTATTTGGAAATTATAAATAATAAAGAGACCATGCGTTTTAACTGTTTTTGACGACTAAAAGTATGTTTGGTATTATGGTAATTTTTATGGTTGTGATTTGAAAAAAATTATTTTATAAAAAGTACTTTTGATTGAGGTTGGTTTGATATTTATGCATGTTTGGTTAAAACTGTGATTGGAATTGAGGTTGAACAAAAAATAATTTAATGTGTTTGGTTAAGAATGCTTTTGAAATTGAGGTTATAAAATAATTTTAAAAAATATATATTAATATTGATGGTTTTTAATTTAAATATTGTAGATTTAACTATCGTTATTACATCATGAAATAAAATAATACTTTATATAAAATATTTTTTATTGTTCAATTAAACTATCTATAATTCCATCACGTATGAAATACATCCGACAAGGATTATAGTTTCCTTGGTTTCTTAAGCGCGCAACAACATCAGGTAAAATATAATCAAGAATAAAATTGGGATTGCGATTAAATTCTACAAATGCTACGTCATCAAGCGATCTCCGTCTAATTTATGTAGTGTCATTGAATAATGTTAAACACTAGTTTTTCGAATAAAACACAATTAAAAATAAAAAATAAAATTTAATTTTTTTAACTGGGTTAAACCCGGTTCAATGCATTTATTAGCTTTGGACCGGATCCGGTCCAACCGGAACAGTAGAGACATGCTCTACTGTTCACGTGAACAGTGGAGACACTATCCACTGCAGAAAACAGCATTGTGCTGCTTTTAGTGATCCTGTGTTTTCAACACAGATAATAATAGCACCTATGAACAATGAATAGAATTTTATCCATCACCAAATATTTATTTTCTGTAATTTATTTCAAAAATAGAAGCAATCACCTAAACAAACGGGTTGGGTTTCTAAAATCCGATGAAGGAGAGTTATTTCCTGAACCGACATCTAGCTGGTACAATGGTAAATGAGCCTGTATGATGGGCATGAGTCTCATCAATATTTTCCTTTTGAATAACCATCATGCATCTATCCGACCTCTCTTGACATGCTTGAATAAATACTTTATTTGAAATCAGATTTCAATATTAATATGAGCATTTACTTTATTAAAAGACCTATATATATTGCATGAAACAACACAGGTGTTCCCGAGCTTCATATTTTTCGTGACGATAAAGTTGTCGCGAAGATCATGACATTCACAAGAAGCAAACCAATTCTCATAAAAAACAGTCTCAAATTTGATGTTTTTAGGAAGCATTTCGAATATTGGCCTTCTTTCATGCATTTGAAATTCCACAAGAGTCATCATGTATCATAATTCTGAAAACAATGTTGTCAAAAATAGGACTGCTTTACTTGTTAGGAACCTCTGATGTTCGACATTTGAATTCAGAATCTTGCCAAACTAGGAGATGAGCATGTGGTCAGCTTTTTTTTTTTTTTTCATTAATGAGATTAAATAATAAGCTCGATTGCTGGTATTGCAAATCCATAAACTTTGAGAGCTTTTAATTAGGGGTAATGATTTTTAGTTTGGTTCGGTTTTTATTAAAAAAAAATACCAAATCAATTTTTTTTAAAAAAAACCAAAACCGAACCGAAACCGGTTCAAACCACCGGTTTCAGTTCGGTTTTTTAGAACAAAAACCAGTTCAAACCGGTTGGCTCGGTTTTAACTCTATTTTTTCAGTCTGGCTTGGTTTTTTCCGGTTTTTTTTCAGTTTGGGTTCTGTTTGGTTTTTTTTATTTCGAGCTTATAAAACCAAAACCGAACCAGTCGGTTTTTTCAAAATTCTAATTAGTTTAATCGGGTTTTTTTAACAGTTCGGTTTTTTCAATTATTTTTTTTTTATTTTCTCGATTTAATAGATTTTTTTAGTTTTTTTTTCTCACATCTACTTTAAATAATAATGTCTTGCTCGAATAATGTCTTCCATAATCAAGCCACCTATGTCATTTCATGATGGATCATCATATATTTTGGTACAAAACAGTCTTTTTTTCCAAGAAAATGAAGTTCATAATCAGGATTGTTGACTCCGCGATCCTTTCTTTCCCAATTCAAAATAATTTTACCAAATAATTATTTAAATCAAGAACATGCATAATACTTTAAACCACATCTTCATCAAAAAAACATTGATGAGTTGTCATTAGTGAACGATGCAAGTCGATTAGCAAGCTTATTCTCAGTATCGTAGATATAAAGTTGCATGAATCTAGGAACATCACCATCAATGGGCTAGAAAGATCATATCAAATGATAAGTGTGACCATAAAAGTATATACGAAAGCGAACATAGCGTATGCGCAGATATTGTTGCAGATTTTTTTAAGATACAGCGCCATTGCTAGGATCAAGCAACAAATCTAAACATCAAGGCATTGTTCACACAAATTGCAACCAGATTTTACCTTTTAGGCAATAAAGCAAGAAAACAAGACTTTTTTTTTTATGGAACTTGAAAAATGTTATAAAAGAACTACATATGTCGAGGTATTTCTCAGAGTTTCTTGAGAACAAAAGAGTTGTAAACCAAGAAGGAAAAAAAAAAACATAAATCAATGAAAGAAATGCACGCAAAGTGTCGAAGATAAATTATGGCGCAAATTAAATACCAAAAACAAAAAAAAGGGAGTCATGCCTCCTCATTTCTTGATAAGTAGCTTGGCCAAAACTACAGTGCTGCTGCGGAAAAGTTTGTACAGAGCGATTCGAATTGCTAGAACTAGGGAAAAGTTTGTATAGGATCAAGATGCGAAGAGGGTGTGAAGAACTTGGCTCATAAATAGGTGAAATTGAACTTGATCCAAGGGCTTAAAATGCATGGTGAAACTCGACTAGATGTCATGATTCATGATGAAATATGCTGGATCACACAATGTAACGTTGGATGGCGAAGGGATCCCAAGGACAAGAACGTGTTCTGGTTGTAAACTTTGGCGACATCTAGTCGTTAATTGATGTTGATGGGATTCACGAAGTGGAAGGAGGATGATTATGCACCCTGTCTTGTTAAGAGACAAAGGGGCTAAATCGAGCGATAAAATAAAAAAGGCATAAGCACAAAAGGCAATGCTCACATAGGAAGCGCTTTTGATGCTATCTATCAAATGAGATTTTAAAAAGTAGATACATTGAAGATCTTTTAGCCACCATCATAACCAAGACCCAAACAAAATTGATCATAAAGATCATTTTTTTAAGAAAATGGGAAAGTTATTCTGATCATCTCATGTTTTGGGTTGATTTTGTATAGCAACTTCAGAGTTTTTTTAGGAAAGGATTCAACTAGGTTTTGATTGTGCTTTTTGGGTATGATTTGTGGTCCAAACCGACTGGATTTTAGGTTTGATTAACTAAGGCAGCTCGAGGCTTTGAAATTGGGTGGGTTTCGGGTTGAAAAAAAGTATGATTTATGGTTTGATTCAAAGTTAAATTGCCTTCCAATGATCTTGACTAGCATAATCCTTCCAATCCCACATAATTCATTCCTTTAATTCTCAGCAACCAAACAAGGTTGCCATTCATCTAAATCAAGTAATTTACCCTCCAGTGAAACAAACCATTTCGACACTTGAAATTCACGTTTGTGAAACAATTTAAAACCCAATTTGAGAAATATAACAACTAATTAAGCTCAAAACCACCAAAAATGAATTCTTGTCCAAAACCCAAAACAATGCTGAATTTCTCCCAAAGAAAAGAAAAGCCAAGTAGCCCACAGAATATATTCCTGTCAACACTTGAATTTAACTTTCAAAAACAGTTTGAAAACCTAAAAGAAGTGCTTGATTTCTCGTAAACAAAGCAAAACCAAGCAGCCCAAATATAGTAATAGTACTATTAACCATGAGTAGAGCATTACCTTATAGAGAGGGGTACGTAGTGAGAGTGAAGTGAAGTGAAAAGAGGGAGAAGGCGAGAGAAGAAGGGAATGTATGATGTGTGAGTTTTGAAATGGAGAGGAAGAGGGGGAGAGATAAATCAAGGCTAGAAAGGAAAAAGAAAAGAGAAGGAGGGTGGGGGGGTACTACAAATAGTGTTAAAAGCAAGTGATTGAAAAGGGAAAGGAAAGAGTTATCTACGAGAGAAAGAATCACTTGTTAAGTTCATGATCATGAACTCAAAAGTGTCATATATAGACGATAATCCAAACAAAAAGCTTAGCAACATTTTGGCTTTTTAATGAATTGCATAGTAGCATCAACAAGCAACTACAAACAAATAAGACACAAACTAAAGGAGGGATTTGGCTTGTTTTCCTCTCAAATGAAACCTTTCAAAAAGTCCTTACCAAGTATCGCTAAAAAGCCATGAACGCATGCGTCGATAAGCATGTGCAACACACACCTCATATATATATATATATATATATATATATATATATATATATATAGGGGTGATTATTTTCGGTTCGGTTCGGTTTTTATCCAAAAAAATAACTAAACCGAATTTTTTATAAAAAAAGCCGAAACCGGTTTGGCTCAGTTTTTTTCCAGTTTAGGTTCGGTTTGGTTTTTTCGGTTTTAGGCTAATAAAACTGAAACCAAACCAAATCGAACCGGCCGGTTTTTTCAAAATTTTAATCGGTTTAATCGGTTTTTTTCACGGTTTGGTTTTTTTGATTAATTTTTTTTTCCGGTTTTCTTGGTTTTCTTGATTTTTTAGTTTTTTTGCTCACCCCTATATACGACTTCGGCGAACAATGGGCAACTCCTACTACTGAAACCAGTGGATACCATGCCTCTTCCTCTCATCTCTGGGCTGCTCTTGCTGACTCTTCCCTTGCAAACGGTTTCCCTACCATAGAAGAGTACTTCTCAACCAACTAGAGAAGAGGCGGATTCTGGTCCGACATCCCGTATAGGTCGAGATGGAGTTCTCTTTTTGGAAGAGAGTAGGGCCCTGGCCGGGCCGGGCAAAAATAATTAAAAATCGATGGAAAGAGGGAACATTTCATTAAGCAAATCAAATGAAGGTCTCAAAAGGGGGGAAGAATAGGGAAGAACTAAAAAAAGAAAGAAAAAAATGTGCATTTTTTTTTATTGTGGTTTTAACAACTTGAAGCGGTTCTAAAACTTGAAAACAACAACTAGCATATGTCAACAATGATGAACAAACAAAACATTTAAGATTTAAAGGCTTGGTATTTGAAACTTAAACACACGTAAAACACTATTGCATAGCATGAAGCGTGGTTCAAAAGCATGGCAAATTAAAGAAACAAACAAAACCAAACAAAAAAAATATTCAAAATAAAACGAAACTTAAAAAAACACTACAAGATTTAACAGTTTTACCGACGGAATTTTTCCGTCGGCGTAAGACACATATTCCGTCGGTAATAAATTTACCGATGGAATCACAGACGGAAATGCTCTGTCGGTGAATCTTTCGTCGGTAATTTTTTGTCCGTCGGTAAATCCGTTGGTAATAAAAAAATAAATTTATCCGCTTCATTTCGTCGGTATATCCCTCGGTAATTCCATCGGAAATATTTAATTTAAATTTTTAATTTCGTAAAAAGTTTTCAGAAACCGCCAAAAAATTACCGACGATTTTTCAATCCGTCGGTGATTCCGTCTGTAATATTTAAATGAAAATTTTAAATTAATTGAATTTTTTCATAAAACCGCCAAATAACACCGACGACTTTTCAATCCGTCGGTGATTTTGTCCGTAAAGAACAACAATTAACAGTGCAATTGACATGATGAACAGTGTTCACATTTTACCAACAAAATTTACCGACGGAATTACCGATGGAATTTTCCAGAGAGCTCCAGAACTGTTCACTTTCCAATTGCATTTTTAATTGTTGTTCTTTACGGACAAAATCACTGACGGATTGAAAAGTTATCATTTTTTTTGCTTTGTTTTAATTTTTTTTCCCGCAGTAATTCCCTCGGTATATACCGAGGGAATATTTCTGTCGGTAAAATCCCTTGGAAATTTACCGACGGAAATATTCCCTCGGTATTTCCGTTTGTATTTATCAATTTTCTAATAGTGAAATTGGAAGAATATAAAAGCAAAAGTTAAAATTACTGTTTGGGAACGCGGTTTGCACCGCCTTCCCCAAAAATTCAATTTTTTTTGCTAAAAATTAATTATTTTGTGTTTTGAATCGTTTTGATACACTAATATCAAAAATAATTTTTTAAAAATAAAAAAAATATCATTTTGGTGTATTTCAACACGAAAAATATTTTAAAAAATAAACACAACCGCACTTTTAAATAAGTTTATTTATATTTATGCTCACCAAGCATAGTAGCAACAAAAGCAGCAACGGTGGAGGAGGCAATCGAATAGTACCAGCAGGAAATAGCATTGAGTAAAAGAGTGGAGTGAGAGAAGCAAGCAATAACAGCTACAAGGAGACGTAAATGCCAAGGTAAAAGGATTAATGGAAAAGGTTAGAATCCAATTTTAAAGACAAACACACAAAAAGAAACCAGAGGATAAAAACTAAAGGGCAAAAAAGGAGGAGCGACAAACCATTAGGACAATCAACCCCAGGTAAAAGACGTTGAGAAAAACAAGTCTTGCGTCAGAAATCGAACAAAACAGAGAATAACCAAACAAGTTGGAAAGCAAAGTTAAAAAGAATGAAGGTGCAAAAAGGGAACATGGTAGGAAAATCGTGCCATGACAAAATCATAGTCCTCCGGACAAAATCTCTAACAATCAACCCACCATCCCCGCAGGATTACTTTGCCTACTCTTGGACACCAAACAATCACCCAATCCAATCATGAACGCCCCTCCCTTCAACCTTTTTAAGCATGTCACAATTCCAGAAACATTCTCGGCAACCCATAACCCTAATTTTCTACTTATGAAAACAAATAAAATAAAATTGAATCATAACAAATGTGATGGAGTTGGCTTGTGATAAGATGTGATTCTGAATAATTATGTGTGAGTCTGTCACAACTAGATAAGAATCTGTCTTGAACATATTATATAGATAGCCTAGCAGATACATTTGTGGATCATTGGGACACGTTTAAACTCAATAACAATCCAAATCTTTACAGGAGTTTCCGGAGACTAATTTTTTTAGAGTAGCTATGAAATCCCTATTCCAATGGTTGGATGTTTAGATTTTGAAAATCTCATTTTGGGGTCTTGGTTTTGATAATTTTTGTTATTTTTCTTATTATTTTTAAATTTCATGTTTTTTTTCTTTATAATTCCAGAATTTTATTTTGTTTTCTAGTTGAAATAGAGTTTCGAGTGTATTTATAGATTTGTAAACCTTCTAACAAAAATAAAAATTATTATTCAAGAAAAATAAAACTTGCTAATTTGAAATTCATATTTATAGTTTTTTTTCTCATTAAAATTCTTGTATTTTTTTTTTATTTGTTACTATATTTAAGCCTCCGCTTACATAGATAAAAACAAAGACAGAACCATCTAGGTATGCACGCCAACTTTGCTACAGTAGTACATGACGAGATCAAAGAATTGATAATTAAGCATGGATGTCCAAAACCAACCAACCATCAAATCCCACTCACATCCAATTACTCTCCCAGGACGAATAAGACAACCCAAAGATGAAGTGAATTAGATGCATAACGATGCCTGCTGCCTCCAATTGGCACAACATAAGAATGAAACGGGGCCGCATCTACCAATCAAACTAAAACCTAGAAGAGAAGAGAAGGCAAGCTTAGTGCTGTGCGAATGTACAATGAATTTCTCTCCACATCCAATAGAAGAAACATTGAATTCGCCAGCAATTTTTTTTTTTTTTTTTAATTTTAATTTTAACTTTAACTTGTAATGTAATGTTGAAGTAAAGTAAACGAGCTACAAGAAAACTTTTTAGTTGTTTTAGTTTATTAATTAATAATTCATAAAAATTACTTGGTTTTTTTGGTAGAATCACCAAATTATATGGGAGGGGAGAGATGAAAGAAATATTTGACTTTTGTCATAAAAACAAAAGAAATTCTCAGAAATAGTAATCGGATTTAGAATTGAAGATAGGAGATTCTTTTGCTTTGTTTTCTGTGTGTTGATGCTAACTATTACTATTATTAATAACAATAGAACTAGTAAGATTTAACAACTAGCAGTTGTTGATACAGATTTCTACTATTATTAATGCAATGAATTAAACAAGTAGGTGGTGGTGGTGGTGGTGGAGGAGGAGCAGCAGAGATGAGTGTGAGCCATGCATCGATACATCCGGTGGAAGATCCGACGACGACGGATGGCGGAAACAATAACGCGCCGGGAGTGCGGATGAAAGACATACAAGGGATGCCAGGCACCAAAGGCGGCCTTGCTTTGCGTCTCTCTCAGTTTGTATTTGCTGTTACGGCTCTTTCTGTCATGGCCTCCACCAGTGACTTCGCTTCTGTCACTGCATTTACGTAATTAAATTGCTTGCCTTCTTCTTATTCTTTCCTATCAATTGCTTGATTCTGCTTTCATGTTTATTTAAGAGAATTATAGGAATAGTTCAGATTCAAAACCCTAAGTTTAGTATTCCGTTGCTGCTGCTATGTTAAAGCAGGGAAGGTGAATGTTTCAAATGCCGTAGCAAGTAATTACAACTAATTATGATGCTAGAAAAAAAGAAGAAGATAAAATTTATGCATGTTGTTTTTAGCATTTTGATTGATTTGTATGGGTCGTTGAAATTTATGCAGGGTAGTTGCATTGGTACTTCATAAAGAGGCATACCTCTCTAAAGAGCTTATGATTTAGAGTATCCTTCCTTGTTTTGCATTAGCTTTCCTTGTCTGTATTTCAATGTGATCAGCAGTTTGGAAATACTAAGCAAGTCTGTTTGACATGTTCTGGATAAACTATTGATAAGATTTCATTGTTGATGAACGAGTTGTTTTAGCCCAAGGACTGAATTGGTTGTGCTTTGAATGTCTTCTCTGTGCAATCATGCTGCTGAATTTTGCTACACTATCACTAATATGATGGAATGTCAAATTTTTAGGCGAACCATCATCTTAATTTTTTGATAACATCAATTCTTTTCTTTTCTTTTCTGATCTGCGATATCAGCTACCTAGTTGCGGCCGCTAGCTTGCAGTGCTTGTGGAGCCTTTGCTTGGCTATTGTTGATATTTATGCCCTTCTGGTGATGCGCTCATTGCAGAATTACAGGATTGTCATCTCTTTTGCTGTTGGTGATGGGGTAAGATGACAATGTCTTTAATGCAAAACCGAATCTTAACAGTCTACGTCTGGGCCATCCTTGTTCTCCTGTGTTGTTGGGAGCACATATCTTTACCCTCCTAAAGAAATATATGATTGCAAGTCTTATCTCAGCAATATACTACTCCCAAGGATATAGGCATTGTGCTTGTGCCCGTGGCCAGTGTTCTGCATTCATAAGATTTGGTATCCAGGAAGTAATTTGAACTATTTGGTTTTTCACTTATAGATTTGAAGGCTTTCCTTTTCTATTCATCCATCCAATTCTGTATTTGTTGATTATTTTCTCTACCACCCCCTTTTTTTCCTTCTTCTTTTTCCCTTTGATTTTCAGCTTGTATGAGCTTAAGCTACAGTTACCATTGCTTGCCTTTTCTATGTAAACTAACATTTTCATTATATCACCAGTCTAATGTATTAGCATTAAGAAGCGGAGTCTGCATTGGGTCATAATAAGAGGAAAAATTCAGCAAATCATTTCATCCTGGAATGCAGAATGGAATCATATTTGAATTTACTTGGACTAAATATTCTTGACTAATCCCTCCTTGTGAAATGGGAAGAAGATATTGTTCATTATAATATCTCTCAAGTTCAAGTGCTGTAACTATAGTCGTTATGGTGTCTGCTCAAAGCTTTTGGGTGCATGCTACTCTAGGATTGTTGAAAATATCATCAATCCTGTACAGAGAGCATGAACACCATATTTTATGGCCTTTGACTTTTAGTTGTGTTGGGATACGTCTCATAAGTTTTATCAGACATTTTCATCAGGTTTCCTTTTGTGAAATGTGTTCATGATGATCATTCCAAAAATGAAACATTGAACTGGAGAACAGAAGGGTTGCAGTAATACTCCCTCCCACTAAAACGATGCTGTTGGTTACTTGTACATCATGTTCATTTTTTATCCTTCTCGACTTCACTTCAGTTATCGTCGCCATGCCATCTTGCAAGTTATTCTATTTACATGTAAATTATATTCTCAATTTTGTGTCATTTCCATGCAGATAGCTTCCACGTTCACATTTGCTGCAGCTTGTGCTTCTGCTGGCATCACAGTCCTTATCGACAATGATCTCGACAGCTGTGATGATAACCATTGTTTGCAGTTCGAAACGGCTACAGCCATGGCATTCATCAGCTGTTTCTCTGCATTGCCATCTTTTCTCTTGAACTTTTGGTCACTGGCATCACGATGAAGAAAAAACAACTTTTATGAATTAAAAAATTAACTGACAACACTGGCCATGTTGTGGTACCAACTGAAATACAAGAGAGTCTTGTTTAATGTTTGTTGCATGTGTGTCTTGAAAGAAGGATGGATGCATTTCTCTTTGCATGCGATTTTGTTGTAAATTGGAACGCAACGTAAATATATGGGGTGCTGTATATTTGCTTATTTAGGAAATGGAATTGATTGGATGACTTTGGTGTAGACATTCGCGAGGAGATACGTGTAATGACACATCCCACGAGTGGGAAGCTCACAAACTTCATGTAAAAACCTGAAGGTGGTGCTTGTTGTGTGTGGACACAAATGGTATAAACCAGCCATGTCTAATATGGCTGCATGGTGAAGGTCAAGATTGAGATTGCAGGCAGTTAAGTGACCTAAATGTCGTGAATGGTGACAAGCATGGCTGCCATTATTGACTGAAATGAGGAGGTTTGTTCCCCATTTTAGCTATAAATAAAAGGGTCATGAGAGCTGAAAACGCACAAAGAAAAAGAGAGTAAGAGAGCTATGAGTGTGAAAGAAGTTTGAGTTGGGTAGAGTGTTTTTTTTTTTTTTTTGCTAATGAAATCAACAGCTCTATGGATGCGTGCAAATTATCGAATTACGTTAAACAATGTGTTGTGTTTAGGAAACAATCAAAGATCGTAGCTAACAATCGGTAGAAAAAACAATGTATGTTTGATCTTTGACAAAATTGGAGTTATTATACAATTCACCCAAAATTCAATATGAAATTTTTATTATAAAATTTATTTACAAGCCACAAAAATTCACCATAAAATCTTAGAAGAGCCTCTTCAAGTTTTTATGTTAAAATATATTAAAAAAACAAGACATTTGGCTGGTAGTCTTTTTTAGGCATTTCATTCATTGGTTGAGGTGATTTGGCTATGTAACTTTTTAACCAATTTGTTGGCTATCATAATTTCAAAACATAGTATATAAAAAATTTATAATTTAAAAACAGAAAATTTCCTGGGTTTTAAAATTAAATTTTTTTTATATAATTTCAAATTATTTTAATATATTAATATTAAAAATAATTTTTAAAAATAAAAAATATTATTTTAATACATTTTTTTTAAATAAAAAATACTTATAAAAACAATTCCTATTACAATATCATATACACCATGATATTTTTCCATCTTAAATCGTGTTTGCAAATGTAATTGCGATTACTTTTCAAAGTATTTTTCATTTATAAATATATTAAAATAATATTTTTTATTATTATTTTTTTAAAATTATTTTTAACATTAACCCATTAAAATAATTTAACAATATCAAAAAAAATTAATTTAAGATAAAACAAATTAAGTTTTTTAAAAATATTTTTAAAACAAAATAGACTATATATTCACATTTTGGAACAGCAACAATCCTAAACTGTAAAAAATTTTTCTCGAAAAAAAAAAGGTAAAATGGCTAGGCGCGAATACACACGCAAAAGTCAAAGACCTACATTTAATGAGCTAGTGGATAAAACAAACATGAATCTTGGATAGAATCCCACGAGAGCCAAGAAGACTGAGTGTGAACAGACTTTAAAAAATGCACCAAGGTTCAGTAGCAGAAGCTGCACAACTAGCATTTAAAGCCCTCGGAAATCCAATGTTGATAGCAAAGAAAAGTCCAATCGAGTACCAGACTACCAGCAGTGCAATTTCGAGGTTTTACCCCCACAAACAGTGCCAATGTGGAGGTAATAAGTAGCAAAACATTGAAATGACATCTTTAAGACATTCCTGGAAACTGCAAGAAAAGCTCCAGTGATATCGGAAAGGAAAAGGTAAATTTATTTACATGGCCAAGGCAAAAACCTGCAGCTGGGTTTAAATATTTACTATAAAACTTCTCTTTTCATTTTCAAAAATCTCTACCATACCGTTGTTCTCGTATTCGACTGCATAGTTGGATAAATGAACTGTGGAGTTCACAAAAAAGACCAGTTTACAAAAGAGAAAGCAATGCAATGAACAGCGTTCTCTTCTGCAGATAGCACTTTCCAAGCAACAGCTTGCTCATATGAAACATTACGCCCCATTGTTGACATGCAGATTCCAGCAGGCAAGCATGCAAATCCCTGATCAGGGAAAAAGGACAAGTTTCATCGATTAGGATTTGTAAGTAAAACAATTTATTTTCCACTTTTTCCCAATGAAGGTAACACGTAGACTGGCTGAGGCCAAATATAATGGAGGAAAAAAGGCACAGGATCCATATTTACTGTACCAATGATCTCATTAATCTAACCAAGATGCTCAACTACATCTTATGAATCCCTGCTTTCTTTGCTTATGAAAATTTGGGGAATACACAGAAACAAAACCGCACATTATCTCTAATCGATCCATAGAATTTAAGTTCAAAATCGCAAGAAAGAGCACCTATAATTTTGCAGATCTTTACAATGCCTTATAATGATGAGGGAAATTCTAGTGAATAACCTAACTTGACAGCAAACATCCAATGTTTCTCAACATGTAGACAAACATATGGTCAAGAGAACAAACAGAACGTATTTCCATGTAAAACTTACCTGTTGCATTAACTTTGCAAATTCTGTATACAATGCCTGGCGTCCAGATTCATTGAATATCTTATCCAGTGTAATATCTTGTAGAGCCACTAGAGTTGTCTCCAGCATGTCAAGCCCTGCCTGATTGGCAAAGATGAAAACTGGCAGCGACTGCAAAACAAAAAAAAAACACAGACACATGAAAAATCTCTGATGTTATCTCAGACACTGAAGATTGAATGATCTCCTCAGTAGTGGAGCACTAGTGTAGCAACTGCAATTTTCAGAAGCACTTCAACTAAATATTTGACAGATATACTGTGTTATCCAATTGGATGTAAATGTACCTTCAATGAACAACATAAAATTGCATCTGGATGATGCCATAGATGTTTCAGGACAGAATCTCCACCCACAGAATCAGATCTCAGTAATTCTGCTCCTAAATGGTAACTAAGCAAGAAAAGAAAAGATCATGAAGTTCTATCAAGCTCAAATTATCATAGAAGATGCACTACAAGATGCTATAGAAAAATAATGAGCAACTCGGTCATTAGCACTTCATTAGTATTAATATTAATATAATATAGTCACTAAACCATGATGAAAACTTAAGCAGAACTTGCCTGTGACTTTGGCAGATCCAGTGAGCCAAGGTTAGAGCTTCAGGAGATCCTGCAGATAGCTTTGGTCCCAAAACTGGACTCAATCCTGATGGAGATATGGCCATGGCAACCCTCTGGACAGATGAAATCACACTACGTACGTACTGACGTGCCATGGTGGCAACATTATCCTGTAGATTGCTCTCAAAAGGGAACTGGAAGGCAATAGTCAACACTGATCGCAAACTATGACACGATGAGCCATCCACTGCAGTGTGGTTTATTGCCAGCCCCGCTTCAAGACTTGATGTTAGATCCAGAGTACAATTTGTAGTCAATACCTCCTGTGTATCCTTCTGTATAACAACATTGGCATATTAAAAAAAAAATGTCATGCAACTTTCAGCAAGGCCTCGAGTAAACACAACTGAGACAAATATGTTTACTTAAGAAGCAACATATTTCGCGAATGAGTATCTTGTCCAGTTGAGCCAATGGAAAGGAAAAATTACAGTGAAATCCACTCATACTTAACTGCTTTTGATTCCAGAGAAATGATGCGGAAACCAGAAGGTAGCAGTGGAGCATCATCTGGAAACGTTTCATCAATTGGAGCAAAAACTAGTTCAGAACAGGCTCCAACAGCATTCTCATCAATTCCACTACATATCTGCCCAAAACAAGGGAAACCCATTAAAGCACATGCAGCCAGTTCTTATTAGTATATACATGTCTGGTTAATGAGCATAATCAGGCCTCTCTTAGGCAGCTGTAAGTACAGCATAAACAAACCTTAGTGCAAAAGAAATTCTCTGAATTCTGTAAGATATAGTAAATAGGGAGGAAATGGGAAACTGATCGGACCCTGGAACATGGTATAAATTACACAGGAAAACTATGAACCAAGTAGGCCCATCAACCATGCTACCTTGCCCAAGTTGAACAAGTCAAGGTTAGCCATGTCAAAAATGGGGCGCAGATTGCAACTATAGCAACCCCAAAACTCCTTGACACTCATTTAAACAAAAAATTCAAACTACTACATGCTATAGCAGGTTGAAAAAGGTAAATAAATAAAGATGCTAAAAGCAGCACCTGTAGGAGATGGATGTCCTGTGAAACAAAAGCATCTTCTTGTGCAAAAGAATGGCCTTCAAGTCGAATAACTTCAAGCAACTGGAGCAAAAGTTTCAGTTAGGAGCAAAAGTACTTGAAAATGTTTGTTGTGCAGCACAAATAATTGCACTCATTGCAGGATAAGATCTATATTTAGCAGGCACAACATTTTTGTATGAACAGAAGACTCGCCTATCAAACCATGACATTGTTTTTGAAATCCCACAGAGGACTAGGGTGGGAGGTTATGAAAGAGGAAGCAACCATAGACACAAAAAGCAAATGCTCAGTACCCATCACGACAATTTGAACACTGAATATGTTAAGGAGGTGATTAAACTCTACTGCGGTGAAGATACTGCAGGGGAGGTCCTGCGGAAAAATAGCTCGACGCTAGGATGATAAAAAGCTTAACACCTCTCATTATTATTACTTTTTCAATATGAAAAAAAAAAATGAAAGGAAAAACCCACAGGGAATCAAAATGCAATATGATTAGGATAACACATCCCATTTTTTAAGCAATCGCACATTCCTATTTATTCAATATACCAGCAATCTAGCATGATGATGAAATGATTGCATCAGATAACATACGTCTTCTTGTTCAATTGTGTGGCCCAGTGGCATGGTGATTTGGCTCCCAGTAAACCTCATGGGCCTCATTCCTGGATATGCATATGAACCAGCCTTCCACAATGCAGCAGAATAGGCATCAACACTGAAATCAGCCCACTCAGCGTGATGCTCCCTTAGGAAACAGACCAGCACAGCAGGATGCACATTCTAGCAGATAAAAGCAAAGAAGAAATCAGTTTTATCCAAAGACATGTTGCACTAATTCTTACTTTTAATCACACAAAACTTTTCACCCCCTTTACTTTTGTTTGGTATTAATTTGGGGGGAGGAAATTTTCAAGGTTTGGAGAGAGGTAAGGAAATTTTGGAGGAAAATTTTTTGGTTTTCATGATTTTTCCTCTCTTTTTTTAATTTAATATTTATTCTTTTTTTATTCCACATCCAATTTCGAACTACAAATAATATTATTTGATTTTTTTAAGATAAAACTTCATTGTAATATTGATTTGATTTAAATTGAGACCCAATATGAGTCCTAATTTTTTCAATTCCTAACAAACACTTAACACTTCACCCTTAAATGCTCTCTCTTTTAACATTTTCCCTCCAAAGTTTTAACTCCATACGGCAAACTAAGATTTCCTCTTTGTCAAAAACCAGTAAACCAAAATTTGGCATCTTTTGAAAAGGAAATTTTGAACTTAAAGACTGTCCATACATAGCAAGAAGGTTAAAAAGCCACAGAGCATCAGGTGAATATCCTGAAAATAATTCTGTTGTAAATCCAGATTTCAGAAGTAAGAACAAATAGAAAGTTGAAAGTAAATATGATGAAAACTATAAGCAACGTCAAAGTCATGGCAAAATATTAAATTGATCAGAAAATGTACTTTATTAAACAAGCTTGCTTATTCAGGGTTTGCTGGAAATGCAGAAGAATGTAGTTAACAATTACCCTCAAAATATTTCTTTATTGTTTCAATAGGCAATAGAAAATTTGTGATCATAGTTTCAAAACTTACTTGCAGTAGCATGGAAGCTTTCGCACAAAGAATCCCTCCCAAGAACGAAAGAGAATGAGCAGAATTATTAGCACCAATCAAATTCTTGGTTGAGTTAACTGCAATTATTACATCCTCAGCTCCATCCGCATTCATCAGTGACCAGCCATCATCATTAAACCCATTGATGGCATCATTGAAACCTCTACATGAAGTTGACATGGAACACAAATATACAATTAAATCATCCATATGCACACCTTGAATGATCAAATACACATTGATTTGGTCCACATGAATGTCTTCGCAAGAAAACCACTTAAATTAACAGACACAGTCATAGTACCTGCTTAATCTTTGGTTAAAGGTTCTCAGAACAGCTGGTTGCCTGCCCAAACCATACACCACCTCACCACTGGTTTCATGAGCTACTTGCCTGACATAACGCAGTGCCTTGAAAGCAACCAGATAATCAGTACTATAGAGTTGAAACTTGTCTTATCCATGAAAGCTGTAACTCCATACACAGCGGACCAATAAATAAACACTCCACATATCAATATAATAACGTTTAACAATAGAGGAACTATGCCCACATTTGAAAAAGAAACGAAAAAGAAAAGGTTCCTAATTTTCGACTAGTAGAGCAATAGCCTCCAATTTCACAGGCATATAAGGCATCTCAACCAAATCAAGTAACAATTTAAAACAAACTCAAATTATTGCATCCTGAATCCCATGCAAAAAATTGATCAGATAAGAATTCTTATTGAGGATAAGTCCTGTTATAAGAATAGTAAATAAATAAATAAAAAGCAGAGATAGTTGAGTCCTTACGATACTGCTTTATGAAAGATGGTTGCAGTAAGAACCCACTCACCGCAATGGTCATTTTCTGTGCCACTGCTTTTGATGATTCATAAAGTGGTCGAAGCACCTCAGGCACACTCCATGCCTGGAAAAAATATGAAAGAATTACCTCTGACTTATGAAGAGACATATAATGCCAACTGTCTAAAACTGTACCTGAAGATTCAGGTGATCCACGATGTGGATAATTGACCCTCCTTCACATGGCCTTATCAAATAGCCACTAGGAAGCATTTCAGCCCTCACAAACTGGGCAGCGGCAGCTGCATCGGGGCCAGCACCATAACCAGAAAGTGATCTCTCACAGACCTTAATATAAGATGTACAAATGAGACATCTAAAGCTGAATACAGCGTTGATCATGACACTAAAGCTGAATTGTCAATCAAGAATTAATCTATACGAATGAGCTGAACTATAGAAGACATGTGTACCACAAGGCTGCCATTCTCTAAACTTGTAGTGTATCTCAGAGTCCACATATCCCGTGCTGGAGCAAGAGTAGTTGGAGCATATATCTAAACCAATTTCAACTTTTAGCTGCTCTGGTAAATAGCGTAGAAATCCATAAAGAATAGCAGAGGAAATCAAGCCTTTATCCATTCTTGATTACCTGACTGTACACTAGTTCAATTGTTCCACCATTTCCAGCAGGAAACATAGTGAAAACTTCAAGGTTCCGACAATCACGGAACCAAGATGAACGATCTTTAAGGATCTCTGCAATCTGTCATATATTTTGAAAAAAAAAATTCATATAGCATATATATACCACATTAAAACAAGCAGCCAGTAATCAATGTCAAGAAACAACTTAAATTATTTACAGATATGAGTGTGAATACCTTTTTAGGCTCTAAACTTACAAGACCGCAGGCTCTTGCTGCCACTCCACCGCACCTTTGTGAAATGGAAAAAATCCCAATCGAATCCGGACCAGGCTGCCGACAAATTTAAATGATTCATTCAGATAGAAAAGGTGTATAAAGAAAATCTATCAACTAAAAGACCAGTGGAATAGATGCGCGTGCACACACACACACACACATATATAGAAAACAAAAAACCTTCATTCCAGGCATCTGGACCCACTCAAGAGCAGTTCCTGTGGCCTTTGCAAGGAACTCTGACAAGGTCTCCTCAGCTATTGAGAGGAGTCTGAAAAAAAAAACCATGATATTAGTTGGATGGCACACCAACAAACAAGCATTCGGCTAACCACAAACAAACAAAATGGAAAAGAGATCCAGGTAACTGTGATTACCCAGCAGGGTTATTGGCATCTCTTAGTGAATGTTGTGGAGTGGCAACCACAGAGTCACAGCTTGCATCAGTTGCTGTTGGTGCCTGTACCAATATCAACTTAAATAAATCATGTCCAAGAATGAAGGAAAGCAAATAAGATTACATCAAATGCTTAATTCATGGAGCTCAGTTAGAACTACATTTACAAAACAGCAAAAACATACTATTGGTGCTACAACTAATTAAGCACCAAGCGGAGCATGACCAAACATGGGAAGAAAATGTGACAAGAAAATAGAGGCACATAATAAGTTTAAAATTACTAGCTGGTATGAAGAAAAGTACATAATGCTAATAATGATATGTAGTTACTATAATTTTTCCTTCCCCTGGAAGTTGGCTTTGTTTAGACTAGAGTTAATGCTAGGGCCTCAGGCTGCAACAAAAATCATACATAGATTAGAACAACATCATTAACACAGATAAAATGCACCTTCTACACCGCAAAATCTGTGACACATGGTAAAACCATCAAAGTTGGAACCACCCAGAAGTGTTAGTTAAAGTTACTTTGGGTCATCATGCCAAACGTATATTCCAATATCATCCCCAGCACTACCCAATTTGCAATATGGATCATCGTAATGAATGAATGGAAACAACAATTTACAAATAAAAGACCATGATCAGAGACTTACAGTTTGCAGTTGTTGCCGCATGAAACCATTTTCGCACACCAGCTGGGACACCTGTTTTTGAAGGCGATCATTCTCCTCCATCAACAGCTTATTCATTGCTGTCAATTTCCTGTTCACAGTCTGGAGTCTTGAGGACTCTTTTCTCTGCTTCTCTCTACACCTGCACATTCAAACAGCACCCAACTTCTCTCAGTGTCCCAGGAAACCCCTTCATCCCCAGAAGAAATTAACAATGTGATCTCTTTATACACATCCCAACTTCAACTTATCAAAAACCCATATTGGAGTGACTCATACAAACTAATGCATCCTATGAATGGAAGCACATAAATCCAGTGTGAAATCATGACCCAATTGAGGAAGGTTTATACTAATAGCAAAAGGGAAGAAGCTTGCAAACAAACAAAATTCAAATTGCAGAAAAGATGTAGTGTTTCTCCCACCTAATTTTTTTTTTTTAAAAAAAAAAGCTACCCTGGTTGTACTCTTTAATTTACCAATCTGATACTTAATGAAACTTAATTATTTGGCATCAATGCATTTAATGTCAAAGTGTACAACTTCTTTATTAAATGCTGTTAATCCAGCCCCTCTAAGACCTGATCACCCAAAAATTGAATCAAAATAAAAGTCGAAGTAAATGATTTAAGTAATTTTAGTTTCTTTTTAACTTAACCTGCGATTTTGAAACCAGACTTTGATCTGCTTCGGCTCAATATTAGCTAAAATGGGGCACTCTCTAATCAATTGTTGCCTACGCAAAGAGCTGGGCTTAGGGCACTCCGCATAAACTCTTTCAAGAGCCTCCACTTGCTCTGCTGTGTACCGAACATACTTCCCATCATCAGTAAGGTGCTTGTTTATGCTCCCACTACTGCTGCTCTCTCGGTGCAGAGGGGCCACTTCCATGGCCATTTCCACCACAAAATAAATAATCAAACACAGAGAGAAATAAAGGAATCAGGAGGTGTCTGCTTTCTTTATGGGGTTTTAGATTCTTTGGTTCCCTTCCTCTTTGCAAGACATAAGAAAGGAGAAAGGAAAAGAACAGTATGATTTGAGCTTAACAAAGAAGAATCTTGAAACTTAAACAAAAAGAAAGATGGAATTCTTCTTCTTCTTCTTCTTCTTTTGCATACGTTAAGAACAATACATATGTAATACTATGAACAGACACATAATCTGAGTGTGTAATTTTGTGAGAAACCTCTGCGTTTGTTTTTAGTTTCAAGAAAAGACCCCAACTACTGCTTTAAAAAAAAAAAAACCACCAAAACCAGCAGCTTTGAAAGAGAGCAAAAATCCAAACTTCAGATTATTTGATCTCAAATCAGTGTCACAGTGATCACATCAAAGAAGTTTTTGACAATAAGAAAGAAAACAAGAACAAAGGGCTCTCTCAAGAAGGAGAGCTCTCCCAGTCCCAGTGGGTTTGACATTAGAGAGCAGCTGCTGCCATGAAAATTACAGAAATGAAGAAAAACAAAGCAACCCTAACCAGAACGAAACCTTGCTACTTGCTAGAGACTTGAAGGGATTTTATTAGTGTGTGCGTGTCTGACAGTGAGTGATCTAAGTCAGAGCTTGAAACGGTAATGGAGAAAAAGCAAGGAAAGGAAATGGAAAGGAAAGCGAGAGAAAGAGCAGTTTCATTTTGCACACATCCCCACAAATTAACTTGGCCTCTGTTGCGTGCTTGTCATTATTTGTGAATGCGCTTTAAACTATATTTTTAAAAAAAGTTTTAAAAAAATATTTAAAAATATTTATATATTTAAAATTATTTTATAAATTAATATTAAAAATAATTTTTTTAAAATAAAAATATATTATTTTAAATTATTTTTAAGTGAAAAAATATTTTGAACCGCAACGGCTACCACACTCTCAAACACCTTTTAAATATTATTGTGATTTTTTTTTCTTTGGCACCGTTTAGCATTGTCAACCGTGATTTTTGAAATTTTTATTTAAAAAAATAATATTTTTTATTATTTTAATATGTTAATATTAAAAATAAAAATATTATTTTAATATATTTTTAAATATTTTTTATAATATAATATAATTTTAGCGCATTTACATGTTTTAAATCGAAATATTTAAATTGGTGTGCCAACTTTATGTCCTGTTTAAATATATTACTTTTTAATTAAAAATATATTAAATGATATATTAAATTTTTAATATTAGTATAGTAAAATTATCTAAGACCATTGAAAATATTAACAAGAAAAAATAATTTAAAAAATATGTTAAAAAACAAAAAATAATATAGTGCTAAATGGATATGTCATGTCATATAAACTAATTTAATGTCAAGTACTAAATAAAAAAAATGGTTTTTTATTAAATTATCACTTAAAATATAATATTAAAAAAATAATATTATGGATAACTTAATCAAGAAAATAGTATAGTATATGAAGTTGCATGTATCATTCGCGTGTTTCAATAATAGAAACAAAAAAAAAGTGGAGATTTTAGGCTATTAGCATAGAAAATTAAGAAATTTGATAAAATAGCATAACTGCAAAAATATTTAGTAAAATAACATGGTTTGGGATTGTCGCGTTCCAAAACGCAATATATAAAGAAGTTGCGATTGAAAATGCGACATCAAATAAATTTTGCATTTCAAAACCACTATATATTAAAAAATCACAATTGAAAACCGCGACATATAAAAAAGTCACGATTGGGAACCGTGACATATAAAAAAAGTCATAATTAGAAACCACAAGATCAAGTAAATGTCGCATTTTAGAACCGCAACAACTAATAAAATGGCTAAAAAGTTCCAATAGCCAAATCACCACAACCAATGAAATTCCAGTAGCCAAATCTCCTCGTGCATATTTGAAGGGTTCTTATAAGATTCATGATGCATTACTTCTTGTATACATGTTGTATGAAATTAGATTGAATTTCATAATAACTGCAATTCAACAATTATTTGATTTGTTAATCTTACAATTAATTTGGTTCATGACACTTATACATCCAAGAACCTAACAATATTCAAATTAAAACTATACTTAATAAATAATCACTCATCACCACTTAGTGCGCTTTCTAACCCCGTCTTTTTCCTTTCGAGTGTGCTTTTGAGCCCTATTTTCTTTCTTTCGAATGTGTCTTTGAGCCCTCATCTTTCGGGTAGTGCAATTTCTAACCCTACCTCTTTTTAAGTGCATCTTTAAGCCCTCGTCTTCTAGATAGTACGCTTTCTAGCCCTATCTATTATTTTTCTAGTGCGTTTTATAGCCCTCGTCTCTCAGAGAGTGCGTTTTCAGGCCCTATCTCTTCCTTTGAGTGTGCATTTGAGCCCTAATCACTTTGATAGTGGGCTTTCCAGCCCTATCTTTTTCCTTTCGAGTGAGTCTTTGAGCCCTCGTCTTTCAGATAGTGTGTTTTCTAGCCCTCATCTTCTAGATAATGTGCTTTCTAGTCCTATCTCTTTTCTTTCGAGAGCGTTTTGTAGCCTTCAACAATCATATAATGTGTTTTCTAACCCTATCTCTTTCCGAGTATGCTTTCTAACCCTCATATACTTGATAGTGCACTTTCTAGCCCTATTTATTCTTTTCTTGAGTGCGCTTTTGAGCCCTCAACCATTAGATAATGTGTTTTCTAACCCTATTTCTTTTTGAGCACGCTTTCCAGCCCTCGTATACTAGATAGTGCACTTTCTAGCCATATCTCTTCTCTTCTTAAGTGCGTATTTGAGATCTCAACCATCAAGATAATACGCCTGCAGGCCCCATCTCTTTTCTTTTTTAGTGCGCTTTTGAGCCCTTGTCACCCAGATAGTACGCTTTATAACCCTATCTCTTTCCTTTCGAGTGCGCCTTTAAGCCCTCATCATCTAGGTAGTACGCTTTCTAGCCCTATCTATATCTCTTACTGAGCACGCTTTGAGCCCTCACTTCTAAATGACTGGCCATTTCTTGATCTAATAAGTCCACTATCTCTCATTTCTTTTTCTTGTTTACAAGCTTACTATATAAAGTCTCTTATGAGACTTTATGTCGTAAGCATTGTAAAAGGGGGGGCAACTGCCATAATCTATTTTTGGGTTATTTCCCACAACTTACTTTTTTCCTTGTAAAAATAAATAAAAAAACAAACAAATTTATTAAAACTAAACCAATTTGATTTATTTTCATGCTCAATTGTATCAAATCGATCCTAATTGATGGCATTCATAGCTAATCTATCAACAATTCAACAAATCCTAAATTCAACCTAAACCCTATATAATAATTTAATTTCAACTAAACGATCACAAATTAAATATAAAATTCATATAATTAATAGTAATGTAGCATGTGTTACCTTGCTTGTAAGACCGGGAAATGGTGATAGCAACATCAATAGCTTTTGAAGAGAAAAACATCATTGGAGACCTGAAGACGAAGATGGAAGTGAGTTCTGGGTGTTTTAAGGACAATAAACTACTGGTTTGTGGGTTTTTTCACAAAAAGGATGTCAACGTCAATTAAAGAGAGAATGAGAGGCTATGTGCATATGTTATGTGATCTGAGAGAAAATAAAAGGGGTGGGGTAAATTTCACAACATGTCACAATTCAGAATCAAAATATAGTAAGTTGTCATTACTATGAAGTGAAACATGAAGGTTGTCACTATTAGGAATAACAAAATTTATTGAATATAGTAATTTAGAATTACAACACGGAGGTTGTCATGCTTGGGGAATAGCCACATCTATTAGATGTTGCAATTCAAATTCGCGACAAGTTTAAACTATGTTATTTTGTCAATACTTTTTCAAATTGTGTTATTCCATTAAATTTTTTATTTTACTATGCTATTTTTTTTCTAAAAAATCAAGTAATATACTACTTTTTCTTAGTGTGTTTGTTTTTGAGGTAGCTTTTGTGGTTATGGTTTTAAAAAAATAAGTTTAAAAAAAGTACGATTAGTTGGATTTAGATACGTGTTTGGTAAAAATTATGGTTGAAGTTTATATGTAGCAAAAAAATACTAAAATGTTTGGTGGAAGTGTGGTTGCGGTTGCTTTTCAAAATGCTTTTTATTTGGAAATGCATCAAAATATTTTTTTTATTTTTAAAAAAATATTTTTAATATCAGCGCATCAAAATGATCTGAAAACATAAAAAAAATATTAATTTGAAGCAAAGAAAAAAAATTAAAAAATTCTCAAATATTTTCAAAAGCGCTTTTGAAAAGTAAAAACAAACAAGATTTTACGAAACTTAGTTAAAAAACATGTAAAAACTGCTTCACAAAAATTATATTTTAAACTTAATTTTTTAATGGGTCTCACAGTATAAAATACAGTTTAGTTTGTTACCAAATATCTTATTATGTTTTTTACACTGCAAACACAAAAACAGGTGTAAAACAAACGCAACCGAAGCCTTCATGATAACAGCCATCCCACTTAGCTTTTGAAGACCAATAATAAATTAGTTTAGGCTTTTACAAAGTAGTGTCACTTCTTACTAAAAAAATGCATATCATTTTAAATTGGATCATTTGAGGACGGGATCTTCTATTCCAATGGTGGAACTATGTTTGAATTAAGCCAGAAGTCAAAAAGTTTATTTAGTAAATTAGGAAGGAAAAAGAGCTCAACTTGCAACCACTGCAGCATTTGTCGAAGTATATATTTCGCAGTGTTGGTAAGCCGATGGTCAACCATGTTAGCCGAGGTTAGGCATTTGGTGGACCCGGGCGGTGTTCCCGTCGTTAGATGTGCCTTGGATAAAATTCATCACTATTTACTGTTTTCAAATATTTGTTGTCAATTTATTTCTGGATTTTTCTCTCTTGGTTGTTTTAGTTTCTATTTTTTTTAATTATCCTTTTTAATAATGTCTAGATTATTTACAACATTTTCTATATCAAGACCTTCAAGTGCTCATACGTTTATGCATCCATATTTCTTTGATCCTAAAATTATCCAAGATTTTAATAGGGAAGAATACCAAATAGCTTTTATAGAACATCTTTAAAATTGGAATATACCCAAAGAATCAAAGAAAAATATATATTAAATAGATAGATGAATTATTCTATATAAATTACTGAGTAGACCTTAAATTAAAATGCTTCAACTTATTCAAATAAAAATTAATTTAAATTACAAGCATTTTATCATATTAGATTAGACTTTTTTATTTTCATGTATTTAAAATAGATTTACAACCTTTTTAAACTCATTATAGGCAGTCTTCTAATTAAGAATGAGTTTGAAAACGCGATGCAAATCACGTTCCTTTAAATTTTAAATTTATTGTTTTGTTTAAAAAATAAAAAACACTATAAACTTTCACTGCTATTATAATCTCAAACAAACCCTAAATTTTTAGTTATGCGTACTTCAATTGTTACCCAAACTTTAATGTTTTTTTATTTGACCCAAATATTGTAGTATTTTAATTAAATTCAGAAGGACAAAAATTAACAAAAGTTAGACTGCCTTGTAGACTTTTTCTAAAAAATCTGATAACTTTAATTAACTGAAATCCAAGACACTAAAAACCCACAAACATTTGTGTAAACACAAATTCAAAAGACTGTCCTATTTAAGGATCTTTCAGTTGAAAAAAATATACGATAACAATTAAGGGAAAAAAAAATTTAATCAATCAAAATAAAACACTTATTGACTCCTTCTATGTAAATCGATGTGCCTCGAGCAGGCGTTGGTGATATTTGAGAGATCTGCTTCAAAATCGGATATTGCCTTTGAACAAAATAGAAAACCATATAATTATTTCAATCAATATCATTTGTGTGTGTGTATATAAAATTTATACAAAGACAACTACATTATTTTGAAATTCAAAGTGTGTTCTAGAAATAAATAAAGAAAAAATTAATACCATAAAATCTAGAATCAAGAAAAAATTATTTGAAACTCTAATACACACACAAGTATGTATTTCAATAGTCAACATTCCTTTTTGTTAATTATCATATCGATCCGCTAATAAAGTGTTGGTCTAGTAGTTACAGCACTGCTACTATATCCCTGCAAAGGTGAGAACACAAGTTTGATTTCTAGAAAACACACTTATTGAAAGGGATAGCCACGAACCCGAATGGAACTAGTCTCGTCTTTTAAAAGAATATAAGAATACCCGGATAAGAACAAAAAAAAAATCATCATACTGATTCCTTAAAACATCAATGAATTCTATCCTTGTCTTTTTATTTTTATGATTGTATCCAATTTTATTAAAATTGAATAGATAAACATCCAAACTCAACAATTTGAGAAGGACACTTTACTAAAACAATCATTGACAAAATTTGTCCCGGTTAGAGTTCTTGGAGACAAAATGATCAATTTTATGTGGATGGAATTTTGTAAAAAAAACGGTTGAAGTTCTTTGAAGCGATGCGTGTTATTTTTGTTAAATATTACTAAGATTTATTAATTTTATGCACACGTGCAATATTTATTTTCTTATTTAGTTTATGTAAAGGATTCAATGTTACTGATCTGATAATCTAGATATGTTAGCACAATTGAGAATGGAATGTCTTGGACTTTACTGATCTGGACAATTAATAATTGAGTCATTACATGTTATTGTCTTGGTTCGATGCAAAGTAGACAGAACAAAATTAAATAAGGTTTTTACAAAATTTCATGGTGGTCCTTAAAATTTTTAAATATTTATTTTTAAATTAACATGGATGTCCGAGTTAGTTTATGCGCACCTCAACTAATCCCACGAGCCCTGAAGTTAACGACTATGTAAGCCTCCAGTGGTTTTGAGGCTTGTGGGACTCTAATTGGTGTTCTCTAGGAAGCAAACTTAGAGTCTGACCAGTTAAGCTACACCTTTCAGGGTTAATTTTTTTGGTCCCTTAATTGTATGGTAAGTGGAGTTTAGTCCCTAAATAGTTTTTTTTTTTAATTAAGCTTCTATATATAAATATTCATTTTAATAAAATATATGTAAACTTGGAGAAGTTTTTTTAGCCTACCAAATTAAAAAATAAACAAGTACAAATGGATTAGATGAAAATTTGAGAAGTGATTATTTTTATCCATGAGTTTTGCCTTTAGGGCAACTTTTTTGGACAGGAAAAGGATTCGTACCTTATCTCAAAATTTGTCCCAGTTTTTTGGTGTCCTGTTTGTACCTTGTAATAAAATAAATTTCTCCAAGTTTTTTTTTATTAATATATTTTTTAATATTTTTATATCATTTTAATATATTAATATTAAAAATAATTTTTAAAAAATAAAAAATATTATTTTAATACTTTTCTGAATAAAAAACACTTTAAAAATTAATTATAATCATTCTTTCAAAACTTGAGTGATTACGGTATATATAAATAAAGGGTAATCCTATTTTATTAAATTACCTTAGTATTTTGATATCAATTACGAAGAAAAAGAGATTTTGAATGGATAATTTATAAGAATATACTAATTACTGAATAAGGATTAATGACATTCGAAGCTATGATATTATTATTTCAAATCACTTTTACTGTAATTAAATTAAGCAGCAATTAACTCTAAACAAAATGTAACAATATATATTTTATAACAAGATGATATTTGTTAATATAATCAAATCTTCGTAAATCACATTTAATAAATAGTACCTAAGTATAAAGATTAAGGCACATTAACGTTACATAGAGGTTGCACTTTAATTCATATAATTTCCTATATACATATTAATGATTTGTTATCCCTTACTTATACAATCATACGTTATTTCATTAGTCATATAATAAATTATTATAAATTTAGATTTTGATAATTAATTATAAATATTGTATGATGTGAAAAGCAATAATTAATGTGACTCTGAACCTCTTACTCTTACTAAACGACTTTCAATTTTTTTTTTTTTTTGGAAAGGATGTAAATGTTGAGGAATAAGTAGGGGTGATTATTTTCGGTTTGGTTTGGTTTTTATAAAAACAAAAAGTAACCAAATCAAAATTATTATTTTTTTAAAAAACCAAAACCGATTCAAACCGACTGGTTTTGGTTCGGTTCGGTTTGGTTTTTTAGAACAAAAACCGGTTCAAACTGGTTTGGTTTGGTTTTTTTTGTTTGGCTCGGTTTTGGCTCGATTTTTTTCCAGTTTAGCTTGGTTTTGGCTAGGTTTGGCTCGTTTTTTTTTTGTTTTTTTCAGTTTGGGTTCGGTTCAGTTTTTTCAGTTTCAGACTTGTAAAATTGAAACCGACCGAACCGGTCGGTTTTTTTGAAAATTCTAATCGGTTTTTTTTTCACGATTTGGTTTTTTTGATTATTTTTTTTCCGGTTTTCTCGGTTTAATCAGTTTTCTCGGTTTAATCAGTTTTTTGGTTTTTTTGCTCACCCTTAAAAAAAGGTTAACTATAACCAAAAAATTGAACCTTAATCTAGGTTAACTGAATTTGTAGGTTTTTAATTTTTCAAGTTCATATTCATGTTTACAAAAGTGTTTAACATGATTTTCATGTTCAAGTTCAGGTTCTTAGGTAATGGTTTAGAATATCACATAGTAAAAACCTCTAACTAGCATATAAATGTTTTCTTAAGAAAAACAAAAATGATGAAGTTAAACTAGTAAACTAACAGAAAATAAATTATGGGAGAAAAAAGAGAGAAGAAAATACTGAGGGGTAAATTAAAAAAAAAAAACTAAACTTCATTAATGTTTTATTGTGACTCCCTCATAGTTCATTGTGAACTTGCACAATAAATTGATGATTTTGCCGTTCATTAACAAAACTGAATAACTTGATTTGGGAGGTAGTATGGTCTTTTTCATGAGATATATTTGTCATTACAAGAATGAATGGAACAAATCAGTATTTTTACTTTTTGTTTGCAGTGTAAGGACTCAAATACCCTCAAAAGCAAAATTTAAATGACTTTCGTGTAGGGGAATTTTTGAATTTTTAATTTCAAAAGCACAATACTATTTTACCCTTCAAGAAAAAAAATCCTATAATTATTGTCTAGGAGCTTTTCGGTCTTTTTCTCCTGGTTTTTTTTGTTATTGTCAAGTTGAATAGAGGTCAGTTTGGTCTTAAAAAAAAAACAAAAGAGAGAACAAAAAAATTAATGACGTGTGCAATGCATGCACCAACGAGTGGAAGGAGCATACGCCCTTTGACGACACGTGGGCTCCTTCAGTGGCCAAACATCGCCTTCCATGACGACGTTTGGAGCGGCACACCAAGGGCTTGTCAATGGATGGGCGCGTGTTGACGGTGGACTGATGGTGTGGCTCAAATGAACTTTTTTCTTTTCCTCTCTATTTCCTCTCTTTTCTCCTTGGAAAAACACAAGTTTCATTTCATTTGTTTTTTTTTTATCCAATTTGGTTCTCATTCTTTTAATTACTATTTGTTATGTTATTAATATTTTTTATAGTTTATTTATTTTTCAATTTCATCCCTAAACATTTAATTTAATTTTTGTATCTATTTTGGTTCTCAGTCTTTTGATTACTGTTTTCTTATTATTTTCTTGATTTATTTTCAATTTTTTCCTTCAATATTTTATTTGATTTAATTTTTATATCCAACATTTCTTTTTTCTTAATTTATTTTATTTTTCAATTTAATCCTTAATTATTTTCTTTTATTTAGTTTTTATACTAGATTTGATCCTCATTGTTTTGATTTTTATTTATTTTATTTTTTAATTTTGATGATTAGAAATTTTGCTTCGTGATTTTTATACCAGATTTGATTCTCATATCACGAGTCACGAGTTAATCAAATTAACTTAGGATTTTTTTCTATGTTTTTTTATATTTAACTTCGATCTTTTTTCTATATTTTTTTTAAAATTTATTTTTTTATCCCGATATCAATACTCGGATCATGGGTTAGTCAAGTGAACCAAAATTGAGTTATGATTTTTTTTATAATTGATTTTTTTTAAAATTTCATCATTTATTGAGCCATGAGTTTTATGATTTTTTTTTCACTTTTTTTTTTAGGTTTATCCCATGTCATGGATTAATTAAGTTAACACAGCTTAACTTTATTCAGGGTTGACTCAATTTATCATTTTCTGAATATCTTTTTTTTTACATTAAAAAAACTCTGACACGACAGGTGATATAGCATGTGCCAGTTTAAAGTTTAAAACTAAACTGAAAGGGTGCATTGCTCTAATTATTGATAAATAAAACTAGGAAAAATGTCGGAAATATTTATTGCTCTAATTTAATTTTTGCTCTCATTTATCATAAATTAGCATTATTTATGAAAAAAATAAACTGTCCATGCCAACAGCACGCGGGAAGATTGACGGGCCATAAGGTTCCCAAGTCCCAATCATAGCAGTTTTATGCTACAATCCGCGCATGTTCTGCAAACCTAGCAATCATCAGAAAGCCGGGCAAAGCAAATATAACGTTCACAATTAATCTCCTTCGTAGAACAAGAACAAAGAAAACAATGCTTGGAAGCCTACGCTGCAAGAAGAAGAGAGGAAGTTTTGGCTTCCCAACTTGCACCCAGTTTAATAATAAATCAAAATTAATATTGCACGAGTTGCCGTGAACAAAATCTAATAAATATTGCAATGACTACTCTACGATTGGATGCAAGCAAACCTATAAAAAGTTTTTTTTTTTAAAAAAAAAAAATTGTTGGCAAACTATTGGCACGCTTAAATTAGCGCGAGATTGAAAAAACTAAATGTGGATTTCATTGAATAAACAAACCCTACCCTAGTATACATACATGCTTTGTTGCGATATCACCATGAAAAGGGGCTTGCTCCCAGCAAAAAAATCTCATTTTCAACATCTTTCACCCATTGACAGACCCTGTTGCAAGTCTTTATTGCCAAACCCTGCAAATTGAATACAATAAAAGAAGTTCAGCATCACATCTAAACTATTTGCCAAAAAGATACCAAGAACGATCATGCAATCCATTTGTAGAGTAATTTTACGAAGCGCAGCCAGCAGAAAGATTTAGTCTCATCAAATGAGAAGGCAACATAATTGAGATAGAGTATATTGAATATTTTTTATGAAACAAGAATATATATTAGTGATAAAAAGAGAATACGCAATTTATTTGGAGTTGGAGAATAGGTCACCCTCCACACTATGAGGACATCAAAAGAAGACGTCAAAATAATAATAAGCTCGGCCTTTAGCCTTTCACAATTAATGATCCCAGAAGGTTATCTGATATGCCCAAGAAAAATCTTGTTTGATAGCAGCTTATAAAGCTAGCCTTAGCTATGTGGCTGCATGGGCCTAAGGTTTCTTGCCTCGATGAACATGATGGTTTATTCACTTCATTTTTAGAACGCAAAAGCCAAGAACTTCAGCAAATGTCAAACCTTGTCTGCAAGTGGATCGAATGCCGCATAAAGTTCAAAATCCGGGGTGACCCAACAGAGAAGAACTGTCACACAAATAGACACAATTTCACCATGAAAGTATTTTAAACAAGTAAAAATTGAAACAAACATCAAGGAGCATGATTATGGTGTAGAATTCCAGATAGTGACAAATGAGGTTTGCTTAACAAAATAACAAACAGAACAACAATAAAACTTAACTTTGCAAGATACGTAGCATTATTTTTTCAATTCTAAGTTATGTGCGCTATAATAAATGTCTTGGCCCATAAATCTACAGCCACTGCCAACTTGAAAGAATATCTATGCAAAATGCATATACACAAGCAAGTCTAACAAGATGAGGAAACATATTCTTCATCTGAGCTTAGTACAGAGAAATGCTTACTAATGGATCTTCCATGGCTTCATAAACTATGGAGCATTTAAATACACATTGAAATTTTGTACTTTGTGATTATTTGATATGATCGAAATTTTAAAAAAATAATTTACCATAGTTTTCATCTCTTCTAAACTGAGTTTTGTGGGGCTCATTTCCATTATCGTGCATCGAAACATACAGTTTCTGGTAAGCTCTGTACAATCTGCAAAACAGGATTTTAGTTTTAAACTAATTCGGGTAACTCGGAATTTTCGAATAGTGCTCACCTCTAAAAGGCCCCAAGGTTCCACAGCTTTACCTTTTCTGCTGTCCTGGACTATTAATTGGTGCTGAAAACTCAGAAGATATGTATTGATCCAGATAGATGCTGCGATATATGAAATGCCAAAGTCCAGCAGGACCACCAATCCCAACAGATGGTTCCCTGAATCTCTCAGGAGAATCGGTTGGCTGTTGATGCTGCCCTAAACGAGGAGAAACAGATCCAGAACGAGGAAATGGATCGCCAGGCAAATCCTCAACATGTATCCCACCATCCAGCATGGATCTCTGAACTTCGCTAAGAACATTCGACTTCAGAAGAACCATTTCAATACGAATCCTATAAAATTTGTCAAATTTTAAATTTTTGAGTCCCAAATAGAATGGAAGAGAAATAAAAAGAACCATTCGCTCATTTCATTAAAAAGCATATGGGGAAGAAAAACCGATTGCATACTGAAATTCAAATAGAAAATGCAAGGTAATTTCGAATTCTCTACCCCTTCCATGCCCCATAAAATAATTTCCTAACATTGTTGGAAATATGAAGTTATGAATAAGAAGCAAAATTTTATTGATCTCAACATAATTTCTATGATAAGAAAATTAAAACAAGTGATGACAATAGTAATGACTTGACACTAGTGGGATTATTTGTTTCCTTATTTTAAGGCTCTACTTGCAATGAGCATGAGCAATGTGCTTTTCAGCTAGTATTAACTAAAAAATCTTAGCCAAAATTATTTTTATTTATTTTAGTACAAGTAAATCCAAACGTGTAATTTATGATGAAAATATATATTATAAAGGTTCAGTCATTAGGAGACAATAAGAAGCTGCTCTGGTTATCCCTTAAGTTGATGCTTTGGGAATTTATTGAAAGATGCATCAGTTGACTTTTCTTGTCCAAAAGAAAGTTACATTTTAGGCTATTATTCTATATCACATAGATTTTGATCATGTGAAACAAAAAAAACAAAAAGTTAGCAAACACGCATCTCCATATATTTCCTCTTTGGGAGACGAACAATCTATCATTTTTTCCTGTTCTCAACAATTCTCATGACTCAGATACCAGAATAAGGTCCCCTCCACTTCTCTCAATACAAAAATAGACAAGTCATTGAGTAAATTGGCAATCATCTTACCTGCAATCCTTAAGATGATAAAAGGCACCTGAACTAGTGGTAAGCAGCATCAAGTATGTGTCAACCTACAACAAAATTAAGTTCATGTCAATTCCCATCAATTGCTATACAATTAGGACTATAAAAACACTATTAATGTGGATCAAACAATTGCAGTCATCGATTGTCTTCTACAATCACTGTCCAGAAAAACAAGAGTATGATGAATTTGCTCAAACAGAAATGCAGCTAAACCATGTTTCACTCACTTCAAGATAATGGACATAAGCATACAAAAAGGCCATTGGATTATATCTTGGCAGGCAAATTGGCGAGAAAGATTCAGATGTCCTGCATAAAGTCAAAAGAATGTCAGGCCACAGTTTCAAAAGAGAATTCAGAAATTCCATCTTTAGGTTAAGACAACAATAACAAGCATTAATGGAGAAGATAACTATGCCTTTTTTTTTTTGCGGTGACTCTTGCATTTTCTAAGTTCTACTAAAAAAAAATTATGCAGTATTAAGCTAAATCATCCATCGGGACATAGAGCACATTTGTAATGGCAATGAAAATGAGAATAGCCTAGCAAAGTTGGAACTTGCAAGACAATGTATTAACTAAAGGATTTCTCAACAATGAGAGGACTATGAAACAACAAAAGTCCACTGGAAGTCAATTTTACTTGCCTAAATGATTCAGAAGACATTATAAAGTTGGAAAGTAACAGCATGTCATCAGGATGAAGAGAAGCTTTTTGAGCACCAACAAGACTAACGACCTGAAATTAAGCCCCAAGTCATAAACAGCTGTAGCATCTAAAGGAATTTCAAACTGGAAAATAAATGCAGTTTTTTAGAGATTGATGTTTCTAAAAGCCAAAAAAAGGGGGGAAAACAAGAACAATGGGGGAAAAGAGAAGGTATTAACTTTGTGTTTGCACATTAATATTGCAAAGAGGACACCAGAATCAGCAACATCTTGCAATATAGCACCTGCAGCTTGCCTCGTTGCATAAGCAAGGGGAAGACAAGTGTATGCATGAAGAAAAGTTGCTGGATTCCTGACAAGAGAAACAACAAAAACCCCATCAGCACCCTCCAATTTTAAATAGAGGTATAAAGACGTGCGCTTCGTATCTCATTTAACAACAAGAGGAAATGAAAACATCAGTTAAATAATTCATCAATAGAAAAAATAAGAAAATATCAGACAATTACAATCTTGTAAAGGGGAAGAAAAGGTGCACAAGAATTTCAACTCACTGATGGTCAATAACAAGAGAAATCAGAGAACCTCAAGAAATATGACCAGGGAAAACTAATGGTGAACAGAACCTCTATCATAGTTTACATATAACAAAATTGTCAAACTAAAATAGAGAGGATAGTTCAACTAAGAATGCTCAAACCAGGGATGGCAACCGAACCCGATGGAAATCCACCTGAACCGACTTAAATGGGTGTTTTCTTTTAGGATAGCTGTTGTTTCATATCAGACATGGATACCCAAAATTCATACTTGTTAGGTAATTGATAGGGTATGAATATTGCTAAAAACTAACTTGAAACCCAATCCAAATCTGACCTGAAATATATTGGCATACATATGTAAAAGATATTTGCAGTTTTACCATACAACACACACCCCGAATATATATATATACACACACTTTTTATTTTCATATTAGATAATAAATAGTGCTGGGGTAATGGGTATTTGAAATCCGATGAGTTAGGTATGGATATCCGATTTCCTTACATTTTGGGTAATGGGTGGGTGGGGTATTGATATTGGTCTTGGTTCCAGATGTGGATATAGATATATTAAAAACCCAACCCATAGGCACATATTGTCATCCCTAGCACTTACCAATCCATGCAGTTGGCCACTGAATCTCGTTGTTAGCTACTTAATGGTAATAATTAATAGATATTAGAATTTCTCGATATAGTATAAAGAACAAAACAAGTACAAATCATACCTTTTGAGTATAGGTTATTTAAACTTAGCAAACTTAGTTCTTATTAACAAAGTTTTTTAGGTAGGTATAATATATACTAGTTTTATAAGGTTGATATTTTGTCTTTATCACATTTCTTGTATTACAAAGTACAAGAGAATGATTTGCATTTTTGTCATGTTGTTCATTAAAATGTATAACAATGTGTTTTTTCTTTAGGTTATGGGGTTTAAAGTAGAGAAGTCTTAATTAATAAATTTGCATCTATGAGATAGGCCCTCGCAAAATCAACAAGCCAAGGAAAAAAAGTACTCCAACCACCTGAAGCAGAGATATTTTTTTATTTTCCAACACCAGCAAAAGGAGCCATGCGGAAAGAGTAGAGAACGAACCAACTTAATGAATGGATGAGAGATGAGAAGACAACATCTGTTCCTCCAAGCAATGGCGTCATATCAAACTTCGGATTTTTCTCAAAACATCTATTTACTGACTTTGTTAAAATGAGTATCATCTGCATCCATTTAGAGGAAAACATGAGAAAATATGAAGATCATGAGAGTTTTTGATCTATTTAAGAAAATGTCAGAAAATAATAAAAAAGGTAACACATAGAAAAGTGAAGTAGTGGAATTAATTGCTACCTGACCATAAATAAGTTCTAATTGCCCCTTCAACGATTCATATGGCTCTTCCGTGCAGCTGATGCAAACCAGGTAAATTGGTCCTTTCACGAGAAAAACCACCTGAACCCAAAAAGAAACATTCAGAGTTTGCAAGTCGGTCAATTCAGTAGATCTCTCTCATGCTCCTAATTAGAAATCCTATTACTCCAAAAGGAAGATGAAAGTAATAAAATAGGTTTGTTTGCATTAGATCCTCTTCATTTTTTCACTAACCAATGAGCTTCGAGAAGATACTTCCACAAAACACCAGCATGATTGTAGAAACTGCTATGAAAACCTTGAAGTAACATCTTAACTTGGAGCTATTTGAAATCATCTCCTAAAATTAAGGGGCTATTCTTTTATTTTTCTTAATAATTGAAAAAAAAATTGAATGAGCTTACCCAAATTAAAATAACAGGAGAACAAAAATTGTGCTACTTTATAATCCAGGTCGCAAAGAACAAAGGATTGATTAGAACATGAAGAATAAGAATATTTTTTTAAGGCCATATGATAAAATATAAACAAACCTGGTGTTTTCCTGCCCTAACCAATTTGATACGATCCCCCCTGAAAGGCAAATAATGAATAAATCTATTAAAGTCCTCAATAGAATGGACTTCAGATTAATAGCAATTCAAAGGATGTTCATGGAAAAAAATGAGAGTTCACAAGTTCATCCATGTACCCATTCTCCACGAATGAAATTATGGCCTGCAGTGTAGCTGAAAATCCTGCTAGCTTGTGTTCATCTCCATATCTGGAGGTAAATAAGAGAATTTGATCAGGAAAGCAAACATTGAAACAAAAGGTGATAGATTACACTATTGTTGTTTGCATCACTATGAATAAGAATTGTGTACTTCCTGATGTGAACATTTGGAACAAACCTGGAATATATTGGTTTTCCAGAATGACTCAACATAAAAAAATGCTTCTTCCTTTTCCTCCATGATATGGAAGCATCATCCTGCACTTCATTTATTAATCAAACAGGATGTAATATTGCACAAGTCCTCTTTTTATCATGTACAATGGTAGGTAAAAACAGTAAGCATACATGGTTGAAAATTCTGAAATATGCTTAACCATTGATCGATGCGAATATTCAAGAAGCTCTAGGTAATCTGAATTAGAAGTTATTAGTCATGGAAGAAATGAATGCTCCAAACAAAAATGGCACTTGGGAAGCCGTTGACTTGCCAAGGAAAAATAAGAAAGTAGGGTGCAAAAGGATGTTTACGATTAAATGCAAAACTAATGGAAGCATATAAAGGTACAAGGTAAGGCTTGTAGCAAAAATATTAACACAAACAAATGCCATTGACTATCAAGATACATTTGCTCTAGTAATCAAAATAAACTAAATTTGGGTGTTATTATCCTTAGCAGTGAATTTCAACTTCAACTGGCTCTTACATCAATTGGACATTAAAAATGCTTTTCTTAATGAAGACTTGGAAGAGGAAGTCTTTATGAGCATACCACCAAGGTTTGAAGAGGGAATTAACATACATAAAGCCTGCAGACTAAAAAAGTCTTTATATGGCCCCAAGCAATCTCCTAGAGCATGGTTTAAGCACTTTGGAAAGGCTATACAACATCATGGTTATGTCAAAGTCAAGCAGATCATACCATGTTTTATAAACATTCAAAAACAGGTAAAATTGCTATATTGATTGTTTATATGGATGACATATTCCTGACAGGTGATGACAATGTCAAGCTAAAAAGACTTGAGAAGAAACTTGTTGATAATTTTGAGATCAGGGATTTGGGTGCTTTAAAATATTTTCTTGGAATGGAATTTGCTAGATCTAAGAAAAGTATATTTGTCGATCAACATAAATATCTACTTAATTTAGTTGTTGGGATGCAAAGCAGTTAAAACACCAATTGAAGCCAACTTGAAGCTCCATCCTGCCAAAACTAAAAAAGTGGTGAACCGAGAGCAATACTAAAGACTTATGGCATATTAATTTATTTGGCCCCTACACACCCGGATATAGCCTTTGTAGTAAGTATGGTCAGCCAATTCATGCATTACTTTGATGTCGTTAATAGAATCTTGAGGTCTGTTGTTTAAGAAACATGAACATTTACATTTAGAAGTATACACTGACACAAATTTGACTGGAGGTGCAACTGATAGAATATCAAATTTTGGTTATTGCATCTATGTTGGAGGGAATTTAGTTACTTGGCAAATCAAAAAACAAAGTGTTGTGGCAAGGAGTAGTGTAAAAGCTAAGTTTAGAGCAATTGCACATAGGATTTGTAAAATTATATGGATTAAAAGGTTTTTAGAAGACTTGAAGATTCTTAACTCATCACACTCTAAGAATAAGGTAGCCATCTCAATTGCTCATAATTCGGTTTTTCATGATAGAACAAAGCATGTGGAAGTTAACAAGCACTTTATCAAAAAAAAAATTGGCAGTGGAATGATTTGCATGTCATATGTTCCAACCACCAAGCAAGTTGTTGATATACTTACAAAGGGACTTCACAAGAAACAATTTGACAACTTAATCAGCAAACTGACAATGGAAGATATCTTCAAGTCAACTTGAAGGGGAGTATTGTAAAATAAAAAAAAATTATATTAAGTTGTCTATAAATTTGGTGGTATTAGTGTGTTTGGTACTGCGGTAGCTGTTGTGGTTGTGCTTTGAAAAAAGTTTTTTTATAAAAAGTACTTTTAGTTGAGGTTGGTTTGGTATTTATATATGTTTGGTTAAAACTGTGGTTGAATTTGAGGTTGAACAAAAAGTAGTTTAATGCGTTTGGTTAAAAAATTGCTTTTCAAATTGAGGTTATAAAATAATTAATATATATATATATATATATATATATATTGATGGTTTTTAATTTAAATATTGTAGATTTAACTATTGTTATTACATCATGAAATAAATAATACTTTATATAAAATATTTTTTATTGTTCCATTAAACTATCTACAATTCCATCACGTATGAAATACATCCAACAATGACTACAGTTTTCTTGGTTTATTAAGAACTCAACAACATCAAGTAAAATATAATTCGGAACAAAATTAGGATTGCGATCAAATTCTGCAAATGCTACGTCATCAAGCGATCTCCGTCTAATTTATGTAGTGTCATTGAATAATGTTTAACACTAGTTTTTCGAATAAAACACAATTAAAAATAAAAAATATTTTTATTTTATTTTATTTTACTGGGTCGGACCCGGTTCAATGTATTTTTAGCTTTGGACCGGACCCGGTCCAGCCGGCACGTGAACAGTGGAGCATGCCTCCACTGTTCAGTGATTTCTCCGCGCGCAAGAAGCAGCAAAATACAGCTTGTGGTAAACCTGCGGCACAACCTTAATAAATGGTGGGTCCTACCAAAAAGATTGTGTTTCTTACTTAACCAAACAAGAAAAACTGTGGTTGCGGGTGAACCTCACCAGCTGCTTCTTGCGCACGGAGAAATCACTGAACAATGTAGCCATGCTCCACTGTCCACGTGAACAGTGGATCATGGCTACATTGTTCAGTGAACAGTGGAGGCATGCTCCACTATTCACTTGCCGGTCGGACCGGGTCCGGTCCAAAGCTAAAAATGCATTGAACCGGGTCCGACCCAGTAAAATAATAAAAACAAAAATTTATTTTTTATTTTTAATTGTGTTTTATTCAAAAAACTAGTGTTAAACATTATTCAATGACACTAAATAAATTAGACGGAGATCGCTTGATGACGTAGCATTTGCAGAATTTGATCGCAATCCCAATTTTGTTCTTGATGATATTTTACCTTGTTGGATTAGGAGTAGTTGCATGTTTATATAATGGTTATGCAATCAATTTCTTAATCACAGTTGAAGAATAAAATTACAGCACTTTAATTTTGATTGGCGTGCCTCCTAAGAACCTTAGGTGTGAAGCTTACGTTTTTCTATCCTCTAGGTGTAACTCCTAGAAACCCTATTACAGTATATTTGTGACGAATAAAAGTTTTCCTCCAATTTCCAAAGCGAAACAAAATTAAAAAATAAGTCAACAGATCAATAATTCTAGTATGAAGAAAAAAATTTAACCTCGTGAAGTAAGGAAAAATATTTTCTTGGTACTACTAACCTATAATACACATCACTTAACCACTTGCACCACCACCCCACCCCACCATCGCAGGCCACACCACCAACCACAACCACTAGTCATCGTCGTTGTCGTTGTCGTTGTCATTGTCGCTATCACCATCTCCATGTCCACCACCAACATCACCACTACCACAACAACCACTATCGTACAACCACCACCAATACTATTACTACGACAACCACCACAACAAATGCTACCATCATAACTACCACCACTATCATCACTATTTCTATCACGAGCATCATAGCTTTTCCCATCTTACTACCATTAATGAAAATAATATTTTCCTTAATACATCCAAACAATAGAAAATAACTCATTTTGCAGGAAAAAATGTTCTTAATATAGGAAAATATTTTCCACAAAAAAAGATGAACCATTTGCATGACTAATAGTTTCTACAATTTTCAGCAACTTAAGTCCTATGTTCCAATCATCAAACAACCTCCATTGAATTCCTAAAAATACACACGTTTAGGTCCATTCAATCCTATAGTTATTAACCATCAAAAGATCACTATTTACAGCCTCTAAAACAGCCCTAAATTTCAGATCCAGAATAGCCCCCTAGGCTGTCCTGCATCACAATGGTGAGTGAAATTCAGTGACCCTTGGTTCCTGTTCTATTTCTTCTTCTATTAGAACATATTCCCACTATTTTAAAACACAAGAGAATCCTCAAATTTAGGTTACATGGTTTCAAACGCATGCATTTTAAAGAAAATTGCTGAACAAACTCAGTCAAGTTTGGCAAACAACTTAAGCAAAAACTACTTTGCACATTTTCTTTTTTTCCTGAATAAAATCTTCTGTTATCTTAAGCAAAGCAAGCAAAAACATATATTTTGAAGGAGATATTTTTTTTTACAAAATTGACTTGTAAAAAGAAAGGCCGCAAAACTGATTTTTGGTCTACATGTCATCACCAAGATTTAAAAGTATCTATGATGCTTTTTCCCATAGCTAGAAATGTAAAAACGAACAAAAAGCAAAGCAAAGGTCACCCAGCAGCCAGCACCATTGCCTGAAAAATCTACCTAAAAGTAAAAAAATATTCATCCCTAACGGAGACTAAATTTTTTGCATCCACACAGGCCATGCAAAGAGGTCAAGAAACAAAGACCCGTAGTCTTATTATGAGACTCTGTTAACCACAATGCCAGTGCATACTTATGCATAGAAAACAAAACTTATACTCGATATCAAAAACTGGCAATTCCCATAACTAATTTTTCTTTTTTCAACAGATTCACAAATCAAATTTTAGAAATTCTAGCAGTTGAAGGCGTGGAACTGAAGCAAAGTTCAATCTGTTAAAATTCAGCTATCATAAATTCAAATTCACATTATCATCAGTTATTAATGCAAAGAATAAAAAACCAAAAGAGTACCTCATTGACATGTCGTTTACCAGGCAACCAGGCAGCTTGTGAATCAAAAACCCCATCGATACCACCATCATTTGCAACCTCGTGTATATCATCATCATCACTAGCGCCACTGCTCCCTCTCTCGCCAGCGTATCCACTGCTGCTAGGGCTGGAAGGCCCGTCCACTTCTACCTCAGAGTTCGTCCGCCTCCACACAACACTGGTGACGTCGCCACCGTCAATTCTGTCATCTTGATCATGGCTCGTTTCTTGGTGATTATTGCTGTTTTCACTCAGCGATTCGTGCTCTCCTTCTTCCTGTGCTATAGCGTCGTCCTTTTGTATGATGGTGCTATCGGATCCTTGTTCGAGTTTTAGGGATTTGAATTGGTTATCAAAAGGGTTAGGGCTGGGATCGTCAGCGTAAGAGGAGCTGGAATCGGATGAGGACATATTTGGAATTTCAGTAATTGCGAGTTGGCTTTAGTTAAACTTGGGGATTTGACAAGAAAATATATTTGTTTGCCCAAAGAGGAAGAGGAGACTGGAGAGGGATTTTTATTTTTTTCTTTATGGGTGTGTGGATTGTTTGGTAGCTGAGCTCCTCTACCAGTCTTTCTTTCTTTTTTTTGGTTTGATTCAATGTCTCTGCAATTCAGTGTCGTTGGTGCGCGAGAGAGGGACCAGTAGGTGGATTACTTGGATCCAACATTATTTGTCTCGGGTCTTCTCCACCCTGAACGGGTATGATCATTCTCTGATAAATACCAAAAAAGGGCATTATTGTAATCTTATAAACTATGTAACCATAGAAAAGCTCTGATAGGAAGATCACGGGTTAACGTGGAATGCAAATAATGCTCTGTTTTTTTCAACTCTAGTTTTTTTTTTTTTTATCCTTGTAGTACTAATTTGATAGCCAATTTAAGTGAATTTGGTGAAATATGGCAAGATTTAATAATAGTGAATCAAAATAAAAAAGATGGAGAAAATAAGTAGTTGTTCAAAAAATTGACATGAAAAGTCACTTTCATAGTTAATCTTTTTAAATAATAAATTTTTTATCCCTTTACATTTTGAAAATTTTATTTTTGCTTGAAACTTCATTTTTTATTTTTTTATTTTTGGTTTAAGAGATGAAAAAAGAAGTTACTAGATTGCAATAATAGAGAGAAAGTCTCGACTAACACTGATTTAGACTATAAAACAAGTCAGTTTTTGTATCTAAAAGTTTTGTTAGATGAAGGGAGTTCCACTAGGATGTTTTTTGGCATTGATACTGCTTAAAATGGTAGATTCGAGCTCGAGAAAGTTTTTTTATTTGAATTTAGTTTGGGTTTTTGAACTAATTTTAAGGTTATTTAAGGTCATAAATGAGTTTATCAAGGTTTTTATGATGTTTTTAGGTGTTTTGAATAAAAATAAATTGAAAATCAAAATTTTAGGCATGAAATAACCATGCCATGATTTTTTGACGACCCTCTAGTAATCGGATTTTAGTGTTGTAGACGACGCGTCATCTTTCCTTTAATATAAAAAAAATTAAGTGATTTGACGCATTGATCATACCTTTTTTTATGGGTAAGGCACTCAGGCCCATACGCCCTTGGCCTGTTTTGTTTTTTTTTTCTTTTTTTCTACATTTTACACTTTGTTCCTTTTAAATAGATTGACTATAAAATAATTTGAAATGTTTTTTATTAGATACCTTTGAATTTCTTTTTCTAATCATAACCCTTTTATATTAGTGGGTGTTCTTTTTATACAACATTTCATAATTACTAGTTACATGACCCGCGCGATGCCACGGGTTAATTTGTTTTGCATAAAAAATATCAAAAACAATTAAGATTTAAAAGTGTTAGGTCTTTCTGCAAAGCTATACCCAAGAGTCTTGGGTTTGGCTGCAATGTCTGACCTAAGAGTAATATTTATAATATTAATAATAACATTAAACTTGCATGACCCAAGTTTAAGTGGGTTTGACTGCAATACCAGACCCAATAGCATTGGATGTAGGTCTGGCTGCAAGGTCGTGTTATAAAAGTGTGATAATTAAATAGATTAATTAAAAAGAAAAAAACAAAGAAAAAAAACTAATGAGAAAAAAGAAAAAAAAATTGAATCAATTAGGTTAACTCGTCAAATCAGGTTAACCCATCAAACCTGAGATTCGTGTCATGAAAATGTGATAACTAAATAGAAAAAAGATTTATATAAAGAAATTTAACATTAACAAACTAAACTAAATGAAAAAAATTAATTAAAAAGAAAAAAAATCCAGGTTAACTCGTCAAACCAGATTAACCCATCAAACCCAGGATCAAACAAAAAAATTCATTAAAAAAACAAAAAAAAATTAAAAAAAAAACAATTTAACGTTTCATTTAATTTTTAGTATACAATACAATACAATATAAGATAATATAATATATTAAAGATGTGAAAGTGAAAGGAGTGAGAAAGTTACAATAGTTTTCCCACGCCTTTTAAAATATTAATTAATTTTGTTTTAGATTTTAATCAATCGTTGTTTTTTTATTAAATATTGCTCGATCTTTTATTCTCTTTCATGATATTTTATAACATTAGGTGATGTTCTTTTTTCTACATCTCTCCACGGTGATTTTATAAAAATGCATAGGAATGATGAATATTTATAGAGAATTTAGAAAACTAGTTGTTATCCCTTATATGAAAATATTTATTTCATAAAATCATAAAAAAAAAAAGATCATACAAAAAGTTAACTAGCCCTAGCTCGCACTCAATTAGTCTGATTCTAACATTCTTTAGCTGATTCTTGTACTTTTGCAAATTAGCTTTTTTTTTGGATCATACTTTATTTTTCTCAAAGTTTATATATCCAACTAGATTCAGATATCATTTATTTGTATGTCTAACATAAATGATCCCCTTAATAAATTTTATAATATGCATAGAGTGAGTCATGGTTGTCATCAGTCATATTAAGCTATGTTGCCATTATAGAGGAAAAAAATAAAAAGATTTGACTACTTTAAGGTCCCGTTTGTTTGCAGGAAAGTGGTTTTTTTTTAAAGTGGTTTTCTTGAAAAGTAAATTCCTGAAAGTGAATTACTTTCCGATGTTTGGTAGTGTTATGGAAAATAAACTGGAAAATATTTTTCAGTGTTTGGTTATGTTATGGGAAATGAACTGGAAAATAATGTATTAATGAATTAATTTTTTTTTTCAAATTTATCTAATATATGAAAAATATTTAATATAAATATTTAATCACTAAATTTACCTAATAACTTTTAATTTGAATTTATTAATCATAGAGATTGGTTCATTTCAAGCTGGTCATTTTTTACGAATCTAATTGTCTGTTTAGGTCAATATTTTTAAAAAAACAAAATTGATATTTTTTACTTCAAATTAATTTTTCTTGTATTTTTAGATTGTTTTGATGTTCTGATATGAAAAATAAATTTTAAAAAATATTTAAAATATTATTTTAATATATTAAAAAAAACATTTTAAAAAGCAAGTGTTATTACCCTTAAATCTGTTTTTTGCCCTTTATATTTGTTTTCTTTTAAACAAACATTATTATATTTAGATTAATTTTAACTTTAATCGATTTAAACAAAGAAGAAATGTTTTAAGTGGAGTCCACATAAATTGTCCATATACACTTTCATCTGCCCTAAATTTTGATTGACCCATAAAAATAAAAAATAAACACATTTGCATATAGAAACAACATGGGTAGTCATAGTCGCTGCCCCCACCAAATTAATCCCTTACAGTCGTTACTGGTCAGTGCACGTTTTGAGAAAAGAAAAGTGTTTTCCTTTCTAAGGAAAACACTTTCCTGGCAAGAAGGCTTTTTTTTTTCCATTGACCGAATTCAGTTTCCTTTGACCAATTTTTTTTATGCTTACAAAACATGGGAAAGTGAGAAAAATGGTTTCCGGAAAAATGAATTCCTGGAAACAAACAAGGCATAAGTTTTACTCTTTTATATTTTAGAACACAATCTTCAAGATAGTATTTTATTGACTTGAAATCGTACAATTTTCTTTCTTACTTATTATACTCAACATCGTTATGACTCGTCTTTTTTTCTAAGAATGAAAATCTAGTTATGCTAAAGGAAATATATTATCACCTTATAGCATCCTATCTAAAATAAGTTGCATTGTCATTTGTTATTTATTTCTCATGGTTTGTTGTGCTTAATATGTTAGTGGTCTATCTACATGGATGATAACGAGTATACTGCAATGAGTTAAACCCTGAGTAGGTTTAAGTTTATCCATTCTAAAGTTAATGTAACTTTTATCACTCCTAGTTGTTTGGTAAATTGACATATCTACATCCATTTACTATTGATCATAGCTTATGACTCTTAATAGTTTATCAAGCCATGTCAATGAATAATTGGATGGATTAATTTTGGGCTTTATTGAACCTGATCCAAACCCTATGAGGAGTTGTCACTGGACATTTTGTTTATACAATAATGGCCTATGGAAAATGACCTTAAGTCCATTTATCCTATAGTTCAAAGGTTCACTTACATTTTTTGTTGAATGAGATTCTTATGCCCAATCCTAAATAGCCAGGTAGTAACCATTATAGGTTTATCTATTTAGAGATAGGATCTAATGACATAAATGTTTAGGACTTACAAAGAAAGTTAATACCTCCGATTGACACACAAGTGTCGTTAATGGATACCAAACCTTAATGTTTAAAATTTAAAAGGAAGATATGTTTTGGAAACAAGAGAGACCGATGTATTACTCCTTATTAACATTTAAAATAATAGCTTGTTATGAGTTTATCTATCTCAAAAACTATGAGTGAATAATAAAACATTTATTTTTGGCATTGTTTTAAAAAGGGAAAAAGGTTTTTAAAAGGGGTTTTAGAATGTCTGCCCATAAGAGTTTTTTAATATGCATGAACCCTCTATGAATTTTATAAACAAGTTATAAAGCGCAATGTAAATGTATATATGAGTGTGAACATCATACATAAATAAGATATAAACTTTGAAGGATTTTACCTAAATATGTAAAACCAAAATGACTTAAAAATACATTGAATATATTTACAATATACATTCATCCATAAAATACATTATGTTAGAAAACACAAAAACAAATTCAAAGTATCCATATATATATATATATATATATAAACACATATAATCAATCTTAAAATATATTTAAACCTAACTATTTCATCATTATTATTTATTCAAATCAACCATAAACCAAAATAATCATTCCTAAAATATTTAAGGTTCAAAATGAACCTTTTCAAATGGATAAGGTGGATTAATATAGGCTGAAACAATGGGTGGAAATGTTGAAACAATGCTAGAGAAGTTGGTAGTGGTGGCTTGGATTACACCGCGTTGTTTGGCTAAACTATTAGGAGATGAGGCACTCCAATCTATGGGAAGCATCATTTCCTCTTCTTTCACCTGGTGGTAGGGATGTAAGTCACCATTATTTAAAGAAGGAGATTAGTGGTTGAAAAGTTTTGGCTTTTTTGCCCTTTTATGCTGTTTGTTTTGAATAAATTGGATTGCAACGCGCCATCAAGCTTATTAGTTGGGAGAGGTGATGCATGGACCATTTAGCAGGATGTACCACCCCTTTCTCTATAGATTGGAGCTAGAAATCATAGTCCCCACCATTGGTAGGAAGAGATCATATGGGCTGAAATTACAATTATTTTTTAAAAATAATTACAACCACGCTCACAAACACCTTAATATTTCATTGTTTTTTTAAATTTATTGTATAATAATATAATATAATATTAGAAGACAAGGACCAGTTCGTGGTTGCCTGCGGTTTTCTCACCAACCCCAAATATTCCCAAATCGTCCCCGGCTCCCTCCCCCCCGCAATTTCAACTTACGAAACACTGAAAATAAACATCCCGCCGGCCAAAAGAAAATATTTCAAAATGTTCAAATAAAAATTAAACACAAAAAAATTGCCTTAACAAAAAAACATCTCAATTCTTCATTCCAGTTTCGTGTACAATCTCGAAGAAGTTAGCACGTGACAGGAAAAAAAAACTACCACACCGAAGACGTCCAAAAAAAATACACTACAATTGACTATTCAAAAATGGAGCAATTCCATCTATCACATACGTATTCTAACGTAAGAAATTCCTTTCTCTCTCTGTGTAAAAATGAAAAATCCCCGTTGTTATTTTCTCAAAAAGACCTCAAATTTGTTTTTTCCCCTCTCTTTTCAGTCTTGGAAGCCAGTTTTTTCCCAAATTGCATTTCTGACCCTACTAAGATCCCTCCCTTTCAAAGTCCTCCCTATTCCTTCATGAACCGAGAAGGATGCGATCCTTGACCTAGCCATCTGCCTCACCAATAACTCGTGAGGTGGGACCCTCACTCCGCCATCAAAATAATCATCACCGTCCACATCATCATCATCATCATCAACATCACCACGATCATCAACAACGTCAGATCCCCTTCGGTACTCGTTCTTCAATATCCTCGACCAGTCCGGTATATTCACCGGCAGCGACGATGGTGTTCCGCCTGTTTTTTCCCTGGAATCTGTCGGTCTACAGGCAGCAGCGGCGGAAGTTGACTTCTTGACGAGTCGCGGACTGAGGACTGGCTTGCGGAAGTCGGGCGAGATAGAGAGAGTAGTGGTGTGGTGGTAGATGTCGGACTCGTCGAGTTCGAAGGGTGAGTCGTGAGAGAGTTGCGCATGGTGGTTGAGGTCAGTTGAAAGGAATCGGTACTTTTGTCTGGCAAAATAGCTGTTGCTGGTGGCCATTTCGAAAGAATGGAGGAGTTGTGGTTAGGGGATATTGATCTACTTTTATAGAGCTTGGTTGAATAATGGACAGGGAGGAGAGAGAGAGAGAGAGAGAGAGAGATATTTTATAGTATAAGATGTTTTTTAAATTATTTTTTATTTAAAAATATATTAAAATAATATTTTTGTAAAATTAATTTTTAATAGTAATATAAATAATAATTGAAATTTTAATAAAAAAATAGTTTCCAAACGATATCTCTTTTATTTTCTATGCTTCTCTATATCTTTTTTTTCTCTCTAAAATTACAGGATATCCCTACTAGTTTTATATTATTTTCAATAACACAAGAGTTAAATTGTTGATATCATTTCTTAAACAATATAAATATAGTTTTTGTTTTTGCACTCCAATAAAAAAATTATTTTAATAAATTATTTTTATTTTGGTATATTTAATATTAATACTTTTAGTTTAAAAAAAACATTGAAAAAAGTTTAATTGATGAAAAATCTTTTAAATAATATATTTTAATATTTTTGATAGATATATAAAAATAAATTTTATTTGATAAAAAATTCATTTGAACTCTTTATTTCAATTAGTTTTTTTCTTTTAATTCTTTATTTTAACTTTTTCGTTGACGATGCTTTTAAGGAAACTACCATGTTACAGGTCTTGTTTGGAATTATGATAACGGTTGTGGTTTAAAGTATTTTTTACTTAAAAATATATTAAAATAATATATATTTTTTATGAATTTATTAATTATTTTTAAGATCAACACATCAAATGATAGAAAAATATAAAAAAAAATTAATTTTTTTTTTTAATTTGAGGGACCTAAACAGCGCCATAAAGCATCGCCAATTTCCTGTTTTTTCAATGAGGTTTGAGGTATTAGCATTTTACATTCAGAACCTGCATTTTGTTTAAATCCGACCTCATTTATCATCGGATTAGTGATTAGTCATTGTATTTGGCAACTACCTCTTTTGGGGCTGAGGTACCCAAATTTTCAATAATTAGGTGGGTTTAATTGAACATTTCTAATTTTAATTACATAGTTATAGAAATTAGCTGAAATGAGTCGTTTTTTTTTTTTTAATAAACCTCTTTCGATTATATTAAAGTTTTGATAAAAATGGGATGCAAACTAAGAACCCTTTTCATTTGTTCATCCAACAGTGGTCTTTAGTAAATAATTATAATTATAGTGCATTTATTATGGTTATTTGGAAACATTGTAGTTATAATACCAAATAATAAGATAAGACTTATTATATAATAAGTACAAGTACTCATCAATTCATAATTATTTAAAAAATATTTTTTTTTCATGACTTCAATAATTATTTTCTTCTACACAGAACAAGTAGTTTTTTTTCTTGTAGTTGTGGTAATTATCAGAAAATGGAGTAATAAGTTAAATTATTTAAAAAAAGAGATGAGTTCTTTTGGTATATTAAATTAATCTATTTAGCAGTTTGTAATCACTTTTATTACGAAGTAAATAGTATTCCTTAGGTAATAAAAAATGGATTTCATATTTTTTTACAATTTTTATTATAATTTTAACTTGGATTTTGTTTTTCTATCCATATTTTATCGAGAAATTTTTATATTATTTATAGAGTAACTACTCATACTTGTTTTATATGAAAAATAGATATAATTAAAAAAGAGAAAGTCTAAGTATAATATTTTTATTATTTTTTATGGATCCTGAATTTGATTTTTTTTCTTAATTTATTTATTTTTAAATAGATTCAAAAGGATATCACCTATTAAACTTGAGTATCATGAATTGTTTTCATTTTTTATTACCATTAGTTTTTAAGTCGAAGAAGAGCAAAAATAAATCAAGAGAGAACCACAGTAAACAAGTTTGTTAAATGCTATTGTTTGAGAGTGTGGTTACGATTGCTTTATTTTTATGCCGAAATGTATCAAAATAATATTTTTTATATTTTTAAAAATTATTTTTGAGATTAGCGCATCAAAATAGTCCAAAACACATAAAAAAATTAATTTTTAACAAAAAAAATGAATTTTTTGGGAACATAGTTTGAACTGCGTTCCCAAACAATGCCAAAACAAAAATGCATTAAACTTGTTTCTTTTAAAAAAACAAATACACTAATAATAATAATAATAATAAAAAGTTAACTTAAACATGTTAAGCTTTAAATAAACATGATAATATTTTCTTTTTCACATTCACAAATTTATATTTTACATATCAAGTCAAAACTAATTTTAAATTTTAATTAAAAGATAAAGATATTAATGTATATTTATAACTCAAGTCTATTATGTCTCTCTTTAAATCAAAATGTATGTGTCTGTTTATGAGTGTGATTGCGGTTGCTTTCAAAGTGTTTTTAATGTTAAAATACATCAAAATAATTTTATTTTTAAAATTATTTTTAAGATTAACATATCAAAACAATTCAAAACATATAAAAAAATTAATTTTTATTTTTTTTAAATTTTTTATACAGTACGGTTTCACCGCATTTTCAAACGGTGATTCGAAATATAGAAACAAAGCAACATTTTTCATTCGTCGAAGGAAAAAGGTAGAAAGAAAAAAAATATCGAACTTTCATGGCAGGGGAGAGGAAGAAGGGATGGCGGGGGCCCGGGGGGCTGTGCTGAGGTCCTTATCATGGACAATCGCCAAGCCCCACGACAATCCACTACAACTACCATCTGTCGTCACCACCATGGACTTCACTCAGGCCACAAGCTTTTATTCTCGTATTATTACGATTTTGTGTGTTGAAAAAGAATGATCGACATGCTCAAAAGGGGCTTCAAGAAGACGACATAGACATGGAAGCTTCTGGCGTCAAAGTGGATCCTAAGTCCAAAACTTGTTCTTGATTAACCAGAACTATTCCTAATCCCATCGACACTCCTTACGAAGGTGGCGCTTTTCAAATTGATGCCACTCTTTTAGGTAACATAATCCGACGACTTAAAACAAACCCTCACAGATAAGAAATTTCAGTTTTTGTTTATGTCTTGGCGATGCTTGACAACTGAGTTTTAATGGGTTGTATTTGTTTTTTTTTTTTTTAATGAAATTAAGCTGCACATGAGTATTTGCTTATTGATGAAAAAGAAAGTTGGGAAAGAGAAAGAAACATACTTGAAGACTGAAATTGATATTTTTATTTGGAAATTTATAGCTGGTTTTAAAATTGAATAAGAATGAAATTATATAATCTTATTGAATTAAAAATAAATTAGATTTAATTAAAAGCAAATAAAAGTTTTTTCTAATACAATGCAACAAGCATCACTAAAAGATTTATTAGAGATACCAATTGGGTCTATTACAAGGTCTGAAACTAAGAAGATCCAAAATGAATTGATTAGGTTGATTCTGTATATTGGGTTAACATGTTGTAAATTTATCAAACTAAATATTTGTTTACTGTTTGGGTCATATTTGAAACTATACGTGGAACTTTGTTGCAATTCTAGTTGAGATAGAATTGATATGAGATATGAGATATGACCAGTAATTCATCAAGACAAGAGATAACAATGTGTTTGAAGTCAGGCTAGAAGTTGTTGTACGAGTTTTCCTATTTGTTTCCTTATGATTTGTGGACTTCTTATTCAGTAAGGATTTATTTTCTACAAGGAAAACATAGGTGGTAACAATTGAGATTATTTTAGCAAGGTTTTTCATGTCAGCAACTTGTGTTTCCTTTTGTTTTGTGGATTTTCTCATTAGGAATGTTTTCTTATTATTGAAGGACATTAGAGGTAGTATTGGACTTATTTTTTCTAATGCACAATTTTATATTGATAAAAATAACTTTCAATCCAACCATTTTATTATGTTGAAATGTTGCCAAAAGATTTCAGAGGCCCTGTTTTATATATAGTTAATATTTTATAGTGATTGGATATCAATGAGGCCTTCTTATAAGGTCCAAAAGTTATTATTCAAGAGTTGTATTAGTTTTCTAGTTGATATAAGATTTTTTTTTCTATTTTATTTAGAACTCTTTTATTATTTTTCCATTATTATTTAGGATATTTTTATCTATTATAGATAATGTTACACTCAACTATAAAAGGGTTTAATGAAATTAAGTAAGGCTTGCAAAAACGAACTAAGAACTACCCTTTTGAAGCTCATAAAGGACTCATTAGCCAACTCATCTCAATTAAAAGCTTCATTATTAAAAAACCTAGTTAATAGGTTTGCTATGGATACACAGTCCCTGATGAATCTCCTATAATAACTAGTTAAGCCCTAAAGCCCTTTAAATATTTAATTTTAGGCTTGGACCATTAAACCATGGTCTCAACCTTTTTTGGGTAAACTTTTACCCCTTTCTCTAATACTATATGGTCCATATATACTACTTTTCTACAAACAAACTTATATTTCAATATTTTTGCATATAACTTGTATATAGATAATAGCCTAGATGGCATTCAGGTGACCAAAATGATCATCTTCTATTTTATTGTAAACTAAAAGTCATCAAAAAAATAAAATAAAAAAGATTCCTAAAGGAAGGATTTAAATACATCATTTATTAAGGCTTGAAATATGGATAGGGCATTAGTCAGTCAAAAAAGCATGATCAAGAACTTATAATGCCCTTTGTAAGTCTTGAAAGTTATCTTTGGGATGTTCTTCGATCTTATCTTGATCTGGTGGTATCCTGATATCAAGTCTAACTTAGAAAAGTAATTAGATCTACATAGCTCATTCAATAATCCTTTCACCATTAAGATATGAAACTTATCCTTAACAGTTTTCTTGTTGAGAGCTCGATAGTTAATACACATTTTTCATGAACCATTTGACTTTCTTACTAATAAAATGAGTGATGAAAATGGCCTCTAACTGGGTCTGTTAGTTCTTGACTCCAATAATTCATTCAATATTATTTTAATCTCTATTTGTTTTTTAAATATAGATAGTAATAGCAACAAACACTAATTGGATATATTCTATCCTTTAACATGATTGGATAATCATAACTCCTGATTGGTGGTAACCCTTTAGGTTTTTCAAACATTTATGTTTGTAAATCTGCATTAGCCTTGAGCTTAGCTTACATACCCTAAATCTATAAAATCGAACCTTTTACCTCCCTTTTCAATTCTGCAAGATGAGTTAACACCAATGTTGACGAGTTTGTGGTTGATAATGTGTACATGACTGATGTTGATTTTAATAGCGTGTTCATGGGGATGGGGATTAGTTTGGATAGCAGTGGAATTATTAATATGGATAGGATAAATATGATGATAATTTCAGCTAGAGGGGTAATTATACGTACCGTGACCATAATGTTGAGTTTGGTGGAGATTTGGGTACAATTAAGCTGCAAATATCAACTTTCCAGGGGAAGAATGATTCAAATGTTTATTTAGAAGGGGAGAAGAAGGTGGAGTGGATTTTTTAGTGTCATAATATCCAGAGCTCATGAAAATCAAGCTTATTGTGATTACTTTTACTCTTTATGCCATTGTATGGTGGGATCAATTAGTGACAAATTGCAGGAGGAATTATGAGTGGAAAATTAAGACTTGGGATGAGATGAAACCCATTATAAGGAGGAGACTTGTTCTTAGCCACTATTATAGAGAGCTATATCAAAGGTTGCAGAGTTTGAGCCAAGGTATAAAGTGTGCTGATAAGTACTTCAAGAAAATGAAACTTGTTATGATTCGAGATAATGTTGAAAAAGATATAGAGTTTACACCTAACTGTAATGATAACACCGAGGTTGATCCATCATAATCGAATGATGAGGGTAAGTTTAAATACCTTAGAGAGAAGAAAGACATATTGACTACTAGTAAAGGTAACAATGATACTCTTACTTCTTATAACCATGATATTAAATGCTTTTGTTGTTTGAGTTTTGGTCATATTGCTTCACATGTCCAAACAAAAGAGTCATGATTATAAAAACCAATAATGAGGTTAAGACCAGTGGGGAGGATGAAGAGGAGAAGATGAAATCATTGGAGGATGTTGATAATGTTTGTGTTGAGTATCCAGTCAAAGGAGAGATATTTGTGGCAAGGAGAGCACTGAATATGCATGTCAAGTTGGATGATTTAGAAGATCAGAGGGAGAAAATATTCCACACAAGATGCCATGTTCAGAATATGGTATGTAGCTTAATTATAGATGGTGGTAGTTGTACTAATGTAGTTATTACTGAATTGGTGGAAAAATTGAACTTGCACAATACCAGATATGCCATACCTTATAAATTAAAGTGATTGAATGATAATGGTGAGGTGAAGGTAAATAAACAAGTTTTTGTTGTTTTTTCTATTAGTAAATACTGTGACGAGGTGTTATGTGGCATTTTGCAAATTTAAGCTAGTCATTTGTTGTTTGGTAGACCATAATAGTATAATAGGAGAGCTACATATAATGGGTTGACAAATAGGTATTCTTTTAAGATAGGTGAAAGACCTATAACTTTTGTACCTTTGACACCTAAGCAAATAAATAATGAGTAACTAAAATTAAAGATGAGGAAGATGGTTAAAAAGGAAAGCTTGTATATTAAGGAGACTTTCTTTGCTAACAAAGTTCTTTCAAGCTTTGATGATGATGCTATTTTTTAACCGTTTATGCTTGAAATGATGAAATGCCATTAAAAAGTTGAGCAGCCGAGGGGCAATGTAGTGGACCCTAATAGGGATAACAAACAATATCCATATTAGCTGAGGGGTAAAGAAGCACATAATCAAATGATGATTTAACAAAATCCATTAAATCTATGAATAGCGTCTGACAATGATAAATGCCTAAATCAACCGAGGGAAATTTTGCTCAAAGATAGTCTATGATTTGATGAACTTCATTGGTGGTTGGGAGTAATGCTACACTTGAGGGGGAATCTTCCACAACTAAAAAGTCTGTGTTTCCCTTTGAAAGATGGCTATAATGCTTGGAAAATGTTATCATATGAGTGTGTTTAAATAAATGATGCAAATGACCAGATTAGCTGGGGGGCGATTTGAAATGGGCATTAGCAACATCTGATTTGATAAACTCCTTCAAAGAAGTAAGGATAGTGGAACACTGCTTCTCCCTCAAAATAAATGAGTAGATAATAGTATAAGAATACCTTAAATTGGGGTGTATCATTCGACTAAGAGGTAACATCATGACTAAGAAAATTTATAATTTTTTAAAAATGGTTAATTAAGGAGAGATTCTTTTATTGCTTAAAGGTTCAGGTTGTGCAACAAAAAAAATCAAGCACAATTGATTACATAGGCAAATCCCAAACGAGTTGATGCGACGAAGAGGCTATAAAACACACGGGCAAAACCTGAGTGGGCTGAATATTTAAGTTGAGCAACCAAGAGGCCAGATCGGTAGCAAAAAAACCTTTCCACCAATCAAAAGATGATTTGCAAAAAATGGAGCTTGTATTTTAAAACCAAGTAAAGATGCATGTATAACATTTAAAGGCACTGTACAAATTTTTACAGGAATTACACAAGAAAGAATCCTCGGTGAAGTCTAGCAAGACTCAATTTGATTTTCAAAGCTTAACAAGGTTTCAATAAAGATGGAATCCAACAAAGCTCTAAAGCCCTACAAGGCTCAAGATAATCCTAAACCCAATAAGGTTTAGCAAGAAAGAGTCTCTAATAAAAAGGACCCAGCAAGGTTTTGACAAAGAAAGAGTCGAACAATACTTTAGTAAAAAGGACCCAACAAGGTTTTGAGTCTAACAAGGCTCCCAATGATTAAAAACCATGAAGATTTTGACAAAGAAAAAGTCTAGCAAGACTATAGCAAAAAAGATACAACAAGGTTCTGAGTCCAACAAAGCTCCCAATGATTAAAAACCCAATAACATTTTGACAAAGAAAGAGTCCAGCAAGACTCCAGCAAATTAGAACCCAACAAGGTTCTGAGTCTAGCAAGACTCCTAATGATTAAAAACCTAGCAAGGTTTTGACAAAAAAAGAGTCCAGTAAGGTTCTGAACCCAACAAGGCTCTATTTGATGAAAAACCCAACAAGGTTTTGACAAAGAAAATGTCTAGTAAGACTCTATAAGAAAAAAACCCAACAAGGTTCTAAGTCTAGCAAGGCTCCCAACAATTAAAGACCCAATAAGGTTTGAGCAAAAGAAAAGTCTAGCAAGACTCCAACAAAGAGGACTTAGCAAGTTTCTGAGCCTAGAAAGGCTCCCAACAAAGAAAAAGAAATCTGGTATAGATAATCTAAAGAAAAATCAGAAGAAGGTCCACTTCAGAAAAATAATTCTCAGTTCTAACCCTGTCATTAAGAAGTCTTCATTTTTAACACTTTTAGATAATGCACCTTCTAGCCTTATTTCTTTCTTTCTTAGGGTGTTTTGTAGCCCTCACCTACCAGATAATATGTTTTTTAGCCTTATCTCTTTCATTCTGAGTGTGTTTTCTAGCCCTCATCTATTAAATAATACACTTGTTAGCCTTATTTATTTCCTTCTGAGTGTGATTTAGAGCCCTTACATCCTAGATAATGCAGTTTCTTACCATATCTATTTTCTTTTGAGTGCCTTTTGAAGCCATCACTTTTGACACTTTTGGAAGGATTGACCATTTCTTAATTTGGTAAATCTATAATCTCTCATCTTTTCTTTTATACAAGCTTACTATCTAAAGTCCTTTATAAGACTTTCTGTCGTAAGAATTGTAAAGAGGGAGACAACTCTTTCATGGATCATATTAATTAAATTATGATCGTTTCTTGGTGAAGTATGAAAGCTTGACTTGGCCTAAATATCCTCGATAAGTCTATTGAATACATCTTTAATCTTTTTAGCCCTTGACCTCGTATATTTAGCTGATTCTTATTAACTTATTTCTAAAAGGATCAGGGATCCTTTTCCAGTTTCCAAATGCTGACAAAGATTTACATGAATAGATGTTATACATGAAACATAATAAAAGCCACATAACACTTTCATATAAGCATAGCCTATGAAGGTAATATTTATCCACTAAGGTTTTTTCCCCTGATTTTTGCTAATTAAAGTCTTTCAAACATGTCTATTTACAAGCCTTAAGGGGAAAATGATAATACATACATATACATCTATATACATAAAAAAGCTTGTTATTTGGTAGCAGGCCCATACATGCCTCCCCGCAAGCAGACTTGGTTTTCCTTTCCTCCCTTCTCTCACTCTCCTTTCTAGTTCTAGCCCAACCAAACCCTACACCTAGGCCACACTCGCGTACCAATAAACAACCTCTCTTAAACTTTCTTATGTCAACTTGTCCACCAATAACTCTACACTAACTTTTATAGTCTGTCACTCTTTTAACTAGCTCATTCTCAAACACCAACCTATCGATCAATGAAAAATATGACACACTAACCAAGTACTTTCTAAGAAAGTAGATATTCCTCATTATATTTCCCTCTCCATCAAGTGAACTTATAACTACAAGTCATAATGTAAGAAGGAAGGCAAAAACAAGCTCACTCAAGCATATTTAATGTTATTTTTTTTTATTACTCTACATACACATTTTCTTCACATATTCCTCCTACATTTGTTAAGTTAAGCATCAGAGGATCCCCAATCCTAATAGAGGACTTGTTTTGTATACCAGTCACCACCTTATGACTCAACTAATGAAAGCTTAATCATGTCCGAATATTTTTGCAACTTTATCACTTACACAAAATATAAAATGGATACAATTAAGGTATAATGATAGGGAGAGGTGTTTGCTATAGATATAAACCCGGCCCAACCTGGTAGGTTAATCTAGGACCCGGGGCCTTGGCCGAATTTCAAATGGTTAGTTTGTAAATACTTGGCCTCATATATTTTTTTATAGCTTACATCTCATGAAATGTTTCATGAAACACACACATATACATGAAATGTTTTTTAATTTTTCTCAGGCTGACCTCGAACCCGACCCCTTAACCGGATCAACTCACGAGTTGGGTTTAATAATTATGGTATCTGTATTTGCAAGAAGTTATCATCATTATTATAATCGTTGTTTTTTTGTTATTGTTATTTAAACTTAAAAAAAATATCAAGAGCTCAAAATTAGAAATTGTAAAAGCTCAAAATTAGAAATACTAGTTTACAATCTTTATATATATATATATATATATCGAGGGTTGTTTAACATGCCATCAACATGCATTGTATATGTGTGTATACTTATTATTATTATTATTATATAAAATTACCTAAACTCTCCTAACATTTAAATATGATAGCATTTTTTATATTTTAAAAATTATACTTTATATACAACTGTTTATAATAATTTACTTACGTAAACTCAATTAAAGAAGAAATTTAAAAATATTACATAATTATCATTATATTTAATTAATAATTAAAAAACCTTTACAAATTAAATATTATAACTTTGTCATCATAGACTCCCCTCATGCATAAGTTGAATAATGATTTACATGCTATTGTCTTTATAGTTCCTTGATAAAATCTGATTTAACGGGATGATTATGCATCAAATCTTGCCAGATATTGAATTCCTTTTCAGCTGCATATGGGGCCAGAAGATGTCCCGTCTATGAAAACCCTTGCAAGCCTATGTACATTTGCAGATATTTAAAGCGAACATTGTTCCCTGGAAATTTAAATTGCAGTGCCTACCTCCATGAAGATGTGTCCTGGGTATGCAAGATCTTCCACAAAGATGGAGTATATCTGGAGCTCATTTCCAAATTCAAGTGCTCTGCTTTTTCCAATTCGGCTATTCTCTTTGGCTTCGGTCAATCTTATAGGTGTGTTCTCTGTCAAATCTGCTAGAGAGCTCATTCATTTATACTCAAGATACTAATGTGACAAAATCAGTGTCTGTGGCTTTCCATTGCGCCTCCAGAGCTGGAATCTTTTCTTCGGCTTGCAGCCCATGGCAGCTTATGCACTCGCGATTTTCTTTGCAAGAGACATGTAATTCCTGCGACAGAAAACTTGTGTCCCTTTTTCCACTCCCATGAGGAAACAATATTTAATTTATTTCTTGAATTCTTTGTACTATGGAGGCTTTGGAGTAGAATTTTGAAAACTGGTGGGGGTGCCATTATGTTCTGCCAAACTCTGCCTCTCTTCTTTTTGTTCAATGGCGTACTCTTTGGACATGGTAAAATGCAGAGGAAATTTCGGATTTTTAATCTTAAACGAGCCTTTTGTCGGCAAATAATTACATATTGGATAAAAGTTAAACAAAGTTAATTATATATTAAAAAAATAGGACTGATGTGAATAGTAACTCACATAAAGAAAATTTTGAAAAAAGCTATAATGACTTGCTTACAAATCGCAAAAAATGTTGGAGATTTTAAATATTAATGATTTAACAAAAGAAATATTTTTTTTGGAGAAGATAATTTATGTTGGAGTTGAATCTCAGACCTGAATTTGTAGAAGAGAAGAGGAATTGAGTACGAAGGGGAGATGAGAGGAATAGATTACAAATATAAGAATTTGATTTGATTTGCGTACCATTTTTTATTCACGAAGAGAGAGGAAAATCTTGAAGATTTGTATATATTCTTTTTTTTTTTTTATATATATTCTTGATGGATTCATCTGAAGTAGTTTTCAGGAATTAATTAAAGAAATCATGACTTCCGTCGCTTGTCCTGCTCTCCTAAGTTCTTGTATTAAAAGGCACTCAAAGTAACATGATTTTGAAAGCCACGTCGCCAAGAACAACAACTCATGCACAGAACAAGCTTGTGACAGATTACATGTAGACATTGACAAGGGCAATATTACTCCAGGAAAGGATTGGAATAATCACAAATCATTTTGTTCCCTCCTTTCTCCGGTTGATCTTCATCACCGAAAATTCAATACCAAGCAACAACCCCCTTCACATGACCTTATAAATGCCTGTTCAAAGCACACTGCAATTTTCACTCAGCTAGAGGCTACAGCTGCTTCACTTTCGACTCAGAATTGGATACTCAGAGCAAACAAAACAATACAGTATGGTCTCCATAGCTTCTTTCTTTCTCTTCTGCCTCTCCTCCTTAACCATTCTATTCATCGCAAGAGCCCAAGATAGAGCTCCTCACGGCCTTGTTTATGAGAAACCCGTGGCTTTCTCACCGTCAGCGGTTGAGTTCTTCCATCCCAAAACACAAGAGCCGAATACCGAGAACCCATGCGCTGCATCGTCTAGTTGTTCGCCGTTTCCCCTAGCAGCTCAGTTAGAAGATACTGATCAAACACAAGGTAAAATATCAACATCCCAGAGAGGAGGAAATCAGCTGGGGGCTGGTGGTATTGCTGGCGTTATACTTGGTTTGGCATTTGCAGTGCTTCTCACTATGGGAGTCTACTATGTAACGATCACACGCAAAGCCAACATAAATCGAGCCAATTCTGATCAACCTAACGCTTGATGTGGCCATCCCCTAATTAAGTCTAAATGACTCTTACCAACTCTCTCTCTCTCTCTCTCTCTCTCTCTGATTTTGGGCATCGAGTGTATATCTACTGTGTCATTAGTGATTATTGCGTGGTATTTTACAATTATAACCAGTCATCAAGTTGTTAATCATTTCAATCTTTTTAGTGTCTGTGTGTAAAGTTGTTCGTTTAAAACTTCGGATGATATGAGTGCAGTTAGGAAGATAACATCCAATCCAAGCCGTAGAAAGTCCACTCACAGGATCCAGAATTTTAAGGTGTTGGGTTAGAGAGAAGTGATTCAGAGTCAAGCATGAACGAAACCATGAAAACACCTTGAAAAAGGGCATGCTGCCATCACAACCATAAGGATAGCAAATCATAAACCAAAAAAAAAAACTCTATGAATCCACAGGAATGGTTGCCTATTTCGTTCGACGACCTGACTGGACTAATCCATTCCGGAGAAAATATACAAATAAATCTTTAAAAGATCTCCCTATTGATCATAACTCCTACAGGTCATGTAAGGTTTACCCACACGTACACTCAACAATTTCCTTCATTTTTTTCCCTGTTCAGAGTACTTAAAAAAGCATACACTAACAATTTTCTGTTCTCATTATATTACATTAAATTTCATTACCATATACTACTAAAATTTAGTTAGAATAGATGTGTAACAGCTGATCTGATGAACACCACATTTTGAGAGGCATGGATTACACATTTGATTTCTTTCATTTATTCGTGATAATGATCAGATTGGATTCAGTATTATAAATCAAGAACCATTATCTCATATAGCATCATTACCTTCCACTTCATTTATTTGCAGAAGATGAAGATCCATTTGGGTATAATTACAAGTTAACAGGACAGCACAGAAGAGGATTGGCAGGAAACCTAGCTGGTAAAACTCCAAACACATCGCGTGCAGTTGAATGCAAGAGTGCAGAGTCCCATTAACAATTAACAAGCCAACTAAAATATATGGAGTTGGTTTAACGATCACGTGACAGTCAACCAAGTTAATATATTTTTTAGTTATTTTATAATAATTTTATGTTGCAGCTTGGTTGGTTGAAACACTTCAATATAAGCGGTCAGTCATAAGTTGTTATATTCCTCGTACTTAAGAATAATATTTTAATATAATAAAAAACTCATCATTATAACAATTTTTTAATTTTTTGTATACATTATGGATGAAAATATTAATTTTATATTTTCATCCAAGTGCTATACATTTTTTTAAAGGATTGATGCTTTTTTAATTTTGAAATGTTGTTGCATGATCTAATTATCCAAGTTTATTATAATGAGAATTTATTCTATATTATAACTATTAGTATATATTAAAATTTAAAATATATGATCAAAAGAGAAAACTTTTGAACTTTTGAATTGATGCATTATGTTGTAGGAAAAGAAAATATTGTATATGTAAAAGATTTATTATACTTTTGACTATCTTAATTTGTGCAATTTTATAAATGATTTATTCACTAAAATTAGAGATTAATAAAAAAAATTGAGTGAATTTTAGGGATGCATGTGGTTAATGTCTCAAAATAGAAGAAAGAAATATAGAAAAGATAAAAATATATTTGGTTAAAAAGACAAAGATGAAAATATAAAATAAATATGTTTTTAAAACAATTATAAGTGAATTCCTATATTTTCAAAAAAGACGTATGAGTCTGACATGGTTGCCAGACCCAGACACTTGGGTCATGCCAGGCCGAGGCACGTGGGTCTGGCATGGCTGCCAGACCCAAGCTCATGGGGCTAGATCCAAACGTCTGCACCTCGCAACCATTTCAGACCCTTGCATTTAGGACTGGCAGGTTGGCACCCATGCAATACCCATGAGCTTGGGCCTGACATGGTTGCCAGGCCCAGACGCTTGGGTCAAAAATAAAATTCAAAAAATGAAAAAATAATAGTGTAAAAACAAACCTAAATCTATATTTTAAAAATTTAAGAATCAATTAACTAGTTTTATTAAACAAGAGAAGAATGAAATTAATTATAATTAACACTCCCAGGCTCACTTTTTATTGTTTAAGCATAGTTATCAGACTCAACCCAACTCAGCTAGTCAACCTGGGACTCGAGTGACCCAGCAGAACCCGGTAGAGACCTATTTTTTTTTAAATGTGTTTTTCCTCCTAGTCAAATACCACTTTTTTTTCATCTTTTTCAGTTGGTTACTAACCCATATCAAAGTTCATTATCTAAATACTAGAAGAATGCTTTATTTTGTCAATGTGAGATTTGAAACCCATTAATATATATACTTTATGTTCACAAGAAATTTTTTTTTGTTTTTTCAATGTGGGATAAAAAAACTTTTTTGGTTTAAATACTTCAACTTAATAGGATAAGATAATATCTTTTCAATATGGGATAAAAAAACTTTTTGAAATAATCTTTTAGCTTATATCCACATGGATTGTTTTTTAATTTTTTTATATGAAATATTAAAACATCAATTTTTTTTCCCGAGTCTACCCGAGGCCCGTCCCTTGGCCGGGTTAACCCCCAGGTCGGGTTTCATAACTATGGTCTGACATGATTACCAGGCCTAAGCGCTCTAGTCTGGCATGGGTACGAAACCCAAGTCGCGTGGGCTGACATGGTTGCCAGACCTAAGTAGCCTGGGTCTATGCTTGGGTCTGACATGGTTGTTAGACCCGTGTTACTTGGGTCTGGCAAAGAGTTGAGTGAAAGTTTAAAAATTAATCCATTTTATTAAGTTTAATAACATTATTAAAACATTCTCCATACTCTTAATATTTTTTTAAATTTTAAAACAAAATTGATATTAACCTGTTGCGGAGCGCATGATCTTTTATTGTGGATTGTAATAGTGATTTCACTTTTAATTTCTCATCTTTTCACAAGTGAATAAACGTTTCTTTAGCTTTTCTCTACAAAGGTATTTAGGTTTTTTCAATTTTCAAATATAGTCAAATAGCGTTTTTAGCCTCAGAAAAGACAAAAAAAAAAGTTTTGCCTTTGGGGGTATTTTGGTATCTTTACTTGAGTATTTTATGTAATTAAGAGGACCATGAGGGCATTTTAGTATTTTCACGATGTATTTATTATTTTTTAATTGAAAAGTTATGGGTGCGTGTTCCTCACACCCCTACTAGTGGGCGGCGCCCGCGCCATTAAGGAGACGCGTATGATGCTTCCCGGTGTTCAAATCTAGCCATTCGCCATCAAACTGGAAGCACAACTGTGCCCTCTTCCACATGGTGTAGCGCATGCAGATAGATAATGATTGAATTGCCGTTAGTGATCAATTGTTAGTGTTTATTCTTTCTTTTCTCTCTCGTGGCAACTAAAGTGTACAATTGTCATTTTTGTTTATTGTTTCTCAAATCAGGCATGTTTGTCATACCTAAGTACCTTGGGTCTGGCATGGTTGCCAAACCCAAGATGATTGGATCTAGCATAGTTGTTAGGCTCATGCGTGTGGGTCTGGCAATCATGCCAGACCTACACCTAGGTCTTCCAGACCCGTGCTTGAGTTTGCCAGATCCAAACTCCTGGGTTAAAAAATTTTAATTTTTTTAAAAACATATTTGGACTGCAAAAACAAACACTGCCCTTATTCAAGCAAGATTTTTCATTCATATGTAGTAGAATTTAACTACAATTATTTTTTGTTTGTGCAACTTATTTTATAAATTTGTTTTATTCGAAGAGGAAAAAAAAGGTATTGAGTTCCAAGTGATTTATTTCAAGTTGTCAAAAATAAAAATAAAAAATTGTATGCATTGTGGATGAAAATATTAATTTTATATTTTCATCTAAGTGTTGAACATTTTTTTAAAGGGTTCATGTTTTTTTTTTAAATTTAAGATATTGTTGCATGATCTAATTGTCAAAATTTGTTACAATGAAAGTTTATTATGCATTATAACTATTAGTATATATGAAAATTTAAAATATATGACCATAAGGGAAAAGTTTTAAACTTTTGAATTGATACATTAAGTTGTAGGAAAAGAAAATATTGTATATAAAAAGATTTATTGTTCTTTTAACTATCTTAAAATTGAGTGAATTTTAGGGATGCATATGGTTAATATCCCAAAATAGAAGAAATAATTATAGAAAAGGTAAAAATATATTTGGTTAAAAAGACAAAGATGAAAATTTATTTGGTTAAAAAGACAAAGATGAAAATTCAAAATAAATATATTTTTAGAACAATTATAAGTGAATTCCTATATTTTTTTAAATGAGGTTATCATGGTTTCTAACAAATTTCCTGACGTCGAGTTAGTGCTTGATTTTGCGAATATTTATTTTTTCTATCACATAATTAAATAAAAATAGTTTCAGAAAATAAAGTTATTAAACCAAAAGGAGTCTAGGACTTGGGTTGTGGGTTTGGAGGATTAAGTCGTGAAACCCAGGTCGATCTAGTAAGTTGTCGACTCAATATTGTATTTTTTAAAAATATCATCTTAAATTTTTTGTAAAAGGCAAACCAAGTTTTTACCAGTTATCTGGTTACTTTTGAATTTTTCAAGTCAATTAGTTCACATTATAATAACTTCTACAAAGTTTAATTTGAAACTCGGGATAAAAAAAAAAATCGAGTTGAAAGTTTTCAAGTTGATCCGCTAAACTATTGGCATAGTTGTGGGAGACTAGAGGAGGCTGGGCCAAAGCAAAAGAAGGCCCATAGTGCACAAGTTAATGGGATAGGTGGTGTAGCTTCTGTGTTGTGTTTTTGTCGACCCGAACAAGCAGAACAGGGCAGACAACCCGTTCTTTCTTTCTGCAAAATCAAAATCTAACAAATTATTACTACAATACAGCAGCGCCATGATCAGCATCCTAGCTCAAGTAATAATCCACTCTTTCTTTCTTTCTTCTAAATCAACAAGTTATTATGCTCATATAATAATATATTGTTGTTGTTGGGGATTGGCAGGAGCGTCTGCTGGGCGCGGCATTGGGAGCTGCGTTTGCGGGTTTCATTGTTTATGAGCAACGAAAGCGCATCTATCAATCTATTTCACCCGAACATCCTCAATCCCAGGTTGTTTTTGAAATTATTTTCTTGAAAATGGAATCCCTAGTAGATTCTTTCGTCATTTGCTTGAATTTTATTTTTATCAATAATCTTGTTTATGAGAACAATCAATCTCTGAGAAATTGGATTCCTTATTATTTCCATGCATGGGAGGGAGGGGCAGTGTGTCTTTAAATTAGTTGCAAAATGAGAGAGTTATCTGGATTAGGACATGCAATTTCTTCTGTTAAATTTATTAATGAGATGGGCTTGTTGAATTGTCTGAAATACTTCCACATCTGGTCCTCCCCAAGCATTCTCTTCAAGAGATAGGTTAGTAGTTTACACACACAATAACACCATCTAGAATTGTCTGATGCAACACAAAGTTGCTTGGTAATACTAATGCCACAAGAGACTTTGTTCGTCTTCATTTTATCAGTTGGATCACGGGGGGTTTGATACTTACATAAATAACATAATAATCTGTTACGAGTGCATTTTTATTATATGCATATCGTCACCAAAACTTGGATTTCAGTTCTATGATGCACGAGACTTTTGGTTGCTAGAATTGAAATATGGTCCTTATTGATACTTTAGAATTACTACGGTGCATTTCGGACCTTCAAACACACTAACTAAGAACCCAAGATCGAGCTGTGCCAAGGAAGGCGTTTCAATGCTTAAACAGAAATTATTAAGACCTACAGATCCTGTGTATCATCACACTTTAAATATAACCTGATTGGAATTTTAGCTTGGTTCGTTTAGAAGGGAAGGTTGCTCATTACTAGAGTATTTTTTGTTGCTTCTCAGGTTTTTGAGATGTTCAATCAACTCATGGAACCAATCAGATGTCTCTTTAAAATTTATTGCCCATAAGACAAACTCAACATTTTAACTCATTTCTCATTGTTGCTTTATATTAAGTAGACTAGCTCATGGACAAATAAGCTTTTTTCCAAGGCCCAAAAATGTCAATTTTTCTGTCATCTCCTTCTGTGAACTAAAAGTGGGAAGAAATTTAATTAGATTTTAGAAATTGTGTTCCTTGGAACCATCATGGCAATTTCAGGGCTGAGCTGTCTATATGAACCCAAAGCTCTATCTGCAAGCTTAAATTTGTCAAAAGTTGACATCCTGTCCCTGAGTAAATTTCCTTTCTATCATAGTTTGGAAAAAATATTGGCAAAATAATATAGATAGAAAAGTTTTGGCAAATAACACAATTTGGTAAATATCACGGTTGAGAATAACAATATTTAAAATAGTTGTTGTTGGAAAAGAAATGGTTAAAATAGGTTGACATTAATTCCAATGAAGAGAGAGAAAATAAAAAGAAAGAATGGACTCCTGAGGCATTGAAGCTTTGATGACGACACCCCTGGTACCCATGGAAAAATGTCGACAAACGAATTCAACGACACTAAAAAGTTCATCAATAGTGACTGAAGTGGGCTACTCATGCCATTCAAAGTCAAGTGAGCCACCTCTCTTCTTTGGACAATGCTTTTTCGAATCTTGACTTTTTAACATGTGTTATTTTGCCAATATTTTTTTTCTAACGGTAATAATTTTCAAAAAAAATCTCTGCCCCCCACCAACATGTTGAAGGAGATAATTATCTAGATGTGTGAGGTGTTTTGCTGATGTGATTGAGCTCCTTGTCAAGTGAGATACAAGGATACTGGGGGTCTCAAATGGCATTAGAGTCTAGTATTTCTGTTACATTTGGTGTTTAAAATGATTTACAGACCTCTTTCATCATCAATAGACAACAATTGTACCTACGCCTTGATTGAAGATGCTTTCTTCGACTCTGTCTTTAGTCAGATGGCACACTTGTCTCTTAACAGAGTTTTTCACTGAACTGTGATAGAAATTTTATCTACAAGAAGAGATCTGTGCTTTCATATGCTGTAACCTGCCATGCATACTTCTGTGTTTTCATATCTGGTGTGGGTCTTCCTTCCCATATGATAATGGAAACTTTTGACCATTAAATATATTAGCTATCATAAAAGCTCAATTCAACTGTATTTCCTTTGAAAAGTCAAACCTTTGTGTTCATAAATTTCTAATAGTCTTAACTTCGATTTTCTGACAGTTGAGAGAGCCCATATTTGGAAAGCAATTTCGTTCAGAGTTCGAACTTTCTTGGAACAAAGCTGTGGACCAGACATTTGGACCTCTGGTTGCTTCTCTTAATTCACGTAGGCATTAAGACTTTGGATTAGTTTCATTGCTATTGATTGAACATTTATATCAAGTTTTGAGCCATGTACATGCAATAGTTCTAAATCATTTTATGGGACATGTTCTGAGGCTGACTATGATTAAAACTCAAATAATATATTACCTCACTTGTAATATTTTGGAATTTTAAACAACTTGAATGGCATGGCTTATTTTCTTGTAATATTTTGGAATTTTAAACAAGCTGCATGACATGGCTTATTTTCTCTTTATCCTCGATGTTATCTGAACCTTCTGATTTGCTCTAGGATCTCAACATAACTGTTATTATCCTTTTTGATATTAAGTGTATCCATTGCTTTAGTCTGTATAATTTTTAGTGGGCTGTTTGCTTAGACCTAGTCTGACAGAGACAGTTTTTATATAGAAGTCCACAAGGTATTGTTTTTCGGACATGCCAGACCGGTAAAAACCCTTCCCAAATCCACCTTCAAAACCTGGATGTCCCTTGATATGAGTGTCTGCATGGAGAATCTAGTGCTTCTCCATAAGATCTGGTTCATAGGAAATACTCTCTTCCCTTCGATCTGGTTTCATGGTAGATCAAATAAGTGAATCGTTCATTGTGATAAATATTTCAAATTTGATAGAACTGTTTTACCTGTTCTGTTCTCTTGGCTGTGGATTTACCTGTTAGTGTATACACTATATGCCTTGTAGCAGTGTTGTTAAAGGTGAAAGCCACTAAAAAAGGCCAAGCCTGGAGAATGCTTGAGGTGCTAGGAGCATTCCCGAATGAACCAAGATGCTCAACCTGTATATGAAAAATTACATGTAATATAATATATATTATGATATATAAATCTAAAATATATACCAATTAAGATTAGATAATTAGAAAATCAAAAGAAAATATAAAATACCATAATATAGTTATATAAAGTTACATTTTTCACTCTTACAACAAAATACAATAATTTAAAGTAGTAAATAGCTAAATAGATTTAAATACAAACTTAAATATCATCATCATTATTCATTAATCTTCAAAAACATCTTCATCTATGCTTTCCTCTCCTTCACTTGAGTCCTTCTTATCCTTCATTTCATGATTGTAATCCAAATCATCATCTCCAAAACCATATTGCACTTGCTTAAAACTAGAACTTGATCTTTCTTCATGTGCGATGTTCCTATGCTTCTCAACTTTGTCTTTTAATTAGTTTTGGTTCTTGGTTCTTCATCTCTTGTTGCCCTTGCGACATCACCCCAAGTTAAAGTGTCTCCATCAAACAATTCATCTACTATCACAATATTTTCTCTATATTAGCACCCATCGTCCCAACCAACCATTCATTGCAATCATCAATGTCTGTCTTGTAAGGAAATAAGATCAATAACATTCCTCAAATCATGACTAGCTTTTAGTGCCTGATTGTATTTAACACACTAAATCCTGTAATCTTGTAATCTTTTGTGCTCTAGTCGATTTCTTTTCTTTGTGCGAATCTGTAGAATTACAATGTACAATAGAGTTAAGATCAATTCATTTTTTTTTATGATAAAAGAATAATAAGAAAAAAGTCAAAGTGCTTACATGTTCAAACACATTCCAATTACGTTCACAACCCGCTGCACTACAAGTTAAGCTCAAGATTTTAACAGGTAATTTTTGTAAATCTAGAGTGGAACTTCCAAACAAGGTCCACCATTCAGCTGTAAAAATTATGAACAAATAATTTAAATTTTTAAGGGTTGAATGTAATAATCTTAATTTTTTTAAGAAACTAATAAATGTTATCCAGAGACTGTGTTTCTTAATCGAATTGCCATAAAGTCCTTTTGCTCGCTTGTATACTCGCTTGTATACTGACAACTCACTCGTGATTATATCTTGAACATCAAACAGGGGCGGAGCTAGGATTATTTGATAGGGGGGGCCAAAATAATATAAAAATATATAATTTTTTTTTAATTTATTGTATATGAATTGTTAAAAAAAACTGTATGATTTAGTTTTATTCAAAGAAGTAACTACAAACATATGACAATCTTTGTATAAGATAAGAGGTTTAAAACAATACCAAATTGAGTCAAAGCTATGAAGTTAATTTCATCTTCATAATATATTCATCACTTTAATTTTGTTGGTCTTTGTACCTATCAAATATAAACATACAAAATATATAAGAAACATTAGCTAAAGCGATGTATTATTTATGTTTGATAAAACTTTGAAATAAAGTAAAAAATAATAAAGAATGATTCTTACATATTTATTTTAATTGTGCTCGTCGTTCTTTCATAGAGTAGAAATCATCGATTATCATATCACTTGTGAATCTTTCAGCAATTTCTTTTTCTATATAGACAATCAAATAATTTGCAAGAAAATCATCCTCCATCTGATTGCGAAGTCTTGTTTTAACAATCTTCATCGCTGAAAAAGCTCGTTCAGTAGTTGCTGTCGAAACAGGAAGAGTTAAAATAAGCCGAATCAACCTGTCAACAAGTGGATAAATTGTTGATTTTTCTGTTTCAACCAATCCTTGACATAATTCAGCAATCGATGACATATTCTTTAACTTTGGATGATTGGGTACATCAAGCTCATAATGCTGCAACTGAAATCTCAAATGAGTTTTTTCTTGGTCAGAAAAGTCTTCAGGATAGAACTTGTCAACAAGTAAGCATATATCTTCAACACTGAATAATTTATAGTTATTTTTAGGATCTAAAGCTGTGCTCAACTTAAGAAGCTCGATCGCCTGCTCATTGAATCTATTATTTAGCTCTTGCAACTGTTGATCAATGATAGCTGTAAATATATCAACTCGATAGTGATGCTCAACTGTTATTGATTTTGTTTTACGACGAGATCGTCCCACACTAGAAAAACAAGCATCCATATCAGGAACTTCAATGTCTTGATGCTTACAAAATGATATCACTTCTTCTAAAAGAGTTTCCCAGCCATCATCTCTTAACTTCTGAATTAAAGTCTTTGTGGTAGTCACCAAATGCATAGCATTTAAAATGTCTTGAGATTTCTGTTGCAAAGCTTGGCAAAGCACATCAGTAATTCCCATAACATTCTTCATTATATGCAAGATGAATGCAAAATCAAATGACATTAGCAACTTAAATGAAAAAGCCGCATCACCACGTTGAGAATAAGTAGATCCATCTAAAGCGATGTTTTCAAGAACCAAGCAAGTTGCCCCATACATTTTTATCAAACTGCAAATTGATTTGAAGTGCGAACTCCATCTGCTATCTCCAGGTCGTTGCAAACCACCTACTTGATTAACTCCTTTACCCGTTTCAATCTCACCAATATCAACTAAATGTTCAATTGTAGCTGCTTGAAAAGCCCGTAATTCATCATTACGCTTGCAAGAAGCACTAACAATGTTAATAATAAAAATCAAGTTCTGAAAGAAAGTGTGAACATCAGATATTTCTCTAGCTGCAGCAATAAGAGCCAATTGTAATTGATGAGCTAAGCAATGTACATAATATACATAAGGGCAATCATTAATGAATAAAGCTTGCAATCCATTCCACTCTCCACGCATATTACTAGCACCATCATACCCTTGGCCCCTAATATTTTGAACATCAAGATTGTGATGAGATAAAACAAAGGAAATCTCTTTCTTAAGAGTTGAAGCAGTTGTATCTTTGACATGAACTATATCCAAAAATCGTTCTCGTATAAATCCACTTCTATCAACAAATCTTATAACAAGGGTCATTTGCTCTCTTCTGGATTCATCTCGAGCTTCATCAACAATTAAGCAAAATCTTGCATCATCAATGTCATGACGAATTGAAGACTGAACATTTCTAGCAAAGACATGCAAAATTTCTTTTTGAATTTGATGCGAGGTGTATTTAGCATTTTGTGGAGCATTATCCAAAACAAGAGCACCTACTTGTTCATTGTATGATGCTAAAAGTTCCAACATTTCAAGAAAATTACCTCGGTTTTTTGATTCTGGACGTTCATCATGTCCTCTAAAAGCACATGCTTGAAATGTGAGCCAACGAACAATATCTATTGAAGCTTTAATACGCAATCGATTATTTAGAATTTCTTGAGTAGTTTGCCTCTTAACTACCTTCTCAATATGACATGACTGATTTTTCAAATTTTCCAAGCACCTGGTAGCAAATCTATGAGCTGAATTCGGACTTTTTCCCATATGAGTTAAAAAAGCACATCGTTCCCCATCAATAAATTTTTTTTCCAACAATTGAATCCTTTAACAGTAAATGTGTCTGATCCTGGCTTTCCTGATGACTTACTTGAAAATAGATAGCAAGGAAAACAAAATGCAGTATTTTTCTCTGAATATTCAAGCCATGGATAACTTTTGAACCAATGAGACTGAAATCGACGAGGATGTTTTTTACCAGTCAGCGGATATTCAGACATCAAAGGTTGATATGACCCCAAATTAATGTATGCCCTTCTAATTTCATCTTGTTGATTAACTGGGTATTCCTAAATTTGAGGACGATTGTTTGGATCTCTAATCAGATGAGCAGTGTCGATTCTAGTTGGAGGCTGCTCATTAATCAATGCAGGTTCTTCATAAACTGAAGCACATTGGGGTTGTTCAACTATAACTTCAACATTACACATTGGAGTTGATTCACTAGGCTGTGAGTTATCAATATTTTTCCTCTTTTTCTCAAAAAAGGAATCAATTCTTCTTATTTTGTTCATGGTTCAACCTAAAATCAAAACATCATAAATTTTTATTGTTTCCTATTTAAAAAATAAATAAAAATAACAATGTATTGAAGCAATAATCAGAACCAAAAATAAATTTTTACATGTAAACAACACTGACATATAAAAGTAAAATTAACATATTAAAAAAAGAAATTGATATATAAAAGCATATCTAACATAAAAAATAGGATTACTGGTTCCTAAATAAGAAAACTTACACTGAATCAAAGTTGAGTATACGCTCTTCAAAGAACTCAATTTGGCTAGAAAGATCGTGTCTAATTGTATATTGGACCTGGTGATAGTAAAGTACACGTAAGAAAAAATTGATAATTTTGGTGGCTCTGCTAAAAACAAAACATAAAAAATCCAAGCATAATCGAAACAAACAAACCCATAAAATATATCCAATTAATTAGAAAAAACAATATTCACTATAACAAGAAATAAAAAATAGTAAAACTAGTAGATTTGAAGAAAAAAAAGGCAGAATTATATATATATATATATATATATATATATATATATATATATATATATTAAATTCTTAACAAACAAAAAAAAAATACTAATTACCTTGATGAAGAATTAATTGGCAGCAGCTTTGCTTTACCTTTATGCTTCGTATTAGTAATATTTTATGTTAGGGTTTAAGAGAAGAAAGAGAGAGGGGCAGTAAAGGAAGGGAAAAAAATTAAAAAGCTTATTTGGCCTTTTACATAGAGATACGGAGATATGGCTTTAAAAGCAAACATAATTAATAAAATAATAATTTAATATTAAACAATCTATTATTTATTATATTTTAAAAAAAAAATTTGGGGCCTCCCTTTGGTTCCGCCGCTGATATCAAACCAATTTTTCAATGCATTGATACAACCCATTGGCCATTTCTTGATCAGTTTTAATAGATGAATCACTATAAAAGAATTCAGGATTCAAGTAATGGCCTATTGCATGCAATGGATGATGAAGTTAACATTCCTATTTTTCATCAATGATATCATATTTTTGTCTGTTTTTCTCTTCATTATTATTGAAAAGAGTTATGGATTGTTTCTGTAACCCTATCCATAGCTTCATAAATGTATGTTTTTCTCATTGTCTGCAAGCTGAAGAACTCTCACAAGATGACCCATCAAGGATATAGACCACATGATTCCAAAAGGATGGCATCAAAATGATTTCAGTTGCTCCTTTTCCTTTAGCTTCCTTTGCCCATTTACTCATTGCCCACTTTTCTGATGTAAACATGTTTCTAAGATTATGCTTTTGCTTGTATACTTGTTGCAAAGTAAGAAAACTTGTTGCAAATCGAGTCGCTCAATGCTTCACCAACTCTCTCTTCTTTGTAAATTCAAAGAAAGCCAATAATAATAACGGCTCTTTCTAAAGTTTTCTTGACTTGAGGAATTTTTCCAATATCTTCTAACATAAGATCCACACATAGAGTTCAATACAAATGCTTTCTCTTTACCTCTAACAACTTACTTATTTGTAATAAAAAAATCCAAACATGAAATTTTAGAAATATAACCTATTTAATCAAATAACTGAAATAAAAATCTAAATTACAGCATGCAAATTAATAAATTAATTAATAACTACATACCGGCTAGCATATAATTGCTTCCATTGTCGGTGATTACTTGGACAACACTGATTTTTTCAATTTGCTCTACAAATCTATCAACTCAAATGTCTTCTCACTAGATTTTACAAAAAATGATCCATTAATAGATTTAATAAACATGAACCTAAATAAAAGTTAACCATAAAATTGATTATACTTATACTCCTATTTGTCCATCCATTTGACATAATGGAACAACCATATTTTACCTATTTTTCTATATTTCCTTTCATTAAATTATTTGTGTATACTCCAACACTTTTTTTAATTAAAGAGTGGAACTTGAAGTTCATGATAACTAAAATGTTTCAAATTTGGTCCATATCTTCTAATTGTTTCAACCATATTTATAAAGCTTTTTAAATTAGCAACATTAAATGCAATCCATGCTTGATAAAAAAAAAAAAAAAGAGCTAGATATTATATTGTTCTAACTTTTGCTTTTTTGTTACAAGTATCATTTAAGCTTGTTTACCTCAACTTAACTTCTTGTCCTTGTTTGGGTTATTAATTCATTGAAATCCTTCCAGAATTATTTTTTTAATGTAAGGTTATTAATTTTTTGTTTTCAAGTTTTTTCCCTTCTTTTCTATACTTCTTCTCTTCCAATGTAATTTTAATATTTGTATGTTGAGGAGCAGTTTCGTTGTCAATATATATAGATATAAAAACTTGATTTAATTAGAACTCAAGGATTTATTCCAATATATTTATAGCAACAAATCGATTGATTTATCCATCATTACTTGAAAAACACTATTAACTGCAGCCGGTGAATAAAATCTTAAAAAAGGAACCTGCATGCACTATATGCGTCATGATCGTCGTGGAATCTATTTATTATTAAAACCTGTAAAATTAATCGAGTTATGTAAAAATTAATATGAATATTCATATTAAAAAAAAACCAAAAAAGTGAAGTGTGCACTTTCTTCAGGTAATTAATTAAATCATGGCCATAGGATTATGTGAATAATATAGCTATGGTTCCTGTTTGACACGGACAAGACAATCTCCATCTAGATTCATGTCTAAATTGTTTGTCTGCACACCTGCTTGAAACATCCTCTTAGTTTTCCTGATTTGTCATGCTAACTACAAGCTGCCAGTACTCTCTCTCGAATTGATGCTCTGTACCTTTAGCAGAAGGATAACTAGTTTCTGTGCTTGTGTGACTGACATTACACACTGCACCTAACTTGATTCTCTCTCCACCAATATTAAAACCAACCCTCCCTGTCCTCCTCAAATCACAACATCAAACATTTTTGCTTGTAGCAATCCAATTAAGATTTGGAACATTTTCGCATTCTTCCCAAGGAGTGTAGGATGAGGCAACAATCTTCAAGCTTATTATTCTCTCTTATCCTTTTCTTTCTCCATTGTACAAAAACGTCAGGTCAGTCACCGGCGGCAGCCCCGGTAATGCCACCACCTACGACCCCAGTGAAGGCACCGCCTACGGCCCCTTCACAGGCACCATCTGCACAGGTAGCAACATCACCTGGCCCCGTTGACGTCATTAAAATCCTGCAAAAGGCTGGCCACTTCACTGTCTTCGTCCGCCTAATGCAAGCTACAACAGAAGACACTGAGTTAAACAAGGAGCTGAACAAGACAAACAATGGAATAACAATCTTTGCACCAAGTGACAGCGCATTTTCGAACCTCAAAGCGGGCTTTCTAAACGCTCTAAGCGATGAAGACAAGACTGAGTTGGTGAAGTTTCATGTACTACCTGCACTTGTATCATCTTCCCAATTCCAGACTGTCAGTAATCCTGTAAGGACACAGGCGGGAACGGGTCCCAGGGTAACACTGAATGTTACCACCACAGGGAATTTCGTGAACATAACTACAGGGCTGACAAATACAAGCATATCCGGCACCGTATACACTGATAGCCAGCTTGCTATTTATCAAATTGATAAGGTGCTATTTCCTTTGGACATTTTTACTCCTAAGCCTCCTGCTCCTGCTCCTGCACCCGAACTGGGAAAGCCAAGGAAGGCAGCTCCCGGTGTAGAAAGTCCTACCGCTCCTAAGGATATTTCTGGTGCTCTAACACCACTTATTCTGCATAATAATGCCTTGCTCCTTGCAGTCAGCTGTATGGTTGCTGCAATCTTTTCATGAGATATATACCCCCGAGTGGGGTAACATGGGTCCCTTTTCTTGTTTTTATTACTATACTATGATTTTATGGAGTTTGCAAATGGTGCTGGTGATAAAGATCTATGGTGATCAGTACTGATTTTGAATAATTGACAATTTCCTGTCAGTAACATTAATTTGTACCATTCAAGTTTGCGATTAATGAACTAAGAATGGATTTAATTTTGCTCATATTCTCCCTTAATTTTACTTTCATGTTTTATATGAGTAAGTATTTTGAGAATTTCGTGTTACTCCATCGGAAAGAACTTTAGGTGTCAACCTGTTTGATCAATATTCTTATACCTTCTAGCTTCTACTTTTCATTCGGAATCTAATCTTACTACGGATGTATATGTAGAGAGGCGATTGCAAACATTAAGCTAAAAAGAAAGAAAAAAAAACGAAATTCATGTGCTGTTGTGTGTTTCAAAGTCAAATAACATCAAGCAAAGCTTATTTACGTGGGTTTTAGCAGCAAAGGTTCCTAGTTTAGCAAGGAGTAATTAATGTTTTAAATTCTTTTATCAGAAGGATTTCTTAAGTATATCCTAACTATATAAGAAAAGGGGGGTTGACGATAATGTTTATGTGCTTATTTTTTAGGAGTTTCCATGTGGTAGAGCAATAGAGGCGGTAACAAAAATAAAATATTTTTTGTTATTGTTTTTTCATGTTTTACAAGGATTCCATGTTATTAAGGAATTAATTCAGAAATTAAAACACAAGTTTTCCTTGTCTATTTGGGACACTAAAGGCGGCTACAACAATCTTTGACCTTCTAGGATACTAATTTAAGCTATAAAGGGTTTTAAAACAAGGAAGGCACTTATTTTGGGCTATTTAAGTTGTTTCATGTTGAACTATGTTAGTATTTAGGTTTTGTGTTTTTTTTTATTATTATTTTTCATTAATTTTGGACTTGTTTAATTTTAGTTTGGGTTTTATTTTTAAATTGGTTCATGGCAGCCCATATATTAGTCATTGTTTAAGATTTACTAAATATTTTGAGTTTTAATTTTAGTTGGGTTTTGTTTTGGGCCTTTGGTTTATGATCCAATGGGGGTTTATTATTGTTATTTGATGAGACTATGTTAGTATCACTGTTTATATGCTGCAAATTTCATTAGTGTTGTTATTTTATGATGATACTTAGCAACTGTAGTAACGGTGGCTACGGTTATAATATGGTCTTGATACTTAGTCGCCATAAAATTTTAGTAGCTAAGGATATAACATAAATTGGGTATTTAGTTCCCAAAGAAGGCTAACTAAGGACTTAGCATAAAGGGATACGAATATTTAGTCACCATGGAATTGGTGACTAAGGAATGGATTATAATTTGATTTTGACCACATGATGTCCTAATCAATAAAATTTATGGTGCTCAAAGAGTAACTAATGGCATCCTATTAGTTACTCAATGGCTCACCTTAAAGAAAGAGATAAACACGAAGAGAAAAGAGAAAATAAAACCTATGACTCCATAACCCACCAAAAATTATAAGAATATATCCACCAAACATTTCTCTCTCCTAGTTGTATCAATTTTTTTCTTTAAAGTGAACACAATAAGTAACTAATAGGATATCATTAGTTACTTCCTAAGCACTATAAAATTTCTCGTCCTAATCAAGAGTAACAAACGGACAGATATTTGGTATAACATAAACTATATGAAGATATTTGAGTAATCAAGAGATGGTTCATCACACTAGGTGAATTAAAAAGCTAGCATTTCAAAGTATAAAAATCTTTCTCCTAAAAGGATTTACGAGATTTCTCACTAATAACTCATGTGGATTACCATTAGAAACCGAACACTTGGACGACTTATGGTTTGCGACAACTCAGCTTTGATGTAATTATTCAAAGCTGAAAAGAATATCTAATCTTTGGATAATCTTTATATATATATATATATATATATATATATATATATATAAAAAAACTCTAAACTCTAGATTTATCTAATAAAATCCTTAAAACTTTCAAAAAAAAAATTAAATTTACCATTTCTCTTCCCAACAGCTAAAGTTAAGAGTTTCTTTTTGATGCGGACAGACCTCAGCGCCTTTTGTTTCCCATTACACCCACTAGAAATATCATCATGGTTTTGCTGCCTTCGCAAGCAAACCAGTTGCTTACAGAGATTAGGTAATGTATAACAATTGATCGTCATGATTAATATCTTTTCATATTAGTATTCGTCACCTCTCAAAGTAATTAGATAATGTATAACTAGCAAAGGTTTTAGCAGTTGGATACCTCGCAGTACCTTTTCTTGACAAAGATTAGCTACTGGCTTTAAACTAAATTGCACACAACACGTTTTCTTGGGGCTAGCTTGCTACTATATATATATATATATATATATAGAGGTAGAACACCCTCCCTAGCTCTTTGCCACGGCCACCCCCAGCTGTCCCAACAGACACCATCAACATCCTCGATCTTAAAAGCTGGCCGCTTCTTATCCTTTGTCCGCCTGATGAAAGCTACCCATGTGGATACCCAGTTATTCTCCCAGCTTAACAGCTCAACCGATGGTTACCAAATGATAATGCATTTTCAAGCCAAGTTGCTGGAGCTGTAGGCTCCTTAAACGATAGAGAAAAGCTCGAGTTTGTGCAATTTCACATACTACCGAGATTTCTTTCAACTTCCGATTTCCAGACTCTAAGTAACCCTGTAAAAACACTGGCAGGATCAGATAGTAAGTTCCCACTCACGATAAGCTAGGCACCAGTGATAATTCAGTGAAAATAAGTTCAGGGCTAACCAAAACAAGCATATCAAATACTATATACACGGACAAACAGGTTGCTATTTATGAGGTCGACAGAGTGCTAGTTCCTAAAGATCTTTTTCCACCGGCTCCTCCAGCTCCAGCACCAGCAAAGCCTGTTGCAGAGTCTCCTGTTGCTCCCAAGGATGCTTCTGACGGGGTAATTGTTGTTTTGCATCATAATCTTGTACTCTTTGGGGTTGCCATGTATATAGCTGCTCTGGTGTTTACCTTGTGACACATCAATTAATGGTATGTGAGAGTGAGACATTACTGATCGGTCGAGCTGAATTTGAACGTATGCCTGTGCTGATCATCAACATGGTGACACCTTTCCAATAATTGTCATTTTTGTGATTCGAGTTTGTCATTAAAAATTTAAGATTGAATTCCCGAATCTCCACTCTTTCACACAGACACACAAACTCCATTCCTACTACTACTATATCTTGACAATTGATCTGTAACATATTTAAGACATAAAAAGAAAGTGGAAAAACTGAAATCATTTGCCAATGCGCGCGCTCATAGAAAACTGAAATGTGTTTGGTTGCAAAATACGATCATAAGTTGGCATTGGTTTGGTAAGTTTTTTATTAATGGCTGTCCTGCATCAATTACATGCGTAACGTACGTAAAGATTCCACAAATATATATATATATATATATATGATAGAAAAATCCATGGATCGTTAATTTGTATCATATGTGTGGGAATTACTATCACATCCTTTTCTTTTAAATTCTTTATAAATAGTGGGTTTTCCTAAAAAAAAATCTTCCAAAATAGTTTGATGACCAATGATAGGGAGATTACCCCCAAATATTAGAGAAACCTTTTTTTATTTCTTTTCTTGAGATTACCCAAAATAGTTTTAATGATAGGGACCAACAAACCAAATACTAACGTGATAGAAGTAAAAATATATGTAACCCCTTTTAGTTGTTTTACTAGCTAAATGCACCGCGATCCATCACCCACAAGGTTAATTCTTTTAAAATATAAAAAATAATAATGTTTAAACACTACTAGTGTGTTTTAAATATGAATAATCATTCCACTATTTTAATAAATCATGAATCATCTCATAATCATTACACTATTTTAATACATCATCCCATCAAAATAATTGAAAACACTAAAAAAAACATAAATCTAATACTTTTTCTAGTAAAATATATTTTTAAAACACATCCAAAAACAAAAACTACTACTCTCAAACACTCAAACCCTCAAATGATGAGGATATACAAAGTATGAATTGATTATTATTAAAAACTAAGGTTTTCTTTGCTAACATAGAGTATATTTAAACATTAAAGAGATTAAAATCAATATTTGTTAAAAAATATTTTTAAAGCCTACAATAAAAACTTTCCTTTCAAACAAAACTCAAATACCCAAAGTCTCCTCTCTCTTTTTCTCCCTTTCTTCAAATCTTAAGATAGCGTTCGGTTATTATCCTGAGACAGAAAGATAATGGAGGCAGAAAAGACAAGACAAATTAAAAAATAAGACTCGGACAGAATTGTGTCTGGTAGTGATATACAAGATAGAATGATTGTCTTTGTATCTTGTTTGATTATGGTGGACAAGATAGAATAAAATATAAGAAATTCTATTTCACCTTTAATATATATTGTTATCAAATTTACATATTAAAAAAAATATTCGATATTTTATTTTTTTATTTTAGTTTATATCGAGTGTTGAAATTAATAATATTATAATAATCATAACTATAAAATCAGGACTGACTTGACGGGTTGATCTGAGGCCTGAACTGGTTTGAGTTTAAGAAAAAATAACGAAATGATTGACTCGACCTAACCTAGTCCAAAACCCAGGTCAACTCGGGATAAAACACGAGTCAAAAACTTGTTGACTTTTATGAAAAAAATTAAAATTTTGGATTAGTCAAGTTGACCCTTCCAACCCATGACCTGAACCTTACTTTGAGTCGACTCCTGAGTCGGTTTTTAAAACTATGATAATAACTATTTTTATCTAGATATTGACTCGTGTCTACCCATGTTGACCCTTCCAACCTATGACTTGGGCCTAATTTCAATTAACTCCCGAGTCGAGTTTTAAAAATATGATAAAATAATTTTTATCCTACATTGACCCTCGTAATTTGTAATCGGGGCCTTATCCTGAGTTGACCCTCAAATCAAGTTTTAAAATTATAATAATAACCACTTTTATTTTTTGTTGACTCAAATCAACTCGGGTTGATCCTTCTAACATGGGACCTGGGCCTTATCTCTGGTCGACCCTCAAGTCGGATTTTAAATCTATGATAATAACTATTTTTTTCTTATATTGACCCGGGTCAATGATCAACCCCACTCATGACTCGGGTCTTGCCTCGGATCAACCTTCAAATTGAGTTTTAAAACTATGATAATAATATTTTTTATTATTATACTGACTTGGATCAACCCAACTCATGACCTGGGCCTCGACTAGTGACCCGAGCTTTGCCCCGGATCAACCCCCGAGTTAGGTCGTAAGACTATGATAATAATTATTTTTATTCTTACATGTCTTTATTGTATAATTTTGAAATTGAGAGTTTTTTACAATGATATTTTAGGAATAAAAAATAATAAATATTATCTCTAAAGACTTGTTCCCTTTGTACCTCATGTTTGGAAATGCAAAAATTCACTCTAAAATTATCCCAAAGACATTTATTTTATGTTTTTGTCTCGACTAGTGACCCGAGCTTTGCCCCGGATCAACCCCCGAGTTAGGTCGTAAGACTATGATAATAATTATTTTTATTCTTACATGTCTTTATTGTATAATTTTGAAATTGAGAGTTTTTTACAATGATATTTTAGGAATAAAAAATAATAAATATTATCTCTAAAGACTTGTTCCCTTTGTACCTCATGTTTGGAAATGCAAAAATTCACTCTAAAATTATCCCAAAGACATTTATTTTATGTTTTTGTCTCTTTTAACAAAATATATTTTTATCTACATTACCTCTATCCTTTCTATTTAAAAATAGCAATCAATCGCTACCTAATAAAACAACCCATTAGAATAAAAAAACTCATAAATCTGTCGTCATGGTTGAAATTGTGTTGACGGGCATTGTTTTTTCCATCCAACGCGACATCTTTCTCATTAGTTTTTCCATCGAACAATTCAACGGGCGTTCATAGAGCTTGACTAAATTGATTGGGTCTTTCTTTATCCAAGTTTCAATATAATTTTGCGGTGTCTCATGAAATTTTGATCTAAGAACACTAAACACTACCAAATCTCAAAATGGGTTTGTGTGGTGGTGATTTTGAATTATATGAATTCTAGTTTGGTTGAAATGGTGCATATTTGTTAAAATGCTCCAGAATAACAACATATAATCTTGAATCTTACCAAACTAATTTTTTTTATCTATTTATATTTATAAACAAATGCTTTAGAAAGATGAAAGAAGAAACTAGTTCTTTTTCTAACATTTTGTTGTTCCTGAAGTGTTTGAAAAAATACGGAGTCTTTTGTATATTAGGGATCGGGATTTGATGCTATATAAAAAAAACTTCTAGAATATGAAATGATGGTGAGATCAGAAGTAAACCAACTTATTCAGTGAGCTAAAAATAGCATCAAGGACTTATTTCATTGAATAAAGAAAAAAACTCTCTACAGAAAGATCGTAAGCATACACAGAAGAGATATATTTTACTAGGGGAGAAGTCATGAAGAAAGGATAGGGAGAACTTTAGACTTTTTATGGAAGATAAGAATTTGGAAATGGAAAATTTAAAATTTAAGTTATAAAAGGAATATATATATTGTCACTAATAGAAAAATGACATTTTTATAATCATCAAAGAGATAAAAGAGCCTCAACTAAGTAGGGTTTCTATAGAAACTAAACTAGAGAAAGTAAGAGAAGATATTACATTTCAAACTAGCAAACCTACGTAGGCATATAGAACTATAAAGTCTCTTAAAAATACATTGCCTCAAGTAGAGACCAATGTTCCCTTCTTGATTAAGCAAAACAATCATGTCTTGAAAAATAAAACCAATTTAGAGAATGGGCTAAGGAAGCTAACAAAAAAAGTTAAGTCCTAGACTAATGATTTAACAACTCTCTAATCAAATATAAAATCACTAAAGGATTTATTTCAATCGATATTTCTATGGTAGAACGTGAAAAGGACATAATATTTTTAAACTTAATTCTAAGTTGAATACATGCATGGATAAGTTCGTTAGAATCAATGACAGCTTAAAAAGTATGTCCATGGAACTCAGGCATTACATTAGTGATCATCAAATTGTTATATATATGTTCTCTAGAACATAAGTGTCTACTTTGTTAACACAGATTAAGAAGCACTAAAAGATTATCCTACGATAGAGGAAGCACTAAATTTTAACCACCTAATTTCCTTTGATAACTTGAGAAAATTAGTTTAGATATGTCCATAATCATCTAATTAGAATGACATACTAGAATGCATGTTTATATATTATTGTTATGTATGATATGATAAGCATGCCAAAGTATGATTATGGACATGTTAAGAATAAAGCAAATCCCTCCTTAATGTAAATGAAATACATGTTAAAAATATCATTTATTGCCTTATAATTTTATTAGTATAAAATGAAGTTCTATGTATGGTTAAGTTGTCAGTAAATATTTTAGAAACTTAAATTACCTCGCTATAATCCCCAAAACACCATAAAATAAATAAGAAAACAAAAAATCAAATTGAATCTAAAAAATTTGTATAGGTTTCAACCTTTTTTTTCCAACATGATTGGTGGGGAAAACCATCACCTTTGCACTCCTCTTTCCAAGATAAGCTTATGACATCAAGTTTGACTTTTTTTATAGTTAGAATGTGATCAATCAAAAATTTTCTTTCTTCACCATTTTCAGTGACTTTTTCTCTCATTTCTTAGAATTTAAAGACTCAAAAGCCACAAAAATAAAGTTTAAGAATCAAAACAAAATACTTCAAAATTCAAAGGTCTGAGTTGTAAGAAAAAAAAAAATCAAGGATTGAAGTTAACTCTTTTTCACGTAGTTGTAGCACTACACTAATGTGAATAATGGGCCTATAGCATAAGCGAGTGTGAAACCCTTTTTAATCATTTTATAATAAGATATTAAAAAAATTTAAAATTGGATGTTGAATGTTAGAGAATATAATGTGATTAAAATAAAGTATATACATATATCATACATTTGCTATTTGCTTTTTATTATTATTATTATTATTATTATTATTATTATTATTATTATTATTATTTAAATTATTCAAAAAAGATTTTATAAGACTAGGAGACCAAATCCATATAATTTGCCTAAAAAAAAGGACAAGCATGAGTAGGACTCAACCAAGCATATATGAGCTAGACCAAACCCACATGCCTATACCTTTTAATATTAAGTGGGCAACATATCATCCATTTAATATAAATAAAATTTGCAGCATATAACATTAATTAGATTAGGCCAAATATATTTTTACCTTCAAATCTAATTTTTTAGTCCATTTTGACCAGGAAACACTTTTAAAATATTTCAAAACCTAAATTATCTCATTTCAAACCCCGAAACACTTTAAAATAACTAAGAAAATCAAAAATCAAACCAGATCTAAAAAATATTCATGGGTTTTAACCTACTTTTCTCAACATGGTTGGTGGGCAAAACCACCACCATTGAATTTTTCTTTTCAAGACAAACTTATTAACACCAAGTTTAGTTTTTTTTTTTTGGCTAAAATATAATTAACCAAAAATTTTCTCTTCATCATTTTTCGGTGACATTTTCTCTCTGTTATTAGAATTCAAGGATTAAAAAGTGATAAAAACAAAGTTTAAGGATCAAAACAAAAAACTTTAAAATTTCAAGGACCAAGTTGCAAGAAAGCAAAAACATCAAGATCTCAAGTTAATTCTTTTTCACGTCGTTACAGTGACGTAAATAGTGGGTCTATATCAGAAGCAAGCATGAAACCTGTTTTAATCAGTTTATAGTATGATATTAAGAAATTTTAAAAGTGAAGAATTGTTATTGGAGAATATGATGTGATAAAAATAAAGTATACACATATATCATCCATTTGCTTTCTTTTATTCTTATTATTATTCAAAAAAGGTTTTTATATATATATAAACACTAGCGGTTATATTTGTAGTTCGTTGGCGGGTCGTGCTCCCGTCACCCGGAATACGGTAAAACGGTCTCGGAAAGATTCCTAGTTTGTCTGGTTTTTGCTAGCACACGAAATCCAATTTCTTAATCTGTTATCACCAGCAAGCAATTGATAATTTCCTAAATATTTACATCTGCTCCAAAAAAACCTAAATAGAAATTCTGGATTTCTTTGTTTTTTTAGAAAAGGTATATTCCTTTCCTTAAAAAAAAAAAATTGTTATTCGGTATTTTTTTTTTTTAGTAGTTGTTCAATGTGTTACAGACGCGTGCTTAGCAGCACATATATGAATATGAATTCGTTAAAAACAAATAAATATTTGTCGTCTGGTTCTATAATTAATCTGTATTTCTTCTATCTGCTGCTGCTGTTTTCACTCGGAAAAAAGAAGAAGAAGATTTCTCGAATCCTCAGACACAGACAGAGAGAGTGAAGTCCTTCTGAACTCCCTACCACCGCAGGTTCATTCTTCTTCTTCATCTCCAGATCCTTCTCAATCAAACCTTAATTTCTGTTTTTATTTTTTGGAGGTAATTGTCAGCTTACTTATTTAATATCATTCATTTTCTCTTGCTTTTAAGTTCACTACTCGCTATGGAAATATTCTTGAAAGTTTTTTTTTATTATTCTTTCTTTTCTTTTGTCTTCTTGAGTCAGTGTTTTAAGTGATTTAAAAAATGAAACATGTGTTATATGAGTTGTTTTGTTTTGATGTTCCTACGAAAACAAATAAATTATGGAGTCTTGTTTTGTTTTGGTTGGGTGATTGCCAAGGTACCAGGTAGAAATGGCGACTGGGGCTGTACCAGCATCATTTTCAGGGTTAAAGATGAGGGAATCAAGCTTAGGGTTTGGAAAAAGCGTGGATTTCGTGAGAATTTGTGATATAAAGAGGATCAAATCCGGTAGAAAAAGAATTTCAATGATTCAAAACTCTAATACTGGTCCTGGGATTGTTGAGCTTCAACCTGCATCAGAAGGGAGCCCTCTATTAGGTACCACAACAAACCATACCCTATGATCAGAAGTGATGAGTTGAGGCATATGTGCTTGTTTTTAATGTCATTGTTGACCAAATATGATCGATGCTAAAGATACATGTGCACAGAAAACACGAAGAACAGATTTATTTGTATTTATATGTGCTAAACTTATTTGGGCAAAATTTAATGTTTTTCTTACATATCTGATGCATATTGTTTCTTTGAATGCAGTCCCAAGAAAAAAGTATTGTGAATCTATAAACAAGACTGTCAGAAGGAAAACACGCACTGTACTGGTGGGAAATGTGCCTCTTGGTAGTGAGCATCCTGTAAGGGTTCAAACTATGACCACAACTGACACCAAGGATGTTGCTGCGACAGTTGAACAGGTTCTTTTGACTTTTCTTGCATTTCAGCTCTTTCTAATTGAACCATTGGTGCTTGATTGCTCTTCCATCGTAGCAAGAGATTAGACCAACCATGGTAACTCTTCCTATTTCAACATCTGCTTAAAGGACTGGCATTAGATTCTCTCCTTGACTGAATTTAAAAAAATATATATATATATCTCTTGTAAACTCATGGTTTAATATACGAATAACTGGAGTCTCTTGTAAACCCATGGTTCAGTAAACAAAAAGGAGGAGGACGAGGAGAAGAAATCTCTTGTAAAATCATGGCTTAATATACAAATAACTGGAGTCTTTTGTGAACCCATGGTTTAGTAAACAAATAACTGTGATCATTTGTATGGAGACCCATCTTGATGATGATATGTTGACTGGATCTGGTATTGATCAAGTCTGGTTTCACTGCTAGTCTGTTAAAAAGAGTTTCTAATTGATTTCTCATCACAGTTCATTTTGATGAAATTCCTCAGTCTTCTTGTTGATTGGGCCTGTCTGTCAGAACTACTTTCTTTTTTCTCGGCAGTTACATTAACTGCTGTTTATTTGGGTAGGTGATGAGAATAGCAGACAAGGGAGCAGATATAGTTCGTATAACAGTTCAAGGGAAGAGAGAAGCCGATGCCTGTTTTGAAATCAAAAACTCTCTTGTGCAGAAAAAGTAGGCTCCTTTTCTTTTCGAATAAATAAAAGTACGTCTGATTGATTATAAGAAACCTTCGATCCATTTTTTTTATGCAGAGCAACCTTGTCTCTAACTGTTGTATTTATGCAGTTACAATATTCCTCTGGTTGCGGATATTCATTTCGCTCCATCTGTTGCATTGCGAGTAGCTGAATGCTTTGACAAGATTCGTGTCAACCCAGGAAATTTTGGTAAGCCACAAGGACCTTGTTCCATTCTTCTTTAGGTAATGAACACAACTGATAGGCGGTTCAGTTTGAGAAGCTAGAGTACAATGAGATGGTTCATTGCAGCTGATAGGCGGGCTCAATTTGAGAAGCTAGAGTACACAGAAGATGACTATGAGAAAGAACTTGAGCATATTGAGAACACTCCTCTATCAAAATGGTCACCCATAAAAAGTTCTCAATAAGAAGCATGAATATGCAGAACACTCTTCTGCGTTAACTGAATCATAAACATTAAGCTGTAAAGACGGGAATCGTCAGTTTTAAGTATTGAATATAAGCATGTACATAATTACCTTTATTTACATATAATGACCTGAGGTTTTGATTTCTATTTTTTACTATGCCAGGTTTTTACTCCATTGGTTGAGAAATGTAAGAAGTATGGAAGGGCAATGCGTATTGGAACAAACCATGGGAGTCTTTCAGATCGTATAATGAGCTACTATGGAGATTCTCCTAGGGGAATGGTGAAAAATTATTTTCTCCCATAATGTTTAGCGATTTTCTTCTTTCTGTTGTACTTCTAGACGTAGTAGCATCATATCATATGGCTTTTATCAAACAGGTTGAATCTGCATTTGAGTTTGCTAGGATATGTCGGAAGTTGGACTTCCATAATTTTGTCTTTTCAATGAAAGCAAGCAACCCAGTTGTCATGGTCCAGGCATACCGTCTACTTGTAGCGGAAATGTATGTTCAAGGTTGGGATTATCCATTACACTTGGGCGTCACTGAAGCTGGAGAAGGTGAAGATGGGCGGATGAAATCTGCAATTGGCATTGGGACTCTTCTTCAGGTAACCTTAGAACACAAATTGGAAGCTCTAAAAAAATGGAGGATCCTTTAGAATCCTGATGATACGTTTTTCTGATGAATCCTGCAATTTTGAACTTTCACTTTCATATTGTTTAAAACGCATCAGTCTGTAGCTTATTTTTAGAAGGAAATTTATGTGGTGAAATGTGCATTCCATTTGTGTGATCTTGCTCTTCCATCAAAATTGATTTCTTCATAGTTAAATATCATCACTGGGACAACATTAGATGTAGTGTGGTCACTGTAGAAGTCAGGAACTCTGTTGGATGTGCAGGATGGTTTGGGTGATACAATTAGGGTTTCACTTACAGAACCACCAGAAGAGGAGATAGATCCCTGCAGAAGGTTGGCCAATCTTGGTATGAGAGCAGCCGAAATTCAGCAAGGAGTGGTAGGTTATATGGTGCACTTCATCAAATTAACACAATTGTGCTCTGTAAAAATTCTGCAATTTATGCAATCTTATTGGTTGACTTTTGGAGGAATTGTTTCAACCAGGCACCATTTGAGGAAAAGCACAGGCATTACTTTGATTTCCAGCGCCGATCTGGTCAATTGCCAGTGCAAAAGGAGGTTGTCCTTCAACTTCTATGGATATTTGAGCATTTGTTAGCTCATTTATTTGATCATGATTTTGCAAATTGAGAGTTGATTGTTCACGTAATTACAGGGTGAGGAGGTGGATTATAGAGGTGTCCTGCACCGTGATGGCTCCGTGCTCATGTCAGTCTCTTTAGATCAGTTGAAGGTAACCACTTAGTATTACTCTTACCTTATATTTCCTTTCACTATTGTCCCCTAATTTTACTTTTCTAACTTGGAGGGAAGCATATGATGGATTTTATTGAAAATTTTCTCCTTCCAGGCACCCGAACTTCTCTATAAGTCACTTGCAGCAAAGATTGTTGTTGGGATGCCTTTTAAGGTCTCTTCTGACCTAATTCTGTTGCATTGAAAGAGTAATGGCTTGAAGATGATTTCTGAATCCATCACTGTTTTTATTGACACAAAAATTTGCATCTAGGATCTGGCAACAGTTGACTCAATATTTTTGAGAGAGCTCCCACCAGTGGATGATAACGATGCTGTAAGAACCCTAACTGTCTCTTGCTTCATTTGATTGGGAAAAGCAACCCCCCCAAAAAAAAAAAATATATCATCGTTGATTTGTTATGCCTCGTTTTAGAATTAGACAAATTTACTAAAGAATCAGAATAACTAGATGTTTATACTCTGTATCATGACTAGCGGCTAGCTCTCAAAAGGTTGATAGAAGTTAGTATGGGAGTAATAGCTCCTTTATCAGAGCAGCTAACGAAGCCATTACCCAATGCCATGGTTCTAGTCAACCTTAAGGAGTTGTCTACTGGTGCATACAAGCTTTTGCCAGAAGGTACCACTTCTCAAAAATTGTCATGTTTTGTTGGGTTCTTATGCTCAATGTCTTCATTTCTTCTATTTTCTGTGCTGAATTGTATTGAGAACTTTGAGTCATTCAATTTTTACCTCTCAGGTACACGCTTGGTTGTGTCTTTACGTGGCGATGAGCCCTGTGAAGAATTGGAAATTCTCGAACATGTTGATGCCACAATGATTCTTCATGTTCTACCCCTTTCAGAGGATAAGAGTGGCAGAGTGCATGCAGCAAGGAGGTATTTCTGCTACTCACTTTAATTTTTATAATATGGTCATTAATTGAAAAGGTAATACCAAACCATCAGTACATCCACATGTAGATAATGTATGCCTGAGAAAAGTCTTTCTTTTTCAAACCATTTTGTTGTTGATTGTTTCAAGCTTCAACTACTATGGCCTGTTAGGCATTTTTGTCAGGAGTGTTAACTATACTGCTGAGTAGACCCATACTAATGCCTAGGGTGTACCTAGTGACTCAACATGATAAAAATGAGTCGTCTATTAATTGTTCATTTGTTTTTTGTGTTATTTCCTATCTGCAACAGGGTTTTTCGCTGTCTTGTGAACACTCCCCTTAGTCTTGACAGTTCGAACTCTATCTTGGCTGCAGATTATTTGAGTATCTCGTAGACAAGGCTTTGAGTGTCCCTGTGATTCACCATATTCAATTTCCAAAAGGGGTTCGCAGGTGATCATGAAACATGTAATATTCATTGAATGCGATGCATGTATCAGTTGTTTTAGCTTATACTATTTTCTCCTCTTTGCAGGGATGACCTGGTCATTGGTGCTGGTACAGATGCTGGAGCTCTTTTAGTAGATGGTCTAGGAGATGGTGTCCTTATTGAAGCCCCAGACCAGGATTTTGATTTTCTCAGGAATACATCTTTCAACTTACTACAAGGTTGCAGAATGAGAAATACAAAGACGGTATGAAGTTTGTTTTCAAAATGAAAAAAAAAACATAAAAAAAACACGAGTTGACGTACTTAGAGATTAAGGTCTTCATTGATTACTAGAATTGCTGAAATCTCATCAGGAATATGTCTCATGCCCTTCATGCGGAAGAACTTTGTTTGATCTTCAAGAGATAAGTGCAGAAATACGAGAAAAGACATCACACTTGCCTGGTGTCTCGGTGATCCCCTAATACTTTTGCATTATCATTCGATTTAATGTTATTTAGCCTTGTCATTTTCCAGTAAAAAATGTAATTTGTCTTCATACATTTCCTTTCATAGATCGCAATCATGGGTTGCATTGTGAATGGCCCTGGGGAGATGGCTGATGCAGATTTTGGGTACGTCGGTGGTGCTCCTGGAAAGATTGACCTTTATGTTGGAAAGGTAATGAATATTGTTCGTACTAATAATGCTCTTTAGTTGATGTTTCAGTGACTGTTTAGGCTCTCCAATTATTCCTTAGCCGATTTATATTAGGATAGGAGGATGAATTTCGAGTAGACATGCTCACAGAGAGATTTAGGAAGTATGTCCATGTTTATTGTTTATCATCTTCAACGAGTGATTGATGGGTGGGTGAAATTGATGGTAAGTTGGAATCTGTGGTGTCAGACGGTGGTCAGGCGTGGAATTGAAATGGAGCATGCCACTGACGCCTTGATCCAGCTGATTAAAGATAATGGCCGCTGGGTAGATCCTCCTGCTGAAGGGTAAACTGATAGATAGTTCCAGTTCCACAATCTTAGAATAAACAAAGGCAGAAATCCATGATACAGCACAACAGTCAATCACTACAGCGGAAAATATACCTGTCAGCGTAATGTTGTACTGCATTCTCTCTCTCTCTCAACAATTACATAATCTGTAGTTCTGTACTGCATTCTCTCTCTCTCAACAATTTCGAGTAGATATGCTTACTATATTGAGGAATCATGTAATTGTTGAGAGAGAGAGAATGCAGTACAGATTTATATAATCTTTCTATTACATCCCATTCAATAACTTAAACTTATCTATTATAATATAATTTATATAATACTCTAATATATTTTTGTGGAGTATAGTGCAAAAACATTAATCTCCAAAATAATTTGTGGAACATTACATTTTTCACTGCTAATTTTTTATTTGATTTTTTTTTTGTTGGAAAAGAAAACAAAGAAATATATCGCATTAACATAAACGTACAATTGCGTTCTGGTCACCTAAATAATGATTAAAATGGAAACGTCGTCGTATGCAGAAATCTTGAGTGAAAAAAAATAAAATAAAATAAAATAAAATTCAAAGAAGCTCTCTTCTAGCAGCATAACCATAAGCAGACCTTCGAATATTATCCTGTCTCTTCTTATAAACCAATCCTCCAAAGCCAACCAAACAAGCTGCCCCTATAACTGCTGCTGCTATCCCCGCCTTCTTCCCCCCACTCATTCCCTCAGACCCTTGTTCTTCATCGTCTTCACTCCCATTTCCTGCTTTCACATTTATATCGCTCGCCACCGACGGATCCGGATCTGGAACATTCTCAGCCGGTGCGGGCACATGAGCCGTCAGATCTGAAGGAGGTGATGCTGGTGGGGATGCCATTGTCGTCGGTGAGGGAGATCCGGTTTCTGGTGAGAGAGAGGGGGGTGGAAGAAGAGGAGGAGGAGATAGTAATGGTGAATCGGATTGTTGAGGAGATGGAGATGGTGATTGTTCAGGAGGTGTATCCGTGGAGGAGGAGAATCGTAATAACAAGAAGAAGGCTAAAAGAGCGTAAACAATTGGTGTTCTTCTAATGGTGGTGGTGGTAGCCATAATTGAATCCAAACGGCGAGACTCAGAGAGAGAGAGAGAGAGGGATACTTACTTTTGGTACGTGTGTGTGTGTGAGAAGTGTAGCAGTAAATGTGGATCTATCTGATAGGGTAAGGAAGTTTAAGGTGACGGTTTTTGAGACGAGAGAGAGAGATCCCCAACCTCAAGCCTCAAGGAAGTAGAGTCTAGTTCGTGTGTATGTAAACTGTAAAGAGCTCAAATCCTTTGTACCTCCCTCTACTTTTTAATTGTTTTTAATCTTGTCCTTGTACTTTAATTTCTTTTAAGTTCTTCCTTTTATCGGATGGTCCCGGTATTTTTCCTTTATTACTCACCCAGGCAAAACAATTTGGTAAATTAGCATTGCGGAAAAAAGTATTAGGAAACAGTAAAATTTAGTCAAAGACACGAAACTCGTTTGCGTCATTTGCGGAGAAAACTCGTTTGCGTCTTTGACTTAAACACACGAATGACATTTGAGATTCACGTCTTTAATTTAAATATGCTCTGAGCTAATATAACCTTAAATTAACTGTAATTTAATCTCAAATACAAACTCTCATTTAATCTCAAACTCCTAATCCCTAACTATAAACACTAACTATAATTTCAAACCTCTTTTCTAAACTTGTAATCCTCCCAAACTTTTAAATCCAAACCCTAAAATTTTAAATCCATACCCCAAACTCATAATTTGTAACCATAAACCCTAAATTCTTGAATCCAAACCCAAAATCCATAATCTCTAATCTTAAATTATAAATTCTTAAACTCAAACTTCAAAGTCATAATTCCCATCAATAAACTGTAAACTCTTAATTCCAAAATCTAAACTCATAATCTCTGACCTTATACCTTAAATTTTAAAATCTAAACCTCAAATTCTAAATACAAACTTGTAATTCTTAAATGCTACTAATATTAAATTCAAACCCCAAAAACACAGAATAAAAATAGACAGGACATTGTTAGGTTTAAAAAATCATAAAAAGCAACATTAAAATTTATTTACATTGATGTAATATTTTAGCGTTGTTTTCATTCGTTTATTATAATGTTAGTTAATTGATCTTTGTAATAACACAACATAACAATGTGACATAATTGTTCATTTGTAAATGTCGCCATATTAATTAACCTATAAACTTTTGTTTTGCAATTATAAATAACTTGTTATCGTTAATCGCATGTTCACTTGTAAATTTATGATTTTATATTCTATCTAATCGTCGAAAATAAATTTGAATGTTTATAATATGAAAGATAATATTAAAATCTCACCTTGACAAGTCAAAAATAATTATAAAAGAATAATAAAACACAAATGCATAACTAAGAGCTAATTTGGTATTGTGTCAACAATTGCTTTTTAAAATAATTTTTATTTAGAAATGCATCGAAGTAATTTTATTTTAAAAAAATATATATTTTTAACATTAGTGCATCAAAATGATCTGAAAACACACAAAAAAAAACCAATTTGAAACAAAGAAAAATAAAATAAAATTAATTTTTAAAAAAATGCTTTTGAAATACAAAAATAAACAGACTCTAAGAAAATAACACAACATAATTCTATTGTACATATATCCTAGTCTATCTATGTCTACAATGACGAGCCAATGGGTTAGCTTTATCAATAGCGTGACTTCCTAGTGTTTGAGTCATCTCATACACCGACACAACATCGTCTCTCCAAGCATCTGAAATGTAGTGCGACATGAGTCAAACTAACAAAATGCATAATAATGAGCAAGTGTGTTATCTTCAATCTCACGAAGACCACTAACAATTTCTCAACCATCTCGTAACACATTGTCAACCAGATTTTCAGCAAATATAGTTATTAATCCATAAATAAAATGCATTTACCATCACATATTAATTACAAAATGTATGAAGTACTTACAACATTTTGCATCCATGGTGCATATGATTCATACTCTATGTTCTCGCATAAAGGAACTTGCATTGAGTTTGGTGTGATGATATGTTGCATTATACACCAATAGCACTTCATGTATTCATCATCTGAAGTAATAAATTGCACCTCTATAAAGATCTCATCTCTTCGTGCATCCCACTGCACTATGTAATGGAGATTATGGGTCATCCAATTATAATTATCGTGTTTATCCCGTCAACTAATAGCATGCGATGTGTCGCTTGTATCTATACTAATAGCATTATACGATTCGAGCAAGCAACTCAACATGCTAAAAAAAGATGAGTGAGACCATTATCGTCCATATATCGACATTCATAACATCAATTGTATGGAAATCATACTCAATTGCATCAATTAAAACCTAAATTAGCTTAATTATCTTAATTCCAATAAAATATCCAATTACAATAATTTATCCCAAAACTTAACGCAAAACCTAATTGCCATTCTTTCGACATTCATAACACTGTTTGCATGAAAACATACATAATTGCATCAATTAAAATCTAAATTATCTCAATTCAAACAAAATATCCAATCATTCCAATTTATCCTAAAACTCAATACAAACCCTAATTTCTTTATTTTACAAACCTTAATTTATCTAATTTGAACTTAATTGATTCCATAAATAACATCAATTGCATAAAAACATACCTAATTGCTTGAATCAAACTCTAGATTATCTCAATTAAAACAAAATACTCAATTATCAAACACCACACAAACAATATTAAATCAAAATTAAGAATCTCGTAATTTAAGAATGACAACCATAAAATTATGAGAAATGTAGTGATTTTACCTTAATTTATCGATGACTTATGGTGGTTTGATCAATGGTTATGGCAAGGAGACTAAATGAGGATATTAAGCTGACAGATTTTATTGAAAAAAACACTAGAAAGATGCGAGGAGACGAGGGAAAGAAGATTTCGGTGTTTTGGTAGATGATAGGTGGTTGTTTTCGGTGATTTGGGGCGAGAGAGGCTGGGTGTTTTAGGTTTTGATGGGTGATGAGCGGCGACTATAGAACGAAGAAGAAGAAGAAAAGGCTAGGTTTTTATAATAATTGAACATGAGATTCTAAATGTTGATTTTGTTATGTAACAATGATTCAGAATCATGTCGTTGAATAAAGACATGATTAAAAATCACGTCTTTGTTCAAATTATACTACTTTTCAAATATTTTTTCAACATGTATTATTTTGTCAAATTTGTACTTAAACAATGTTGTTGTGCAAAAAAAATACCATAGTTCATCCATTAAAAATATGGCCCTTCCATTACATCATTTTTTTTTGTTTTTTAATTTGTGAAGTGTGACATGTCATGTACACAAAATAACATTTTTTTTTTAAATTCCCTCTCTCTTGTTTTAATTTTCATAGAACTAATGATATTACAAGTTAAATAGTTCATACACTAAAAATTTATAAATGAAGCATACATGAGATTCTCACTTGTAGATTTTAATATGTATGTGTGTGTCTGTGTTTTGGAGATGGATTTGTTATTTTCGAACTTATGATGATTTTTTTGTTTATTTATCTTTATTCTAAAGAGATTAAATTTAAAAAAAAACTAAAAAAAAACTAAAAGCCATTATTATGTATTGGAATAATGAAATGATCATTATACCCTTCTTAAACAAAATCAGTTAATTAGTTATTAGGGATAATACAATCTTTTTCATATGATCCATGTCATTATCATATTGATTGAGAACAATTCAGTCTTTTAACATTATAAATGCATAATAAAATGATTTAAATACCCTTAAAGAAAATTTTTTGAAATAAGGTCCAGGGGGTTTTCAGTCTTTCAACATTTTGATAGCATGGTAGAATGACTACATTGCTTTAAAGGCATAAATCCAAAACTGGCGTCCAGTGGATTTTTTATATTTTCATCATGGTTATTTAGTCATAATCAATGTAAATAAAGGGTAATTTAGTCTAAAATATAAATATAATTAAGAAACTGAAAGTGTTGGGAGGCATGCACTAGTAAATGGGAGGCGCTTGTTTTTTGAATGACACATGCGGTGTCTTTTAAGGGTCAAACACCATCTTTCATGACAGTGTTGAAAGCGTCACGATATCCTTTTCTCTGTGGTCAAGAATGTGCACACGACAACGCAGCGGTTAAGCTCTGGTGGACCCTTTTTTTCTCTCTCTCCTTGCCTTGGGTTTTGTGCTAACCCTTTTAAAAATTAGATGTGTCTTTTCTATTTGTATTTTTATCAGTTTGGAACTCATTTTTTTTTATATTTTTTTTATTTTTAATTCTTTTTTAAGTTGATTTTTATTTTCAATTATATCCCTTAGTATTTTATTTCATTTAGTGTTTGTATCAATTTAGTCCTTATTCTTTTTATTGTAATTTTTTAAATCATTTTATTGATTTTTTTTTAATTTTATCCCTCGACATTTTATTTCATTTAATTTTTTATCCAATTTAGTCCTAATTCTTTTGATTGCTATTGTTTTATCCCTTATTTATTTATTTTTAATTTTTCCGCTCATTATTTTATTTCATTTAGTTTGTATACAAGATTTGATCATCATTCTTTTGATTGTTATTTGTTTTGTTTTTTAATAGACTTCTAACTAACTATTTCTCAGTTATTACAATGTTCTTATTCATCAATTAAACTCTTAACTACTATTGTTATTCATAACCCTACGTGACTAAATTATAAACAACTAGTGCAACTTTTCCTTTTCTTCACTTGATTGTTACTGCATATTCTTATACTTCTTGTCACTATCACTACCTTCATATTGGATTGTAATAAATTACATGAATCTTGGATTGTCCCTCGCATGTGTCTTTGGTTTTTCCTTTCATATTTGCTAATGCATAAGAATTTAGATGAGTCCGACAACTAGCTAGCATGCAACTAGCCATTATGTATTTGACTTTCAGTAGTTGTATTGGTTTTGATAAACTTGGGGTTTTGTTTATTTTGGTTGCCCATGATAGATGGAAGAGAAGGTTTTGTTCCTTTCAAAAAATAATATGAAAAGCTGCGGACTGTTTTACATGTTGATGTGCGTTACGACTTAATATAAAGGTAGTGTTTGATATTGTGGTAGAAGTTGTTTTTCAAAGTATTTTATAAGTTGGACTTTGTAAGTTTACAAGGTTATTCTCTCACTTTTCTTATATTTTTTTCTTGGATTTGTTTTTATGTTTTTCCCTTACTTTTCTCTCTTTCTCTCTCGCCTTTTCTTTTCTTTCCTTTTCTATTCTGCTTATGCCTAGTCGGCAACATATGAAAGGAAGGAAGAGCTGATTTGTTTTTTTTTAATGGCAAATAACCATTTTACCTTTAATGAGTCGTTTTGCTTTTATTAGACGATCCTTTTTTTTGTTAGCACTACCAAGCTCCATTCATCCTAAAATTTTAACCAGATTTTATTCAATATATTTGAAGATCTCATAAAATTTCAACTCAATCTGATGGTCGGATTGAAAATTACGCCCAATAACGTAAAACTGGTCAAATTGTGATTTTTCATTAAATTTTTGAATTTCTCTAAAAATTTTGAAATTTTAACCTAAGCTAAAACATCATATTAGAAGGCTCTACACAAATTTTCAGAATTTTTTGATAACTCAATCGAGAATTACGAATTTGTTTTATATAAAACTAGTCAAAAAATATTGATAAAATCTTGACTTGGGCTATAGCTCAACCAAGCCTTTAACATGCCTCCGCCCTTTGCTGTGAGTATAATTTGAAGTTAATCTTTAATGTAAGAAAAGAATGCACTCGCGTTGTGAATATATTTTCCAATATAATGAAAATTTTCAATTGAAAATTGAAAACTTGATATCTATCCTTAATAAAATAAATTGAAAAATAAATTAATTAATAAATTATAAAAAATTATTAGCATTAATTTAAAAATAAAATATAAAGTTGATATTTTTTACAAGGGGAAAAGTATAAATGCATATGCATATATTTTATCTCGTGTTGTTGAGTGCTTTTTGAATTTTTTTTCATTTAATTATATGACAATAACCATGAATTTCTGTAATTAAGAAAAACAATGATTTCAATTCCATAGAAAAAATGTGATTTTTAGGCTAAATTCTCATCTTTTTTGTTAATATATTTTTTCGTATAAATTTTTTTTCCAACTATGTTTTTTATTGAATAAAAACTGAAGGCAAATAAAAAATTATTCAAAAAATTAAATAATCTTAATTAAGAAGAAAAATGTATCTCTTTAACCAAAAAAACTTGTTCCTTTATTCACATGTTTTATTGACAAAAACATATATTTCTTTTATTAGAAGTATTGTTATTTAAATAAAAATATTATTATTATCATAAAAGTAAGTTTTAATAAAAAAAAATCATGATTTGATAAATTTAATATGAATGTATAAAAAATATATAAAAAAATAAATTTGAGAAAAAAATATACAAAAATTACAATTAAAAAGAAATAAAATGAATATTTCAATCTCGTTGAATATTCATGAGTAAAGTTTGTAGAAATTTTTATATATTAGGTTTATATATAATTACTCAAAAAGAAAATGGTAATATTACCATAACAAGCATTAATATTATTTGAAAAAAATAGAATAATTGGATAATTATTTAAATATTATTATCATAAATTTATTTAAAGAGAATCTTATTATGAAATAAAAATTAAAAAAAAATATAAAGGTTACTATGTGTAACAACCCTTAATTTATATTTTCATTTTAGACAAGCATCGATTTAAAAAACATAGCATTAATATGTAAAGATAACCATATTAGTTCACTATGAGAACTGATCATCATGCAAAAGACTATGCAATTACTAAACTTATTTATTTTCTATAAGATTTTTGTAGTATTTCTTCTATTCGAAACACTACCAAAATAATTTTTGTTTTTATACTAAATCCTATATATATAAAAAAACAATGTGTGTATTCCTTTCAAATCATTCAAGGTGGCCTCGGGCTCATCTCTCATCAAAATATATTCTTAAATCCCAATATTTTCATAAAACACATCTAACACAATTCATACAATACACAAGAAAATGAAGATGTGATGATCCAAAGACTATTGAGGGATGTATGTGAAGTACTTTTAAAATACAATTAAATTACAAAATATAAGTATGCATGTACTATTATAATTACACGTTTAGGACATTTTAATCTCTTAGATCTCAGTCTTTATATCGACTATCAAATTTATCCTTCCTTACCATTCACAATATACAATCTTTACTTCTACTGATACCCTTAGTTTCCTTCAAACACAAAAATAATCATTATTTCAGAAAATATTGGATTTAATTTATATAACTATATCCTCAGTTTAACAACATATATTACTGATCTTCACAACATTCTCAATAGCTTTCCAGCAAACGACTCAATCCTTAGGATTTTAATGTCTTGCCTTAAAAGAGGATAAATCCTTATAATACATTATCCCGCCCACAGACAATTCAAATCTCGAAATACTTTATCCTGCCCCGAAGGTAAATCAATTCTTCAATTTCCCCATCCTATCCTATAGGCAAACCAATTCTTGAAACTTATTATCTCGTCCTGAAAGGAATTCACTCTTGAATTTATTATCTTGCCCAGAAGGCAATTCAATTCTCAAATTGTAGTTTCTTGCCTTGAAGCAATTCAATTCTTAGAATCTACTATCATGCCTCAAAGGCTTGCTTTGTTTTAAAACCAACAATTAATACGAAAGCTATAACCTTTCATCAATTTGAAAAAATAAAATCATTCAAGGAGTAGAGACAATCCTTTACTTGGAGCTCTTGAGACGTGCTCTTAAGAGTATCGACTCCACTCTAGATGAACCCCTAATAACACCAACTTCTCACTAGTCAAATTTTTAATTTATTTAATAAACATTTCCTTGAATTTAAGCATTCATTTAAATATACATTCACACTAACTTTTCTTACAATCTAACTTGCACATTTGCACTCACATACTCTTTGTAAATCAAATTTCAATTTACCTATATAAATTTGTACTTATATTATTCATTCTTACAACACAACCTAAACATTGGCACTAATTAAATCTCATTGTAATAAGTCTTCGTTGACATATTCTTAACAATTTATAAAATATCATGACCCAACCCAAACTTTTTTAATAACACAATTAAATCAACAATGTTAACATCATCTAGTTTATGTCACAACCCCACTATTTTCCTCTACCCTTGGCCAGCCACCCAAGCATACAATTTACCTCATTCCATTTGATTTTTTTTCCCTTTCATTTCCACCCTTAATCCCATTATTTAAACCAATATAAATTTATCAATATGCAAGATCTCTCCCAACACTATTTCAACATACACTTTGATTTATATATTATCAGGGATTTTCAATCCTTATGAAAATTTGACAACATAAATGAAATTAAATCAAGAAAGATACTTTACCTATATCAATTAATCAAGTTTGCCCAGTTCCTTTCACAATCTCTTCCAAAGATTTCTTCATTCACTCTTCAAATCACTCTTTCTCTCTCTACCTACATTATTCACGTCACTTTATTTCTTTTGGACTTTACTTGGTTGTTCAAATCCTAACTCAACACCTTCATGAAACAACTTAACCCTTTTGATTGGGAAGAGCAAAAGAAAAAATGAGAAGAAATAAATAAATCTAGCTGGCTCATTATTTAAAAGAGGGAGGGGTTGTTTTTGTTTTATTTACAAAAATGCCACTCTCTTAATTATTTAAGGTCTAATGCAGATAAATTTTTAATCGCAAATATTTTTACTTACCATTTCTCATTGCGATTGTTTTCGTGTTTGCACACAATGTATATTTAAATTTCTACACCTTACATAAAATTTATTATTATTTTTTTTTGACAGGTGTTTACATTATAAAAAAGGCCAAACGCCTATAAATAAAAATCTCAATCCCGCGCTCCTAGGTTTCTTAGAGAGCAAACACGTTGTCCGCCTTTATTTTTTAAAATTGAATGGATAACACGTTGTTTGCTTAGATAAATAACCCATCATCCATTTATAATGTTATATGGCTACCAAAGGTGGTTTTAGTAATGAAAAAATCAAGTCCAAGTTTTTTGATCCTAAAAGCCTAAATCTTTATCATTTTTAACTCAAAAACACAAAAATAAAACAAGACATGAAACTCTAAAACCTCATTTCTAACCATAAAATATATTTTAATCAAACTAATAATTTAAAATCTAATCAAATCAAAAAAATTATCAAGTATGGATCTACATTGTTAGACATCATTGAAGGTAGAGATCACCTTCATTAAGTTATTTTTCTTAAAAATATTACAGATACCAAAATCATAGTTATTGGTGGCTAAAATGTGGTCACTTGAGAGTTTTCGCTCTTATTTTTTGTTTCTTGATGATTTTTTGTTTCCTTCCATGTTCATGGATTGAAATAAAAAATAAATAAAGTTTTATGATTAAAATATAAAAATTAAAAAAACTAATTGTGTGAAACATGAAATTTAAAACTATTTAAAAACAATTTAAAATTTAATTTTGTAAAACTGATTTTTAATTAGACGTAGAAATATTTAATAAAATATAAGGTAAGGAGATCATACAAATTAAAATAAATATCAGTATGTAGAACTGTGTAAACGATGAAATTAAAAAGAATAAAGCTAAGTGAATGAACTGTATAAAGAAAGAAATTTAGAATTTAAGAAGGAAAAAATTGACTCTTAACAGTAACGTTAATAGTGAAATGTCAAGAGTCCGCAGATGATCAAGGGTAGGAGTGTTCAAAAAAACCGACCAACCGATTAAACCGAAAAAACTGAGAAAAAATTAACCGAAAATACCGAACCGATAGAAAAAACCGAATAAATCGATTAAAAAATATTCAAAACCACTCGGTCCGGTTCGGTTTCGGTTTCAAAAAGCTTAAGCCGATTGAACCGGACCAAACCGGACCGGTTCAATTGAATCTGAAAAACTTAAAAAACAAGGTATAAAAGCAAACATCCCTAACCCTAATTCATTTCATCACTTTCCAGCCGCCTCCCTCTCTTCTCTTCTCCTCTCTCTCATTTTCTCTCCTGTTAACCTAACATTAAATCCTCTTTTTGAATTTTTACACCAGAGCTTCTCACCTCCTCCTACCACCACTCTCTGGTCTTTCATATGGTAGCGTCATCCACAACCTTCACTTTACTCCTATCATCAACCACAGACAACAACCCATACATCAAGAACCGGTTTCAGTTTTTCAGGCCCGATCTAGATCGTCTTCCATATAGCAGTGCCATCCACAACCTTCACTTTTCTCCAATCAACAACCACCGACAACAACCCACACATCAAGAACCGGTTTCAGTTTTTCAAGCTCGATCTAGATCTTTTCATCTGAATGGAGTCCTTTTTTATTGAGTGGAAAGTAATAGAAATTTGTGTTTGTGGACTTCATCTGGTGTTGGAAGAGCAGGGATTGCACCTTTTTTGGTGGTTATAATGGCTCCACATGCATTTGCAGATCTAAGCATCTCTCTGATCTTTGATTCATTGTGAAATGAAGGAATTACAAGGCTTTGGTATAACGACAACAGTAAAAAAAAAGCCTATTTAATTGGTTTCCGGTTTTTCCGGTTTTTAATACTAAAAAACCGACCCAAACCGCACAAAATTAGTTCGGTCTGAACCGGTTCTCGGTTCGGTCCGGGTCATATTGATAAGGAATATTATTTTCCGGTTCGGTTGAATTTTTAAGTTAAAACCAAACCGAACCGAACCGTGAACACCCCTAATCAAGGGTTTGTTATTTGTTAATGTTAATTATTCCCCTCTAGAAATTCGCACGTGAGAGAGAGAGACAACGTAAGGGCGTGCATCATCGCACGACACGCAGGCAGAGCAAAACGCGAAAAGTAGAGAAACGAAACCCGGACGCGTTCCCGTTAAAAAAACCGGATTTGATAATCGCCGATAGGTCCGGGACCTTTTGTAATTAGAAGGTAGTTGTTGGTGTGTTGTTTTTTCCTTCTTGAAACAAGCAAAACGCGTTTGAAACCCTAGTTCATCCCCAATCTCTATCTTTTTTACTGAATTTTATCATCAAAATACGTAAGTGTTTTTTATTTTATTTGATTTTATTTTCTACTCTGTTCGTTTTTGTAATTAAATGATTATGCATCTAAGATTGATAATTCCGATTATTCAAGTTGTGTGGTAGGTTTATTTTTCAATAGATCGATCGCTGTTCCGTGACTGTACAAGCTGGTGTGCTTGCTTTGCTTATCTACTAATCCGCGGTCTAATTTTGGTTTTTTGGACGTTGAAAGATGGATTTAGTTGCTAGTTGCAAGGTAATTTAGCAGCTCTACAAATTCATTTGCTCTATTGAAATTGACTTTACTGTGCTGTCGTTGGTTTTGATTTAGTTTCTTCTACCAGTACTAGTGTAAATGGTAAATATCAATTAGCAGAAGAGGAATGATATTTGTCCATTAGTCATGGTTGAATTAACTTAATTTTTATTTATTAATTTCCATGTGCCTACCACTAAACATACCTTACGGTGGTGCAACTCCTAGATTTGTTGGTATATGCTGAAATGGCTCTAATTCTTCGCCCGTCTGATAATGGAAATCACATTTGAATTTAACAAGTGGGTGCTTTATTTATATATCACTTCCTCGCATCATTGTTACAAAAGCAAAGCAAGTTTGAAATGATTTCTACTGAATATTATTGATTGATTTGGGCTGCATCTTCAAATCACCTCTCATGTGCTTTCTCATTTTGAATATCAGTGTCGTGGTATGTACTTTCTTTTGAAGTTGTATGCACCAATTGTTCTCATACTGCTTTTCTTGGTTATGGAACCTAAAACTCTACTCATACATTCACTGGATGAGAATTTTGACATAAGTTATCAGGTTGCAGTCCTCACAACTTGAACCTTTGTTTTTGTGGTTGTAAGTCGACGACTCCGTGTGGCATGTGTATGAAATGATATTTCCTATAGAACTTAGGGAAACCACTTCATTTGCAAGAGGCTTTCTCTATGCTAAAATTCTCTAATATTAATTCCAAAAATGCTACTCTGTTTCAAAAAGTCTCTAATATTAATTCTATATAATTTTGTTTTGGCCTAAAAAACTTGCTACTCCATCATTGCACCTTGCAATGGTCCTTCCTATCACTGGAGTGATTGAGTAAATTAATAAGAGTTTGCCCCCTATACTATTGAACTCAGAATTGGAGTCATTGGTCTTTCTTTGTGGCTCTGCTCCCTTCTCATGCTGTTTAGGCATCAGAATATCCTGTAATCAAGCAGTTTCTATCTTTTGCTGTGTTGTTTTAGCGAAGAGATTATGAAACACTTTTTTTTACTCTCTCTCTCTCTCTCTAGGATAAATTGGCATTTTTTCGAATTAAAGAGCTCAAGGATGTCCTGACTCAGTTAGGTCTTTCAAAGCAGGGGAAGAAGCAGGTAAATGGCACATCTTGTCTTTGGCTTAATTTTCTTGTATATGATGCTTGAAATTGCCATTACGTAATGGTACTGGATAAACTTTAAGCTTCTGTTGTATTGACAATCAGTATATTGAATTGGACTGTGAAAAAGTAGAATAATTGTGCCTATATGCTGTCTTAAGATTTACAAGACCATCACTTGCCTATGGGTGCACGTGATGGTTTTGTGTTCTCATTGCCCGTGAAATAATGATTTCTTCATAAACTCTATATGCTTTTGACTGTATGTGGCATGTACTGCTTATGACTCGTGTATATGATTGTGCTGTAATTTTAAATGTGTAGGACCTTGTTGACCGGATATTAGCCATTCTCTCTGACGAACAAGGTAAATTACTCCCACCTTGCAATATTGTTGTTTGTAATAGAGACAGTTTTTATAATTTTGAACATGTAGACTCTCTCTCACAGGTTACTAGAGACATGAAACCCTTTATTGAAGGCCATTTGAGAAATATTTTATCTTTGTATTCTATCATCATTGCTTTTTCCCCTGCTACCAAGTCAATGCTTTTGATTTTAGTGTTTGATGCTCTGTTTTTGTTTTTTGCAATGTTTATTATCTCTATCTGTGTGATACGCATATAGTTATCTTTTACATATGCTGCATAATTAATGGGGACTACCACCTAGGAAACTTGTAATACCACCACTTGGGGATTCTTGGATTCGATCTCTGCGAATAACTTCTTCATGCTAAATAAAATGGAATGCTCATAACTCTGGTGTCACATAATCTTAATTCAGCAGGCTTTAATGGATGTTTTGCGAACGCTAGAAATTTATTGATACATGTTAAATGGAAATAATGTGCAATTAAATCTTAATTTGAATTTTTGGGATTGAGCAATGAGATTTCTCCAATTATTATTCCCCCAAATTTAGGTATATGTTTTTATTGATGGTGTGGATCTAATATCCATAGCTATGATTTTCTTTCATTTTCATTAACTTTTTTATGTGAGAGGTGTGATCCCAAATCCCCATCAATCGTCCGTCTCAGATTTCAATTTCATGGGATCTTCTCCCCCTCCCTCCCTCTTTTTTTTTGTTCTTGATGATTGGGTGTGGTTATGAATGGTTGATAATCATAGAGTTTCTAATGGGTTGTTGTGCATACAGTTTATGATCAACATGTTCAAACTCTTTCTCGTGCATGGCTTTGACTTTGTGATAGTTTTGGAATAATAAACTTGAGTTTTTATTTTATCTGTAGTTTCCAAGTTATGGGCAAAGAAGAGTGCCATTGGAAAGGAAGAGGTGGCAAAGCTAGTGGATGACACTTACAGGTTCATCATTGCTTGCAACTCCATGATTAGAGTCTGCAGTTAGATTTTGTCTTCTCTTTTCTGTTTAACGTGTTAAATTTTTTTATAGTATTTACATGCTTCATGAGGCCCTCTAGCTAACTTTTTTCTTTCTGGGCAACCATTAATGCTCTTGGAGGTCTTGCTTTTATGCTGTTTGTTGACTTACTCCTTCTGATCTCATCTCCAGGAAAATGCAAGTGTCCGGGGCCACTGATTTAGCATCACGGGGACAGGTTGCTTCTGATTGCAGTAATTCAAAGTTTAATGGTGAAATGGATGATCCATCTCACTCAGATACAAAAGTTCGCTGTCCATGTGGAAGCTCATTGGAGACAGAGTCAATGATTAAGGTTAAAAGATCCTTCTCTCTAGTAAATTTCCATTCTTTATAAGCTGTGGTGTATGCCCGATGGATGATTTGCTGGAAGTTCTTTTACTTCTTAAGCATCTGAGGCATGCTCTAAGTTTGATTAAAACCAAGGCTCTGCATTTTAAGCATATGGATTGCAGGTTCCATGTTATGAATCGCTTTCTTGCTACTGTGGGATCTAAATTGATTTCCTCCTTTATGTAGCCTAATCTCTATACTTCATTCTTATACCTATACCATCCCCATGGATTTTTATGTTTGCATTTCTAGTTACTGGAAATTAATAAACGCAGTATAGCAAGCTCCTTTGACAATTTTGTTCACCAAAATTCTAACATAATTGATTGCTTCTCAAGAATGTTTAATGCTCCGTGTGTGATTTTTCTGTTGAGTTGTTGCATTATGTTGAGCTCCAAAGTATATTTACACCATTCTTTTCCAATAACCTTTCACAATCAGTGCTGACTGCTGAGGCACAATGGTGCTATTAAATATGTTTTCAGTGCATCACATTAATTATCGGCAAATATTTTGTTTAAAGGAAGTGCTAAGGGATCATTTGCAGAAACCTTAATAGTTCTCATCTATGCATGTGTAGACAATGGCAGGATTTGCTACTCTTTTGTGCTATTCCTATTCATTGTTGAAGAAGAAGCATGCATTAATAATGGATACATAAGCTGTTTTCTTTTCCCCTTTTTCTTCACTACTCTTGCACTTAATTCTATCCTAAAAGCTTTTCCAATCTGCCTTGCCCCTATTAATTTTTATTTTCTTGTAATTGACAGTGTGAAGATTTTAAATGTCACGTTTGGCAACACATTGGTTGCGTTATAATTCCAGAAAAACCCATGGAGGGCATCCCACAAGTTCCTGATGTGTTCTATTGTGAGATTTGTCGACTAAGCAGGGCTGACCCGTATGTATCATATATGTTCTATCTTCTTTTGCTTACTGTTTTATGTGTGGAATGAAATGGTTCCCCTTCCTTCTCCAAGATTACCTTTTTTGACTCCATGCTTCTTTCTTGTTGGCAGTGTAACATCACATTTCAGCTACAATTTAACTTTTGAGATTTACGCATCAAACCATTAAATGCTTTCATGATTTTTCTGAACTTGTTTTACTATCACAATGCTTCTTGTTGGCAATGTAATTCTTTAATTTGGTTTAAAGCAAAGTGTGCTTCCCTACCTTGGTGCATAAAAATGTTAGCCAAGTGCTAGCAGGGAAATGAATTTGTCTAGATAGATGAGTGGTGAGGCCTTTCAAGGTAAGAAAGAATTATGGTGATATTCTAAGCAAGTTGGAGATGCCATCAACCTGGGATAAGAGAACAAGCTACTTTGTATATTGTTTGGTCTTTTGAGCTATTAGAGAGGATAAATTGATCATAGTTAAGGGACGGTGAGGGCTAAAGTGGTGTGGGAAAAGTAGGGAAATAGCATATAGTTGGAAATGAGAGGCTAGAATTAAGAAAGATTGAAGTAGGAAGAAATAAGATTTTGTGTCCGTGGAGAACCTTGGATGTAGATTTTGACAAAGAAAAGGCTTTGGTAAAACATTGGATATGTTTGCCTATATTATCATGAAAAGTGTGATAGTTCTATGCAGAACACAAGTATCCTAATGAGTGTGCTATTTGTCTAGCGTAATCGGGATAGTTTTACGGGTGTCCTCTATAAATCTTTTAAAGAATGACAGTTTAATGCCTTGTTGGGCCAAAGAGACAAATTAATGCTGTGTGCATGCGCACCTCGTGTGTGCACTTGTCTCCCCTTCCAGCATGCGGGTTGACATTCAAGAACTGGAGCTTAATGAGGTTTCTTGCTGTCATGTATCTTGGTATTGTTTGAAATATATCTATGTGTTTTTGTTAATCTTTGATCTTTGTTTTTTTGGTGTCCTGATTAATCCATCCCTTTACAATTCTGCTATTTTGCATTTTTATGTAATGTTTTTGGAGGGTGTTTTTTTTTTTTTTTTTTAATGTCTGTCTCCATCTACAGCTTTTGGGTTACAGTTGCACATCCTCTAAGTCCTGTGAAGCTGGTTGCTACAAATGTTCCAGCTGATGGGTAAGTCAATGATACATGCCATCCTATATCTTACTAATGATTTGATTTGCTAACACTTGTGTTTGGGTTGGAAGTAATTACTACCTGATGTTCACATAATTCGTTGAAAAGATATTCAATAAAATGATTTGAACTGCATTTACTGTTTGTCTTGATAAATTCAACATGTGGAGATTGCGTTCAAATGCTTTTATTTTGTGAGCTTGATTTCATCACTAAACTGTTTGGTTGCTGAATCCCTAGCAATGAATATTATTGAAACACCTGTATCATGGTGTTATATATATTTCAGTGCCTGTTTGGGGCAGTGGTGCACCCAGAGTTTCATGAAATTTTGAAATTTTTTTCTTTGAAAATAATTTTTTTTTGTGTTCTTGGATCTTTTTGATGTGCTGATGTCAAAAATGAATTTTAAAAAATGAAAAAAAAACATTACTTTGATACATTTTCAAGCGAAAAACACTTTGAAAAGCAACCTCTACCATTCTTCCAAACAAGTCCTCAATTTTATGTAAATTGCAAGAAAGTCATGGTCTTCCTTGTGGCACCTGCTTGTGAGACAAACAGATGATAGCATTGGTTCTGTCCATGACCCAGGTTGTAGGGAAAGACCAGGTTCATGTTCTTCTAACTTCTAAGAGCTTGAGCACCTCTTCGCATGTGAATGCGACTTACCAGGAACATCTTGTGATCAGGTTACACGGGAAAAAAGATTTTAGATGACTTGAAGTGGTTTTTACCCCTTTTAATTTTGGGATTGGGAAGGATATAAATATCTGGAGGATATAGTTTTTGCTTCTGTTTTAGTTATGCAGAAGAGAGGAGATATTTGGTGTATTATGCTGGTAATAATAAGTATTTGGTTGATAAAGTTTGTATCCACAAAAGATTGTTGATGTGGTAAGTTCTGTGCTTATGATTGTTACCTGGGCCAGACCTTTTTTTATTAGAGCAGTGCTGCTACCTTTTTGATGTGATGATACACTACGCGCATACTACATGCACCATAATAATAGTACTTTACTTGTTGGAGTTAGTATTACAGTTGGCTGTTCTTTTATCACCCAATCCCAACTTTCTTGAATTAAGGAGGTCAACCTGTTATGAAGACCTCATTCTTGTATAATTGTGCAATATTTGATATTTTAATATTCAACATTTTCCAGTTCAAGGCCAGTGCAGGGTGTGGAGAAGACATTTCAGCTCACTAGGGCAGACAAGGATCTGTTGGCAAAACAAGAATATGATGTTCAGGTTGGTGGCTGCATAAAATTTCATATTTTAGTAAGTTATTGATGTGCTAATGGTCTGTTGGTAATGTTGTTACTATCTAGGCCTGGTGTATGCTTTTGAATGACAAAGTTCCCTTTAGGATGCAATGGCCGCAGGATACAGATCTCCAGGTTAATGGTATGAAGTTGAATTTTACTTCCACTAATCTTTTGAAATCTCTCTTATTCCTTATGTTTGAAATCAGTAGCTGTTTAGAAGCATTTATGCGAACCCCCCCCCCAATAAAAAAAAAAAGGAAAAAAACTTCCTTTTTCCCCCAACAAACATTGTCAGAAAAGCCATTTTTACATTTGCTCTTGACGCTGCATCTTTATGCTGTTGTGAAATATGTATTATGATGTTTCTTTTGGTCCACAGTTTCTGGAAATGGTGTTTGCATATTAAGTCTTAAAATTATGTATGATGTGCAGGCTTGGCTGTTCGTGCTATTAATAGACCTGGCTCGCAATTGCTAGGTGCTAATGGTCGTGATGATGGTCCAATTGTGAGTCTCTGACTCTACAACACAAATTTTCTTTGTAGTTATCAATACCCTTTATCACATGCAATTTATCTCCTAGATAGATATTGTTCTTTGTGATGGCGCATCCTCTTTTTTCAATCATTTTATTGCTCATCTGCAGACTCACAGCTGGATTTGTACTTTGAGACTGCTTTCTGATTTTATATTTATGGGTTCTTTAACTAGGTCACACCATTTGTAAAAGATGGAATCAATAAGATTTTGTTAAGCGGATGTGATGCTCGAATCTTCTGCTTAGGAGTTAGAATTGTAAAACGTCGAACAGTTCAACAGGTGAATTTAATCAATTTTAATCATATTTTGAATTTGGTATCATTACTTTTTATTTCTTTATTTATGCTGATTGGGAAAATAACTAGGTGGCTCAAGCATTTTGAAATACTGTATTTATAATTGTTAGATATTTTATAAGATAGATGGACTTTTGTAATTTGATATCCTGATAGGCATTTTTTTTTCCTGAAATGACAAATAAAGGCTGCCAGCAGCTCTCTCTCTCTAAAAAAAAACTGATTTGAAGCTTGGTAAATTGGTTTGCATCTGAGAGCCTTCAACATCATATGCACATTAAATTTCAGATATTTTTTGCTGTATCAGAAAGCTTGATCACAAATAGTCATTTTTTTATCTTGTTGGGAATGCATCAAAAAATCACTTCAGGTAGTTGTACTGATTAGACATCGTTTGTGTATATGCTATTTTTACTGTCATTCCTTGTGCAGCATATATGTATACATACATGCATTCAGATATAAATGTACCCCACACATATAATACATGCATATGTATGTGTCTGTACATGTGTATGCATATTTCAATTTTGGTACTTGTCAGTTTAATACAACTAAATTTTGTGGCTGTGGTTCACATATTTTTGCTTTTGTATATAATGAGCTACAATAAAAGCATGTGTCATCTCTTGCTCTACCTGAGGAATCATCTTTCCATGCTTCATATTCTGTTTTTTGTTTTAGATACTCAACTTGATCCCTAAGGACTCAGAAGGTGAGCGTTTTGAAGATGCACTTGCTCGTGTTTGTCGTTGTGTTGGTGGGGGAACTGCAACAGACAATGCTGATAGCGACAGTGACCTGGAAGTTGTTGCAGATTCTTTTGGTGTCAATCTTCGTTGTCCTGTATGTTACATCAACATAATACAAGTTGCGAGTCCATAATTCCATGCATGCATGTTGCACTGCACTATGTTCTATGCAGGGTGAATATCAGATAATCATCATCTTGAATATTGGTCCCTTCTGCTGTAGTTGGGAATTGATGTATCCTAAATTTGATCACCTGATGTCTGTATCTTGATAATAGGGGATGCAGCCACCTTTTGTTGCAATTCTTGGTGGGGTTGGGTGTGTGGAATAGGTCGTCGTCTTTTTTTTTCATGGAGAGTATTTGGTTACTACAAGCAGGCAGGGTATTATTTACCATAAAGGCATCTAGTAGGGTTTGGGAGGGCTGTACAGGAGTGACAAAAACTACAGTGGAAAGGATCATGCAGTTCTTTTCCTTAAGCATGCTGTTTATGATCATTGCTAGTGGGATGACAGGAAAATAATGTTCCCAGAGTTTGGTTTTGGAGTCTAGAATATTTCTTGTATGTTCAACAATATGTTTCATGGAAGTAAAATACCTATAATGTGGAGTTTCGCTGTTATGCTTGTGACATCCATTCCAGAACTTATCTTGTATATGGGTTATGTTCAACCTATTATCGAATGCAATTCGCTTTCTCTAGTGATATTATGTTCTTAGGGATGTCCCACTTTTGAAGATGTTCAATGACCAATGACGCACATACTCAATGCTATCTTTCTAAACAAAGTTTATTGTTTCCTCATTATTCAAATTGCTTTATTAAATTGTAGCATTCTTCATTTTTTTTTTATTTGTAGCGAGCTTCAAGAAACTAGGATTGAGTTAGTCCTGTCATGAATTCAGTAGCTTAGTCGCTGAAATTGATTTCCATGTGTAGATGAGTGGTTCAAGAATGAAGGTCGCAGGAAGATTCAAACCTTGTGCACACTTGGGCTGTTTTGACCTGGAAGTTTTTGTGGAGCTGAACCAGCGTTCTCGGAAGGCAAGCAGGCAGCTAATCTTTTTTTTCTAAATATATGTACCTTTTTTTATGGGGTTGGAGGTTCCTGTTATATCTGTTTTATATATCTGAGCTACTATTGCTCTCTTTGCAGTGGCAGTGCCCCATCTGTCTCAAGAACTACTCCCTGGAGAATATAATCATTGACCCATATTTCAATCGCATCACATCTAAGGTATCACCTATCCTTTTCTGTTCATCCGAATCCTTAGTTTTAGGGTGTTCATGTATTAAAAATTATGTTCTTGTGGTATAGATGACACATTGCTCAGAAGATATAACAGAGATTGAGGTGAAGCCTGATGGTTCCTGGCGTGTGAAAACAAAAACTGAAGCTGAGCGTAGGGATGTTGGAGGACTTGCACAATGGCACAATCCTGATAGTACTCCCTGTTTCCCTGATGGTGGAGAAATCAAACCAAAAGTGGAAATAGTGAAGCAGATCAGACAGGAAGGTATTTCAGAAGGTAATGCTGGTACTGGTTTGAAACTTGGAATCAGAAAGAACCGCAATGGCATTTGGGAAGTTAGCAAACCTGAAGATATGAACACCTTTTCTTCAGGTAGATTGCAAGAAAACTTTGAACACCATGAACAGAAAGTTATTCCTATGAGCAGCAGTGCCACTGGTAGTGGTCGTGACGGGGAAGATCAAAGTGTGAATCAAGATGCTGGTGGAAATTATGATTTCACAAACAATGGAATGGAGCTTGATTCTTTATCTTTGAATGTATATACGACATATGGATTCACTGACCAAAATTTACCTGTACCACTAGGGAATGCAGAAGTCATTGTTCTTAGTGATTCAGATGACGATAATGATATACTAATTTCCCCTGGATCTGTCTACAAGAGTAATCAAAATGATGGCGATGCTACTTTTTCTGTGCCCTCTCCTGGAATTGCAGATCCTTTTCCAGAAGATCCTACACTTGTGACTGGTGCAAACTCGTGCTTGGGTCTTTTCAATGCTAATGACGAATATGGGATGCCCCTCTGGTCACTGCCTTCAGGAAACCAAGCAGGCCCAGGATTCCAATTATTTAATTCAGATGTCTCTGATGCCTTGGTTGATTTGCCACATGGTTCTGTTAACTGCCCCTTGTCAATGAATGGCTACACATTAGCTCCGGAAACTGTCATGGGATCTACATGTTTAATCCCGGACTCTTCTCTTGGTCGATCAGAGATGGATGTGAATGATGGCTTGCTTGATAATCCCTTGGCTTTTGGTGGAGAAGATCCCAGTCTTCAAATCTTCCTTCCAACCGGGCCTTCAGATGCATCAATGCACTCTGATATGAGGGATCAAGTTGATGTGTCAAATGGTGTCCGTTCTGAAGATTGGATCTCTCTTAGGCTTGGTGGTAGTGCTACTAGCAATCATGGCGATTTGGTTCCTCCGACTAATGGACTGAATTCAAGACAGCAGATGCCATCTTCTCTGGATTCTTTGCCTGGCACTGGTTTGTTTCCTTTTTCTTAAAGCTTTATCATTATTAGTTTATTCTTGTGGAGGAAAGTGTGCAAGTCTTACACCCATGTTCATTTTCTAAGCTTTAACGTTCCTCTTACAGTTTTTCAACTCTGATTGTACCCACTTCTGCAGCTTCTTCGCTTGGTATAAATGATGGCAGATCAGAAAAGGCAAGTCGACAAAGATCAGAAAGCACCTTCTCATTTCCTCGCCAAAAACGTTCTGTAAGACCACGACCGTATCTTTCTATTGACTCGGACTCTGAATGAAGGGAGGTGAATCCTTTTTTGCCGAGATAATTGCTGCTTTTATTTGAAAATTTTTTAGGACAGGAGACCTTTTCTGGGGTGAAATGGTGATTTTCAAGTTGAAGACCTGTATGTAGAATCTGAAGAGAATTGACTGCCGGCATAAAAATGAAGTCTCACATACGGTGGGGGCTGGCGTGGGGGTGAAGATGTTCTGCAATTGACGAGCTGTGGGCTCCTGTGTCTTGTCAATTTGGTGCAGCGCACCATGGTCTCTGATGTTTGATTAATTTTGCAGAAGCTCCTCGCCAATTTTCAAAAGGCTTTATTCAAGGTGCTAGTAAATTGTACAGTAATCAATTGAATCTTCAAGTCCAATTAAATCTGTTGGTTCAAACCCTTGGATGTTCGGGGTTTCCCATTTAGTAAAATCTTTTTTGGTCCATGTTTAATGATGAGAGCCAAATAACCTGTAAATATCGCACAGATTCAGTTATTTATAGAAATAATACAAAATTAAATCTGGTGAATTCCTGATTTCTTTCCTCTTTCACCTTTCGATATCCGCTGGCTTGCCTGTAGCTGGAGACGGGTAGATACTGTGGTAGCTTCTAATTTTTATCTAATATTACATGAATTATGTATTGTGGAAGTTTTTGTTTTTTTATCTAACCATAGAAAAAACTTGCTTATTATTTATCTTGTATGTAAAAATCTATTTTTCAACATCTTTAACCAAGCATGATTTATTTAAATATATGTTTTAAAAAATATAATTAAGTTTTTATTTTTATTTATATATTTTTTTAATCTTATATGTAAAAGCTACAGATGCAAAACGCACGTAGTGTGCCTGAATTTTGATGGGACCAAGGTTGTTACAAAGCAAAATGTCGAATGGTTTGGTCTGGTTGGTTCTTATGAATGGTGGAGATAAGCGGATAACAATACAAATTATAATAAATATCTATGGGTTGGGTTGAGTTTTCATCTATTTATATCTAAATCGAAATTCAAAATAACTTTCCAAACCAGGCTGGGTATGGATTTTTGATACTTGAACTTGACCTCATCAATGTTTTGATACTAGTTGGATATCTATAATCTGAACTCTCGAATGTTATAATTTATAATTATTTAGTATATAATTAGCTTGATATACATGCAATTTTTTTAAACTTTAAGGTTATTTATTTATTTCAGGTTGGGTAGACTAATATTTATACTTAACGAAAACCTAACTTTTCACCTCCATGTTTTACCCGAATTCGATAGAGTTTAAAATCATTTAACCTTTTAAATTTAGTATATCATTTGTTAATATTTTCATGTTGTTGTATTAAGTTGATAAATGTGGTTGGAATGAGAAAAATAGAGTTATGTATGTGAAATGAGAAGATGTACAATATGATCAAAATGAAAAAAAAATACAGAATTAAATACTAAAATAGACTTAAATGAATTAAACATGAAAAAGATATGTATATAGACTTAGTTAGTTAGGGTGGCAACTAAGGGATTGTTGATTATAAAGTCAGCTCTTGTGATGGGGACTATAGACTTAGTTAGCTGGGGATGACAACTAAGAGATTGTTGATTATATAGTCAGTCATTGTGACAAAGATTGTGGACTTATTTAGCTGGGGATGGCAACTAAGAGATTGTTTATTACACAGTCAATTATAATAAGATATTTTTAATTATATAAATTAATAAAAGATAATATAAATATAAATATAAATGAAATTGATTGAATAAACCCACACCCTAAAAAATATTACGCAATGACGAATATATTAGAAATATTATTTAAAAAAGAATATCTTTTATTTTGAAAAATAAAGTTCATTTTTATAAAATAAAAAATATTCATGAATTAGAATAATATCTTGAAAAACCAAACACAAACAAAATAATTTTTAAAAAAATCTTATATTAAAAAAAAGCATGCAAAGTCTGTGAGCTAGGTCATGGGTCCAAGATAAACTCATAAAAAATAAATTAAAGATAATCATAAAATAAATATTTAGAAAAAAAAGCACTAATGCAGAACAATAAGATCGTTTAAAGCCGAATCCCTAACCAATCAAATGTCAAAAGATAAAACAAAAAAAAATCAATTATATAAAAGGATGTAAAAAAACATTAATTAAAAGAATGAGGGTGAAAACAAAATTAATTAGAGGATAGTTTTTTTTTTTCAATTGAAGGGTTAAATTGAATTGAAAAATAACTTTAACAAAAGGAAAAGGAAATCAAAAGAATGAGGGTCAAATTAAAAAAAATAAAACAACAAAAAATTTGATTGAATGATGAAATTGAAACACAAAAAAAACTTTAACAAAAGGGTCTAGAAAAAAAAATTAAAATCAAAAGAACAAGGACTGAAATGAAAAAAAAAAATGTGTATATGGAGATGATTATACTAAAAATAAAAAAGAATAAGAATGAAACAAGAAATCAAGAGAATAAAGACTGAAATCGAAAAACAAAAAACAAAAAGGAAAATCATGTACTTTATATGGTAGGAGAGAGAAAAGCAGAAAAAAAACAACCATCATACACCATCACACACCAAACCACGTGGAAGAGGACACGGTGACGCTTCCAAAAAGATAATAGAAGGTCAGGTTTGACCACCAATTGACGTCGTATACACCATCTAAATGACACAAACACCACTAACTCATTGACGCGTGATTAGCACGCGCCAATGAGTATCTTGGTTAAGAAATTAAGAAAGTCAACATGAAAATACAAAAACACCCAATGATTGGTAATTACCTAAAAAACCCATGTGAAAGTACAAAAATACCCCTAAATGAAAACCTTGTTTTTTCTTTTCTAATGTAAAATACGTATTTTAACTATACATGAAGAAGGGAGAAATAAAAAAAATCCTTGTCCAATAACCTTATATTTTTTTATATATCATAAGAGTAAAAAAATATTTTTAAAAGTATGCAATGCAACACTTATTGGTCTCACAGGGGTATTCCTTATTATTGCTTTCCTGAACATTGGATGCTAGAATGCCAAATCCACCATTGCTTGTATATAATTATGGCTTTGCATTCGAGGAACTAATTAAAGAAATTGTTTTTCTTCTCTTTGAATATATGGTAGATTTGAATTAGAATTTGCATTTTTATTTTATCAATTTGTTTTCATAAAATCCAATACCAACATGATGTTAAAGATAGTTTTTTGAAACCTCAAGTACATCAAAATAAATCAATAATTTTAAATCTTAATCAACACAACATAATAAAAATAAAAATATTATATATTGATACATATTATTTTGTGTACGGTGAGAACCATATTTTTCTGTACCTTTTATGCTTTTGATAATGACTCCTTGAAACTCTTTGAGACTTTAATTCAAAATGATGTCCAAGGCAGTGTTTGAAATTATAATAAGAATTGTTTTTAAAAATATTATTTATTTGGAAATATATAAAAAAAATACTTTTTTATTTTTAAAAATTTATTTTTAACATCAACACATCAAAAAAATTTAAAAAAATAAAAAATTAATATTTTTTAAAAATATAATGAAACTGTAAAAATAAATATCGTCAGTTTATCAACAAGCGATAAGAGAAGAATAGGAAAAATATTTTTTTAATTATTGTATGCTCTTTTATTTTTGTGTTGGATCAATTATTTATTTTTTTGGCTTGAAATAATATTAAATTATTATTTTAATATACTGCTATAAAAAAAAATTCTAAAAAATATTACTTTAAAATCTTTTAATTAAAAAGCACCACGCTACCGAATAAGCTATTCATCTTAAGCATGATAGAAATCAAAAGGCCCAATCACAAACACCGTCGGGCCTGCTCGTGAAATTAAAAATGGGATGAGCCGAAGTAAGCTGGAGCTTCGAGGTCAGCTTCTAAGCTATTCATATTCGCTGATCTTAACGAGGATTGAGATGGCCCACTTACATTAAGCGTGTTTGTTTGTATCCAGTTCAATCGAATCCCTTCCTTCATTTGCTTTCCTCTCCTCTCCTCCTTGTGCTGTGTGGTGGCAGATACCTGACTTGAAACCATCAATTCATACACCCAGCCTTGCTTGCCTGCCTCCGCCTGGTAATCTTCTTAGTCCGACCTTCTTCTACTTTTATAATTAGAAGAAGTGATATTATTTATTTATTATGTATAAAAATTAATTAGCGAAGTAATTACTCGATTCGATTTCTTCTTCTGTCGATCGTCTTCAGATAATAATCTCTTCCTCCTTTCTTCGATTGCATAGTTTTCTTTAAGCTTAGCTTGTTGTCTGTCATGGCGACCACGAACAAGGATGTTACCATTCCATCTGGTAAGCTTTCTCCCGTACATTCAATTTCCTGGATGGATCCGTTGCTGTTTTTTTTTTTTTATTGTGCCTACGAAATAAACTCGACTGACTCGCTCACTCGAATCGCATCTCATCCAATGCCATCCCATCTCATATTGCTGTGTGATTAGAGGAGAAAACAGGTTCGGCTTCGGCAGCAGAAAATAACAGCAAAGACTCCTCTTCTAAATCATCAGTAACCTCCTCAACCTCCGGGGAACAAGGAAGAGCTCCTCCTCCTCAATCTTCTGGACTGGGAGGTGCCTCTGCTGCTGCTGGATTTCCTCCTAATCCTTTTGATTTTTCTGCTATGACCGGCCTGCTTAATGTATGTCAATTTCCGTTACATTTACTAATTTTTACTCTTCAGTTCTTCGCTTTGTTTTCAATTTAATTTTCCGAGTATAAACATTCCATAAGGTATCTTTCTGGCAGTGAAGATCTTGCCTTGTTATTTGCCCACATGTCCTAAGCTAACCACTTTTCACATTGAAGCTCATTTTGTGAACTTGTGTTTACTTCACTCTAAAATATTGGACACTTTCACCATATCTCTCTAAGGGTTTATAGATGTCTATGCTTTGATATATGTAGGACCCGAGCATCAAAGAGTTAGCCGAGCAGATATCCAAAGATCCTTCATTCAATCAGATGGCAGAGCAGCTCCAGAAGACTTTTCAAGGTGCACCAGCCGAAGATGCTATCCCTAACTTTGATACTCAACAATACTATTCAACCATGCAACAGGTTATGCAGAATCCTCAATTTATGACTATGGCTGAGCGCCTTGGCAATGCATTAATGCAGGTATATCTGTTTTTTTTTTTGTTTTGCTCGTCTCATATTCCTATTCATTGTTTAATTGTAAGTCCTGATGAAAGGCTAATTTCCCCCCCATCAATCCTCAGGATCCATCAATGTCTCAAATGCTTGAGAGTTTCTCAAACCCATCGCAAAAGGATCAGATTGAGGAGCGAATGACACGAATAAGAGAAGATCCTTCTTTAAAGCCTATTTTAGAAGAGATAGAGTCCGGTGGTCCAGCTGCCATGATGAGGTTGGTAATCATAATATCTAGTATTTTACTATTGCTTATTAAAATGGGGAAAAACTAGAAGATTGTTGCTATGTTTCTCCTGCCTTGATATTAGCAAAGATGGATCGTATAAGTTGGTTTTATTTTCTCAACTTCCCGACACCCAAATTATGCTTGCCTAGGTACTGGAATGATAAAGACGTTCTCCAGAAGTTGGGTGAAGCAATGGGTCTTGCAGTTTCCGAAGAAGCAGGCACTTCTGTGGAAACTTCTGGACACGAGGAAGCAGAAGAAGCAGGAAATGAGGATGAATCAGTTGTCCATCACTGTGCCAGTGTTGGTGATGTTGAGGTAGGGTACAATTCGCTTTTGATTGCCTGCTGCCTTTTTTTGCGGGTTTGACACGCTTAACCTTTATCTATTTTTCCCCTGATGGATGCCACCTTTATTTTTAATTACATCATTTAAATTGTTTTTGCTTTTCTTTCCCATTAAATGCATTGCGTCTTATCTATCAGTTAAAGCGATTGCAGCCTAGACTGGCTGAAAGTATTGAAAATTGTCTAATTACTGTTAGTGGAAGTGTTTTGCTAATGTTTTGTGGACGAGTGCCCAATTTGATATGATGAGAGAGGATATAGGCACAGATTTCTATTTCGACACACCACAAGACCTACCATCATGGCAGCATTATTAGACAATGATGACCCCTGGAACTTTCTTAAGACTTTGATGGTTTCTTCTCATCACTCTCTTTTAAGCCCATGCACAGCTTTTGACATTTTGAGCTTTGTTGGTAGCTGTAGATACGTGACTTGTTCATGTTCGTTTAGCAATTAGTTGAAGCTCCTTAACACTTTTAGCTTGATCTTTGGATTAGTTTAAATGTGGAGACCACATGGTGAATGCTGAATGGAAAACTGAATATATATACCTTTTCATTTTTATGTTGGTATTTTGTTCTTTCATCTCTATAGATTTTAGTGACATTGTTTTACTTGGTAAGATGTAGAGCATTTATGTGGCCCTTGACTTTAGTGTATTATATATAATTTTTATCATACTTACATGTACACTCGTTATTCATGTTTCCATTAATCTTGTGAATAGTTTGTTGGATATTATGGTCCCCATCGTCCTTCCATTTCTATTGTAAATATCTGAGCATGGCCCAATGCTAGTTAGTTCATTTTAGAGAAGTCCAATGACCGCTGACTTGGTCATTTTGACTACATTGGGAGAATTCAATATTTCTCTAAAGTCTGCGGGAGGTGGATCATTTTTTTTCCTCCTTTGATGTTCAATATAATTTTCTTTTGCCTCCATGTAAATATCCAATGCTTCTCTGTTCTATCTATTTAAGTCAGATCAATTGGAGATACCGTTTGCAAATTTACCTCAAAATTTTATATGCACTCTCCAATTAGGGTTTGAAAAATGCTCTAGCCTCTGGTGCTGACAAGGATGAAGAAGATTCAGAGGGAAGAACTGCATTGCATTTTTCCTGCGGATATGGGGAGGTATCATTATTTCTAAACTACTGCTCTGTTGTTTGTGTGTGGTGTAGACTCTTGCTTTTTGCCCCTCCCCTCTTCAGCGGTTGATCTTGGTTTTTTTGTTATTATCAAGACAAGTAATCGTTAGAGGTGACTTCAGGAACCTATTATGGTATGCTGCTAGAAAGAGTTCATCAATACCTGCGCTGGTACTTGGTAGTTGCCATGGCACATTGCAAAAAAATGAACTCCCTAGTTGGCTTACAATGATAAAAGGCTAGATGTTAGATTGGTCAGTGATCTATAGCTGACCTCTTGGTTTGGGCCCCTTCTAGTTGCAGAATCATTGGGCCGTCAGACATTATTGGAAATTTATGCAAATTGGTCAAATTGCTATTGTAAGCAACAAGCAGCTGCTTTCAATTTGTTTCAGGTGAAGTGTGCCCAAATTCTTCTCGAGGCTGGGGCAACTGTTGATGCACTGGATAAGAACAAGAACACCGCCCTGCATTATGCAGCTGGTTATGGAAGGAAGGAGTGTGTAGCCCTTTTACTGGAAAATGGCGCTGCAGTGTAAGTCAATAGCTCTCAGTTAGGAATGCCCTCCCTTTATGGCTTCATGTGATTTTTCCTGTCATGATGGAATCTCTCTTTGGGTTAAACTACAGTACACTTCAGAACATGGATGGCAAGACGCCCATTGATGTTGCTAAACTCAACAACCAGCAAGAGGTGCTAAAGTTGCTCGAGAAGGATGCCTTCCTGTAACTTGGCATGTCATAGGACTCGAGCGTTTTAAACATTTTGATGTCTTTATTATCATCTGATTGCTGCTTCTTGAGTTTTGTGATTGGTGGCATAAATATTCTGTCTTGTTTATCTGGGATTAGATAGGCATGCGATGAAATGTTCTATTCCATGCTCCATACATTATCTACAACTGAGAACATCTTGAAAATGGTTTTGATTGGATACCGTATTTTATTTATATTCTTGTTTTAGCATCTGATGCCTGGGTTTTAACATCAACAAATCCCAGCATTCATTTTGAACCTTTTTTTTTTTTTTATCATTTTAAAAGTGATTTAAAAAAAAGTAAATTTTTTTATTTATTTTTACTTTAAATTAATTTTTTTATGTTTTAAGTTGGTTTTGATATATTGATATTAAAAATAAATTTTAAAAATAAAAAAATTTATTTTGTATTTTTTTTTCTAAAAAAATATTTTAAAAATATTGGTTTATTTAAACTAAAATTATTTTGAAATTGTGACAAGATTCCAAAAACTTTTTTCTATTGGATTAAAATTTCATGATGATTGGAGATTAGAAAGGCATTTAAAAAGGGCTTGGAAGTTAGTGTACCAGATTGTTTTTATTTTTCTTGTTGTATTTGGATTATTTTTTTCTATTTAAATTAGAAATTTTAATTTAATTAGTATTTTTCTATTTAGTAATCCTAATGCTTGATAGTTTCTTTTATTTTTGCTAGGTAAGTTTTAATTAGAAATTATTTTCTTCAAAGGATTTTAGTTTTAATTGAGAATCATTTCCTATAAAGAATTTTAGGATTAATATAAATAAGAATGACTAGTTTATTTTGAAATTGAAGATTATTATTCAGATTTTTAATAAAACACTAGATAATTTTTTTTTCTAAACAACCTAGGTCTATAACCTTAGAATTTGAGAACCCTAACTTCTATCTACGCTATACATCGTGTCAATTAGTATCAAAGCAAGTTAGCCTATTTGATGGATGAAAACAATAGTAATCCACTCCGTGATGCGGGAGTGGAGGCTTTTCAGGGCATTTTGGAGACTCGAGAGCAAAAACTAGATCGTTTGAAACAGAGGTTTGATCGTTTGGAGCAAACCATGACAGATCTAGCTTGGCTAATGAGTAACGCAAATAAAGATTGTGAATAGGGTATGGACTTACCTGGAGACTTACCTCAAGGCAAGCTAACCCCAGACCTATTCCTGAATTTGATGAGATCTCATTCTATAATGGGAGATTTTTAAATAAAAGATTTATCAAGTAGTTAGCAAACCTGAGTCCTGGAAGCTTACTTTTATTTCAACAAGGTTTCTTATCATCAAAAGGAAGGACTTGTCGTACACACTTTCTTATGGTGCTAGAGAATGATGGTTTGGATTTTTAGATTTTAGAACTCTTATTAGTATCTCTTTAATTCGATCTCGGCAAGATTTGAAACAATCAATAATTTTAGAATTTATACAAGATTATTACAAAGAGATTTTATATTGGATAGATAAGCAATTGGATTGTTATTATTTGTCTTTTGTTCAACTTTCTAAACGAGCAAGGAAGAAAATTATAGAGAAGGTGTCGACTATTCATAGTAGAAAGTTTCAACATCACAACAATGATAACACAACATTGCTACAAATACTACTCTACTTGATGTTTCATCTACTAATAATGAAGAAGAAATCAAAGAAGCTCATGAAGTAGTGATTCTCAAGGTCTCGAATCACTAAAAGAAAAGCCAGAACAAGTTGTTGGAATTGCTCAGGAGGCTAAAGTTGACATCAAATAGGACTTAAGTATGGGTGTGTTGTTTAAACCAATCATATTCTTATTGGATCAATCATCTAAGATTACCAATCCAATTGATGGTCAAGATGTTATTGTGAGGGATGACCAAACACGTCAATTAATGTTGCCATCAACTCAAAAGAAATTTTCATATGAGGTTGATTTTTTGGGTCTTGAGAAATTTTGTTTAGATTCAGAAATTCTACATGAATATATCTTTGCTAAAATTGGATTTAAGATATTTGGAACAATCTATCTCATACATATATTGGTGACAATGTTGTATTCAAAGTATTTATTTATTTGGAGTGGTCGAGTCCAATGGATAACTCGAGAGCGAGTTTTTTTTAGAAGTAGAGGGGATTGATATGGGAAAATTTCTTCAATATTATTGATACAATAATATTTATTGCATTATTTCATTGACGATTAAGGTTTTTAGATTTTGAGGAGTTTAAGAAGAGTTCAAGACACAATTTGGTAAACCAAGCATAACTTTTAATCTGACCATTGCATTGAGCTGAACTTTTGACAGAAGATTTTGAAGGCCTTGTTTCCTATTAGGTTAAAATTTCATGATGATTGGATATTGGAAAGGCATTCAAATAGGGCTTGGAAGTTATTGTACATGATTGTATTTATTTTCCTTGTTGTATTTTGATTCTTGTTCCTAATTAGATTAGGACTTTTCATTTAATCAATACTTTATTATTTAGAAATTCTAATGCTAGATGGATTTATTAGTTAGGTAAGTTTTAATTAGAAATCTTTTCTTATAAAGGATTTAAGTTTTAATTGGGAATCATTTCCTATAAAGGATTTTAGCACTAATAAAAATAAGGATGCCTAATTTATTTTGAGACTTTAGATTATTATTCAGACTTTTAATAAAACATTAAAGAGTTTTCTCTAAATTTCTTTATAGCTTAGGTTTGTAACCTTAGAACTTGAAAGCCCTAGCTTCTATCTACATTGTATGTCACGTCATAAAATCCTTCTTGAAATCAATTAGAGGCATATAGAGGTTTTTTTTTTTATTTATGTTTCTCTCCATTAAACTCTAAAAAAGAAACATAACTCTCTAGTCGATCTCTCAAGCACAAAACAAAATTGATTTTCTGATCAGAAAATGTATGCTTCGTCACTCTTCTAATAGCTACATCAAGTGATAAATAACTTTAATGCCATAATAGAACATGAAACTCAAGTATTACCCTTCATCTCGTATAGCAAAACACTTTTTTCTAGTCATCCAGTGCCTTCTTCAATATTCCATTCAACAACTTTGGCAACCACATGACTTCCACTTCTATACACCTTAAAATTTCAATAGTTATTTTGTTAAGCCTACAAAGGTTTTTGAATCTTAATTCCTTCAGAACCTCAATACTTGCAAAACCCAAATCCCACATGTATGTTTAAGGTTGAAACTTCAATTTTTATCAACCACATGGTGAATCTTGAAACTTCTATGAATCTTGAAACTTTAATAGTTATTTTGTTAAGCCTACAAAAAATTTTGAATCTTACTTCCTTCATAGCCTCAATACTTCCAAAACCCATATCCCATATGTATACTTAAGGTTTCTTGCTTCCTCTAGGATGAGATCTCCAAGGTTTCTAAACTAAATCTCATTAAACAACTAGTCAAAATAATTTCTCCATCTTCTTGATACCAAGATCTTTACATCCTCATCCTTGATACACTGTAATTTGTTTTGTATCTTAGAACTCTTTGTATTCCTCACACAAAAATAACTTTTACACATCCTTCTCCCCAGCTGCATTCTTTACTTCTCTTTTAGCCAACATATACTCTTCATGAACATTTCTATCTTGGCCTTAATTGGCTTTTCAAATCTTCATTCCCCTGCCTGTATTTTTTTATAACTAGCTTGATACCTTAACTTGTCAATAGAAAAGTTGAAATCAAGTAGTATACAGGTCACTAGAAAGGTTGACATCAAGCACACAAGTATTTGTACCTATAAAAATCTAGGCTATGAATGCTAGATATAAATATGAAATTTACCTTACCATATATAGTTCCCTAGATTTGCTCTTTGTAATTACTATGTACAGGACAACTTTTCCTATATAATGAAAGACTAGTCTAAAGATGAAGACAATTCAAACCATTCTATTATGGTATCAGAGCTTTTCTCACAGAATTCTTAAGTTTTTTGTTTTCTTTCTCAGTCATAGCTTTATGAAGAAGTCAGATAATGTTGTGTCAGATTTACTGGCAAAAATTATACTGCTTGGACATTTCAATTGGAGATCTTTTTCAAGGAAAAGGGGTTATGAGGCCACATAGATGGCAATGACAAAGAAGACTTAGCTGCTAAAGGATCTGTTGTTGCTAAGGCAGAATGGGATGCCAAAGATGCACAAATCATGTCTTGGATTCTCAATTCTATGGAGCCACATCTGATCCTTTCTTTGCGTCCTCATAGATCTGCAAAGGCTATATGAGATCACCTCACACAAGTCTATAACCAAGATAACAATGCTAGACGTTTTCAGCTTGAGTTGACTATTGCCAACTATACCCAAGGAGATCTTTTTATTCAAGATTACTATTCTGGATTTTTGACTTTGTGGAATGACTATTCTGATCTTGTTATAAACAAGGTTTCTGCAGGAGGTATGCTGGCAGTGCAGCAAGTCCATAAAATCAGCCAATAAGACCAATTTTTGATGAAATTGTGACCAAAATATGAACCAGTTTGTGCCTCTTTAGTCAATCGCGATCTTGTTCCATCCTTGGACGCTTGCTTTGGAGAACTTTTGCGTGAAGAGCAGTGTCTCCATACTCAGACCATTATGGAGCAGATAAGAGTTATCTCTACCACTGTCTCAGTTGCTTATGCTGCTTACAACAAGGGGATGAGTTACGATATGAGCAAGACACAATGCTATAGCTGTAAAAAGTATGGACATATTGCTCCCTATTATCCTCATAAATTTTACAACTACTGCAAGCAGCCAGGACACATCATTAAGGAGTGTCCTATTCGTCCTCCTTCATGCTCCAACAAAGCTTATCACGTTGTTGTTATTGCTGTTAGTTCCCCTGTTTCATAGACTCAGCCTCTAGCAAATTTCCAAACCCGAGAGATGGTGCAAGAAATGGTTGTGAGTGCTTCCTCCACGCTTGGCCTTCGAGGTACTAGTTCTTTAGCTCTTTCTTGGATCTTAGATTCAGGTGCTTCCAATCATATGACAAACTCTTTATGTGGCTTAAGTAATATCCAAAAATATTATGGATCCTCACATATTAAAACAACCAATGGTAGTACTCTTCCCATCATGATTGTTGGTGATGTACCTCCTTTTTTAAAGGATGTTTTTGTCTCACCCAAGCTTGCTATAAATTTAGATTTTGTAGGTCAGCTTGTGGATAATAACTATGACATACACTTTTCTAATCGTGACTGTATTGTATAAGACCAGATTTTAGGATAGCTGATAGCGAAAGGGCCTAAACACGGACGTCTATTTTCTCTTCAACTCCTTATTCCACGCACCTTGCTTCCTTCCTCTATTTTATCTTTCTTTTGTACAGCACCTAAAGTATCTAATGAAGTTTGGCATAAACGTCTTGGTCATCAAAATCCTAGAATTTTCTCTCATTTATTGAAATTTAGGTTAATAAGCAATAAAGAACATTCAGCTTTAATTATGTTCCTTGATTGTGCTACATGTAAACTTGGCAGAAGTAAAATTTTACCCTTTTCTTCTGAAGGCAATAGAGCCACAAACCCTTTTGAGATAATTCATAGTGATGTTTGGGGAATAAGTTCTGTCATTTCTTATGCACATTACAGATATTTTATAACCTTTATCGATGACTACAGCCAAAGTTATCAAAAATATTTTTTTGACACGACACAGAATACACAATATAAACTCGGATCGTAAAATCATAAAATCATAAGTAAAATATTTTAACTAATTATATATTGACAATTTTAGTCAAGTAGTAAATAATAATATAATACAATTAAAATAAAAATGAAATAAACAATACAAAAGTCCAAACACCTTAAAATACATAATTTAAATAAAATTCATACATAGTTTAAATAACTTAAAAATACAATACAATTATGTCCATAGAATTTCATTAACTAAAAATTAATAAACCTAAAACAAAAAATCTGTTGGTGTGTCATGTAAACTAAAACCAGCCTCATTGCCTTTATCTTCCTCGTTATTTCTAAAACATTCATCAAAATCTTTATCATCTAAATGATTATTTCCAAAACTAGCTAGTTTTTTTAGATGCCATGTATACTGTAGTTCAATTTTCAAACTAATTGCCTGCAAATCATGCCATAAACTTGAGCCCTAATGCACATTAGACATGGCACAACTGATTCTCTAGCATATGCTAAAATGATTGAATCACAAATCATATATATGGTATAAAACGTGTAAAAATAACTAATCTAAGAAATATCTCTATTTTATATGAGATTTTAAATCTCAATGCAACCATATCACAATCCAAGTAAAGAACTTCACCTCAACTCCCCCGCTCTTTTTAATATACTCTAACACAATGGTAATTCCTTTGGCTGTTGCTTGTGCTTTAGCCACCTGAAATATTAATAATATGATTGCAAAGCAAAGAAAAATATATAAAGATAAGCCATAATATTGCTTGATCAAGTTTGGTTCGTTATTAAATACTTCAGAACACTTAATGGGTCTAGAAAATGAAATGCTAGAGGATTACATCAAACTTAACAATCTAATGCAGCCAGAAGAGAAAATTAAGAGCCCAAATGCCCAGTTTATTTTATGTGCAACTTGGTATTGGCATTGTCATGTAAAAGATTCAACAAATTGGAAAGTCTGATTATAACAAAAATATTCTCCTGTCATATGGTTTGTTTAAAAAATAATACTAGCGATGTTATTATCATCCTAATGAAACCTAATCATAATCAATGGAGTAATTCACAAATACAGAAAGACATAAGAAAGACAAGGATTGAAAGAGAATGAGATTAGCTACCTATAGGATAACTGTATCAAGTAAACCATAATATTGCCTCATGAAATCTGTTTGTTTATCTGATATTTTATAATGGCTTGTGGGTCTAAAAAAATGAAATATAGAGGAGCATCAAAGGATTATTGCACAAACACAGACATAAGAAAACTAACCTTGTGCTTTGTTAATGATAGCTTGTTAATCTCTCCTGTAGAAGGATGGAGTTTCCATAAAGAAATAATGGTAATTAGATGATGAACATTAGAGAAGTAAAGTGTGCTTTATTTCAAAATAATACTAGAGAAGTTACAATTGTCTCTAATGAAACTTGTAATCAATGAAATTCTTACAGCACGCAAGAGAACTAACCTTGTGATGCCAAGATCTCATCACTCTTATGACCATCAGCAATATTAATGTTAATCTGTCTCTTTCCTGTTAAAAATCATCAATACAAAAGTTAAGCATTAAATTGGCAAATGAAGAAATATTGCAATGCCTCAAGACAATGAATAAATGATTTTAAAACAGGTTGCTTAAGATAGTTTAGTCATGAACAACAAAGATTTATAGATAAAACCGTGAAAAAAAGTTATTGTGTTATGTAAGAGCAAAGATGTGACAGAGGCGGGAAGAAAATGTGACAGGAAGGAGCGTTTGAAAAGGACCTGATTGTGTATCAATATAAATTAGCCTGATTGTGTATCAATATAAATTAGCCTGATCCTGGAATTTCAAGTTATCTCATAAGCTAGTAAATGTTTCGAAAGAAAAAAAGCTAAAATATCCATAGATCCTACTAAATAAACAAACTAAACATTGTATTCCACACAGTTAAGAAAACAAATTAGTATGTGGATCACATATTTTAAAAGAGAAAGAATCAATCACTTTTGATTGAACAAGTCAACAAACACATATTTCATATTACTGATAATAAAGTAAAATTTTTAAATTTTAAGCCAAAGAGTGGGGAAAACCTCAATGGAAAATTACAAATCACTAGTAGCAACCAAAGTAGGCCTGAATTCCACATGTAGATTTCCATTAAATTAAGTTAAATTTAATAGAGAAAAAAGGAAAGAAAAGAAGAACTTAAATAGAACATAAGGATTAACGTGCACAGATTGTTCAATCTGACTGTTACAGCAAACCCATCTCCAGAAACAAGTCTTCAAGAATCAATTATATCAAGAAAAACAACTAACCTGTTATAGAAAGGTGAGGCACGAGAGCACAAAAGATGGAGAGTGGAGAGTCAGGAGACTTGAGGAAGAACAGAGGCCAACGAATTAAAGAAAACAAATGGTTGTTTTGAGAGAGAGAGAGTTGTGGAACCAGTTACGGGAATTTGAGATTTGAGAAAGGGGAAAGGGGAGACGACTGAAGTCTAGAGAGTGAATGAGTGATGGCCTGACGGGGAGGGGAGTCAATTAATTTTTTTACTTTTGTCAAACTCGTAAACTCGGTCTAAGTTTACCGAGTTGAACGAGTTTCATCGAGTTTGCTGGTTTTTGAGTTTTTGACCCGATTTTACCCGTTATATACATGTTAACTCGTAAAATAATATAATTTTACGAGTCAACTCACGATTTTGACAACCTTGACTACAGTCGCTATACATGGGTCTATTTCTTGTGGAACAAATCATAAGTTTTCTCTATGTTCAAACTGTTCTTGATACTTGTTAACACTCAATTTTCTGCCACTGTTAAAATTTTTAGATCAGATTCAGGTGAGGAATATATATCTAATGATCTCCAATCTTTCTTGCAAACTAAAGGTATCATTTCTCAACGATCATGTTCCTATACTCCTCAACAAAATAGAGTAGCGGGATGCAAGAATCGCCATCTTTTGGATGTGGTCCGGACCTTGCTCATTGAAACTTTTATTCCTTATAAGTTTTGGGTAGAAGCTCTCACTACAACAACTTATCTAATCAATAGACTTCCTTCACAAATCTTAAGTCTAAAGTCTCCATATTTTTGCCTTTATCATTGTCATCCTATATACACAAATCTTCACACCTTTGGGTATATATGCTTCATGCATCTTCCTCCACCTCATAGAAATAAACTTTCTGCTCAGTCAATTCATTGTGCCTTTCTTGGATATAATGTCACTCAAAAGGGTTATCTATGTTTTGATCCACACACCAATCGGGTTCATGTTTTCAGAAATGTTATTTTCTTTGAAAATCAATGTTTCTTTCCCTTGCCTTCATCATTAACCACCTCTTTTGTCTATTTGCTTTCTTTTAATGACACTTCTCATATGCACAATGTTCAAGTTGACAAGTTCAAGCCACATATGGTGTACAAGAGAAGATTTTCAGTGCTACCCCTTTTTTAGACCTAAGCGCCAGGTGGCGCTCGTGTCTGCCCCGCGCAAGGGCAGGGCCGCCCATACGCCTTGTGGCGATTGGGTCTGCCTCGCGCAAAGGCCGAGCAGCCCAAGCGCTAGGTGCCTGCTCCCCATGGCCTGCAGCCTCACCAAAACTTGTGCTGATCATTTTTTCCCCAACCATCCCTTTAATGCCAAATGCACCTCAGCGAAAAAGATAACCTCACCCATCTCCCGCTGCCCTTGCAACTCTTTATGTCAAGGGCTGAACTACCATTATACTGCTCCAATCTACAATAGTTTGTGTTTATGTAAACAATAATAGAGACACTAAGGCCTTTTATTATGCATACTCAAATTGTTTCACCTCACAATCAAATTGAGGCAAAATCAGGCAACTGTTCAAGGAAATTAATTATCATACCCGTGAAGGGTAAACAGAACATGTACACAGGCCCAATCTCAAATATTGTCGGCCCATCGATTCATGAATCCGGTCATCGGGTTCGGGCCTACTAGTAAGGCAAAAAAACACAAAAAAGGAAGACAGCGGTGGCAGTAACCGATACATAAGCCACTGGTTCGATGACAAGATGAGGATTGAGATGGCCCACTAACAATAAGCTTGGTTTGTATTCAATTCAATCAAATCCTTTCCTTGTCGTCGTGCACGCTTCTTCTTCTTCTTCTTCTTCTTCTTACTTGAGCTGTGTGGTGGCAGATACCTTTCTTGAAACCATCAATTCACACACGCTGCCTTGATTGCCTGCCTCTGCCTGGTAATCCTCTTAGTCCTACCTGCTTCTAGTTTTATAATTAGCAAAGTAATATTATTTATGTATAAAAAGTAATTACTCGATTCGATTCGATTTCTTCTTCTGTCTATCGTCTTCAGATAAAAATCTATCCTCTCCTTTCTTCGATTGCATAATTTTCATTAAGCTTAGCTTGTTGTTCGTCATGGCGACCACGAACAAGGATGCCACTATTCCATCTGGTATGCTTTCTACCGTCCTTTCAATTTCCTGGATGGATCCGTTGCTGCTGTCGTTATTGTGCTTGCGAGATAACCTCGACTGACTCGCTCACTCGAATCGCAAATTGCTTTGTTATTAGATGAGAAAACAGGTTCGGCTTCGGGTGCAGAAAATAACAGCAAAGACTCCTCATCTAAATCATCAGAAACCTCCTCAACCTCTGGGGAACAAAGAAGAGCTCCTCCTCCTCAATCTCCTGGACTGGGAGGTGCTGCTGCTGCTGCTGCTGGATTTCCTCCTAGTCCTTTTGATTTCTCTGCTATGACTGGCCTGCTTAATGTATGTTTGTCAATTTCCATCGCATTTACTAATTTTTACTCTTCAGTTCTTTGCTTTGTTTTCAATTTCATTTGCGGAGTAAAAACATTAGATAAGCTATCTTTTTGGCGGTGAAGGTCTTGCCTTCTAATATGCCCACGTGTCCTAAGCTAAATCCACTTTTCACATTGAAGCTCATTTTGCGAACTTGTTCTTACTTCACTCTAATATTGAACAATTTTGCCATATTTCTCTAAGGGTTTATAGATGTCTATGCTTTGATATATGTAGGACCCGAGCATCAAGGAGTTAGCCGAGCAGATAGCCAAAGATCCTTCATTCAACCAGATGGCAGAGCAGCTCCAGAAGACTTTTCAAGGAGCGACAGCCGAAGATGCTATCCCTAACTTTGATACTCAACAATACTATTCAACCATGCAACAGGTTATGCAGAATCCTCAATTTATGACTATGGCTGAGCACCTTGGCACTGCATTAATGCAGGTATATCTGTTTTTTTTTTGGCTTGTCTCATATTCCTATTCATTGTTTAATTGTAAGTCCTGATGAAAGGCTAATTTTTTCCCTATCAATCCTCAGGATCCATCAATGTCTCAAATGCTTGAGAGTTTCACAAACCCATCGCAAAAGGATCAGATTGAGGAGCGAATGACACGAATAAGAGAAGATCCTTCTTTAAAGCCTATTTTAGAAGAGATAGAGTCCGGTGGTCCAGCTGCCATGATGAGGTTAGTAATCGTAATATCTAGTATTTTACTATTACTTGCTTATAAAAATGGGGAAAAACTAGAAGATTGTTGCTATGTTCTCCTGCCTTGATATTAGCAAAGATGGATCATTTAAGTTAGTTTTATTTTCTCAACTTACTGACAGTCAAATTATGCTTGCCTAGGTACTGGAATGATAAAGACGTTCTCCAGAAGTTGGGTGAAGCAATGGGTCTTGCAGTTTCCGAAGAAGCAGGCACTTCTGTGGAAACTTCTGGACACGAGGAAGCAGAAGAAGCAGGAAATGAGGATGAATCAGTTGTCCATCACTGTGCCAGTGTTGGTGATGTTGAGGTAGGGTACAATTCGCTTTTGATTGCCTGCTGCCTTGTTTGCAGATTTGACACACTTAACCTTATCTATTTTTCCCCTGATGGATGCCACCTTTATTTATAATTACATCATTTAAATTGTTTTTGCTTTTCTTTCCCATTAAATGGATGGCGTCTTATCTATCAGTTAAAGCGTTTGCAGCCTAGACTGGCTGAAAGTATTGAAAATTGTCTAATTACTGTTACTGGAAGTGTTTTGCTAATGTTTTGTGGACGAGTGCCCAATTTGATATGATGAGAGAGGATATAGGCACAGATTTCTATTTCGACACACCACAAGACCTACTGTCATGGCAGCATTATTAGACAATGATGACCCCTGGAACTTTCTTAAGACTTTGATGGTTTCTTCTCATCACTCTCTTTTAAGCCCATGCACAGCTTTTGACATTTTGAGCTTTGTTGGTAGCTGTAGATACGTGACTTGTTCATGTTCGTTTAGCAATTAGTTGAAGCTCCTTAACACTTTTAGCTTGATCTTTGGATTAGTTTAAATGTGGAGACCACATGGTGAATGCTGAATGGAAAACTGAATATATATACCTTTTCATTTTTATGTTGGTATTTTGTTCTTTCATCTCTATAGATTTTAGTGACATTGTTTTACTTGGTAAGATGTAGAGCATTTATGTGGCCCTTGACTTTAGTGTATTATATATAATTTTTATCATACGACATGTACACTCGTTATTCATGTTTCCATTAATCTTGTGAATATTTTGTTGGATATTATGGTCCCCATTGTTCTTCCATTTCTATTGTAAATATCTGAGCATGGCCCAATGCTAGTTAGTTCATTTTAGAGAAGTCCAATGACCGCTGACTTGGTCATTTTGACTACATTGGGAGAATTCAATATTTCTCTAAAGTCTGCGGGAGGTGGATCATTTTTTTTCCTCCTTTGATGTTCAATATAATTTTCTTTTGCCTCCATGTAAATATCCAATGCTTCTCTGTTCTATCTATTTAAGTCAGATCAATTGGAGATACCGTTTGCAAATTTAGCTCAAAGTTTTATATGCACTCTCCAATTAGGGTTTGAAAAATGCTCTAGCCTCTGGTGCTGACAAGGATGAAGAAGATTCAGAGGGAAGAACTGCATTGCATTTTTCCTGCGGATATGGGGAGGTATCATTATTTCTAAACTACTGCTCTGTTGTTTGTGTGTGGTGTAGACTCTTGCTTTTTGCCCCTCCCTTCTTCAGCGGTTGATCTTGGCTTTTTTGTTATTATCAAAAGACAAGTAATCGTTAGAGGTGACTTCAGGAACCTATTATGGTATGCTGCTAGAAAGAGTTCATGAATACCTGCGCTGGTACTTGGTAGTTGCCATGGCACATTGCAAAAAATGAACTCCCTAGTTGGCTTACAATGATAAAAGGCTAGATGTTAGATTGGTCAGTGATCTATAGCTGGCCTCTTGGTTTGGGCCCCTTCTAGTTGCAGAATCATTGGGCCGTCAGACATTATTGGAAATTTATGCAAATTGGTCAAATTGCTATTGTAAGCAACAAGCAGCTGCTTTCAATTTGTTTCAGGTGAAGTGTGCCCAAATTCTTCTCGAGGCCGGGGCAACTGTTGATGCACTGGATAAGAACAAGAACACGGCACTCCATTATGCAGCTGGTTATGGAAGAAAGGAGTGTGTAGCCCTTTTACTGGAAAATGGCGCTGCAGTGTAAGTCAATAGCTCTCAGTTAGGAATGCCCTCCCTTTATGGCTTCATGTGATTTTTCCTGTCATGATGGAATCTCTCTTTGGGTTAAACTACAGTACACTTCAGAACATGGATGGCAAGACGCCCATTGATGTTGCTAAACTCAACAACCAGCAAGAGGTGCTAAAGTTGCTCGAGAAGGATGCCTTCCTGTAACTTGGCATGTCATAGGACTCGAGCGTTTTAAACAATTTGATGTCTTTATTATCATCTGATTGCTGCTTCTTGAGTTTTGTGATTGGTGGCATAATTATTCTGTCTTGTGTATCTGGGATTAGATAGGCATGCGATGAAATGTTCTATTCCATGCTCCATACATTATCTACAACTGAGAACATCTCGAAAATGGTTTTGATTGGATACTGTATTTTATTTATTTATTTTCTTGTTTTAGCTTCTGATGCCTGGGTTTTAACATCAACAAATCCCAACATTCATTTTGTGTTCCTGAGGTAGTACTGCTGATACGAAAACAGATTATCCACCGTTTTGGTCAACGCTCAACCAGTTGGGTCATCCACTCTTTGAGGACCAAAATAAATATTTGAAAAATAAACGGGGCCATCACGATGTTTTATAAGGTGATGAACAGTGCTGATTGCACAATATTTACACCACAGATTTTTGTTTTTAAATAATAAAAAGCCTAAACAGTGACAAGTCACCCTAACTTTAAAAAAACAAGGCATCCCTGGGTATTACTTGTGGGTTAGGCGTGCGTACTTGAACTTAAATTTATTTTTTTACATTATATAACGAGATTTTTTTCAAATAAATTTATTAAAATAATATCATAATTTTCAAATAATATGAGAGTATTTTAGGAGAATATTAAGCATTACTTTTCAAATAATTATATATGATACTAATATACATAATTTTTTAAGAAATTTATATTTAATGTGGATGAAATATCTATTTTGTTATTTTTTTAGTGTAAACTTTTTTATATAATTCCTTGCATGATTATTATTCTTATATTTTCAATATATTTGTGTTAAAATTATTGATTCATGATTTGTTTTTTTTTAAAATTAAAATTTATTTTTAAAATTTTAATAAACTGTTAGCCTTTTAATGAAACATATATGTTCCGTGAAAGAAAAAAAAAAGCATGAGGAAGGAGGTTTTTATTAAAAAGATATATTTCTCTCTTATTTAAAATCACTAATAAGTTTTAGGATATTTATTTTAATTATTTTTAGTTTTTATTATATAAATAAAAAATTGCTAAAAAATATGCATTAATAAGAAAAAGAAAACTTGGAATTAAAAAAAATACAGAATTTAAATTATAAATCGTAACTTAATAAATACTTGTTTTCTTTTTATTTTCAAAAAACTTTATAAAATCTATCAAAACTCGAAAGAAAATTACGATAAATAATTGAATGATATATATAAGGAGGCTTTTAAAAAAAAAAAAACACTAATTATCCAAAGTATGAATGGATTAGAGAAGATCCGTTAGTAAAACTTAACGAAGATAATGACGATGGATAGGATATATGAATTGGATAGGTGGAGGATGTAGAAGAAGGTAATATCAAATTGGATATCAATGGGAAGTGCATTGCCTCCACGACTGCTCATCTCTGCTTCCCTCTCCCTCTCCCTCTCCAGAAGAAACCGATTGTTCTCCTCCTCTTCAAATTATCGCTATTACCAGTACAAAAAGATTGGGATCCCCACTGCCCTCCCAGCCCCGTTAACCCCAGCTGAGAGAAGAAGAGATTACACTAGTACTGTTAATGCTACTGTTACTGCAACTGCAAGCAATGAAGACGATGAAAATCAAAAGCCAAAACTGATCAGAAAGATAAATGATGGTGGTGGTGGTGGTGGTGGTGGTAATTCCGGTATAATAATAACATCTTGCTTGGTGGGTCTTTTGACTGGGATAGCTGTAGTGCTGTTCAACAACGCAGTGCATGAAATACGGGACTTTTTCTGGGATGGAATTCCTTATAGGGGTGCTACCTGGTTGAGAGAGGAGCCTCTCGACTCTAACTGGTTAAGAGTTGTCTCCGTCCCTGCTTGTGGCGGCTTGATCGTTAGCATCTTGAACCACCTTCAAACAACCATTATTACCAGTAGTAGTAGTACTACTAATAAAAACGATAAAAAAGGATGGCTACAACTACCAGTGGCTGCTGTCGCCGCCGCTCCTAGTTTCTTGAAAACGTTGGCTGCTTGTTTCACTCTTGGTACTGGTAATTCCCTTGGCCCCGAAGGTCCTAGTGTCGAGATTGGTGCTTCCGTAGCCAAAGGAATTGCTTCTCTCGCTGTCTTTAATAATCACAATTCTAATCAAACAAAACTTTCCCTCCTAGCTGCTGGCTCTGCTGCTGGAATCTCGTCTGGTTTGTTTCTCTCTCCATCTCTCGCTTTGTTTTACAAAAAAGAAGTCAATTATTATCTATTTCCTAAAGAATTTAAAAAAGAAAAACAGGATTCAATGCGGCTGTTGCTGGTTGTTTTTTTGCTGTGGAGTCGGTGTTGTGGCCATCTCCAAGTGATTCAAAAACATCACTCACAAACACCACTTCTATGGTTATACTTAGCGCTGTCGTAGCTTCTGTTGTATCAGAAATTGGTCTTGGTTCTGAACCAGCTTTTAAGGTCCCCGACTATGACTTCCGCTCCCCGAGTGGTAAGTAAAAAGATTCAATTACTAGTAGCACATGCTGTCAACGTAATTTCTTCTACGTTGATTGGTTGGTTTTGCTTGTATTTTAATTAATCATTCAAGCTTTTATCATTTACTATTAAAGCCTAAAAAAGCTAGCTATTATTCATCTCATTTTCAGAACTTCCACTGTATCTTTTGCTGGGTATCCTCTGCGGCTTGGTTTCATTGACCTTATCTAGATGCACATCCTTCATGCTCTCAACTGTCAATCATCTTCACCGCACTGTTGGTATTCCAAGTGCTGCGTTTCCTGTACTAGGTAGTTTGGCTACTGGCACCATAGCTTTGGCATATCCTGAAATCCTATACTGGGGTTTTGAGAATGTTGACATTTTGTTGGAATCTCGGCCATTTGTCCAGGGCCTCTCAGCTGACCTATTGCTTCAGCTTGTAGGAGTCAAGATAGTTGCAACCTCCTTATGCCGGGCCTCTGGATTAGTAGGAGGCTACTATGCCCCATCCCTCTTTATCGGTGCTGCAACTGGAATGGCATATGGGAAGTTCATTAATATTGCAGTTGCTCAATCTAGTCCCACACTTCAACTATCCTTCTTGGAAGTGGCATCACCACAAGCTTATGGGCTGGTACTATTATAATGCATGATTATACAGCATCATAATTTCTTATATTCAAGTTCTTATCTACTGGTTTTTATGGTCCTTGCACAATGATAACTCACTATGGTATGCATCACAAAACTCAATAATCCACCGTCAGCATATATATTGCCACTGCTTAGGACAAAGAAGTGTAGATTGATGTGGCTTTATTAGTTCACTTTCTGAAAAGGAGAATGCAAAGCTTTCATGTTTCCTGACAATTGTTATATTATTAAATGGTAGGGAGTAGATCACCACAGAAATTCCTTGCTCCCTTTGTTGGCTTTCGATGAACAATAACTAGTCTCAACAGGAGCAGACCCACCCTGAAGTTAATCTCTACTGAAATCAAGTACACCATAACCTTGCTGCTATGTTCTTTGTGTAATTATAGTTAAGTAAATATATAAAAAGATTCATCTCTGGAAGATAACAAGATTCAAGATGGAACAGAAGAAAAAAATTGCAGTGAGTGCTGGGAAGTTCTCACTTTATTCAAATAAAAATATATGTAATCAGGATAAAACATTCTTATCTATTGGCTGTAAACTAATGGAAGCTAAAACAAAGCTACTCCTTTTGAACTAAATGCTTGAGTATTAATTGATTGATGACGGTTCTGTTAAGTTACATGATGCCTTCAACATAAATGAAAGCTATCATGATTGAATCTCTCACAAGGCATCTTAATTTCTCATCTAAGGCTACTGATATAGTTGGCAACTAAGTTACAAAGGCACCTTTGGACAGAGATGCCTACCACAAGGTAGCTTGGAATCATCATGCATTGTTGAAATGATTTTTTGTTGAGCACATTTAGCCATCCATACATGTAAACCTTTTTTGATTGAATACTCTAAATCATCAAAAAGCATAATGCCATTGATCATTGGGAGATGCCCGTTTCAGGTTGGAATGGCTGCGACACTTGCAGGGGTGTGTCAGGTACCTCTTACTGCAGTTTTGCTGCTCTTTGAATTGACACAAGACTATCGAATAGTTCTACCACTACTCGGAGCTGTAGGGTTGTCCTCATGGGTCACATCTGGACAGAAAAGAAGAAGGGATGGCAAAGGTACCACAAAACTCAATGAGGGAAACAGGCGCCCAACTCAAGAACCTGAAATGTCTTCCTCCGAGACAAGTGGACTGTCCTCTGATTATGTACTTACCGAAAAGGCACCTTATGAAAATAACCCTTGTGAAATTGAAAGTTCTCTCTGCATAGATGATTCTAGTATTGAAACTGAAGTTTTCGAGAAGAACGTTTTAGTTTCAGAAGCCATGAGAACAAGATATGTAACTGTTCTCATGAGCACTTTACTCACTGAAGCAGTGAGTCTTATGCTTGCAGAAAAGCAGTCTTGTGCAATGGTTGTTGATGACAATAATATTTTAATTGGTTTGCTGACTCTTGCCGACATTGATGATTTTAGCAAAATTATAAAGTCTGAAAACAGGATAACCAAGGTATGGGACCCTTCCTTGAACAAATTTTCATCACCCCATAACTTTCAGTTGTTTGTTCTGCTGTGTTGAAAAGGTTTAGATGTCATAAATGTGAAAAAAGGCCAAAAAAATAAAAAAAATCACTTGGTTAAGGATTCTAAAATCAAATTAAGACAGAAGACAAAATGTAAATGGTTCCGTTATGTTCTTCAAGTAGGCATGCTTTGGTAGAAATCTTTTTTAACAAGCACTGCTTAATTATGCTGCAAATGGAAATTTTAAATTTATCTGTACATTGATATTGGGTATTACTGAAATATCGGTATTCTGCCTGCATACTACAGGAACAGATAGATTCAATTTAAAGGTGTTGATGACTTGGTCTTTACTTTAGAGTTCCTAAAGCACCTGCCATGTTAATAGCTTGTTGCAATTACCACATCCGTCTACTAATCTTGATTGATTGGCTGTTTCTGTATCAGGAGCTTTTAGTAACTGAATTGTGTTCCTTAGATGGAAAAAGATGTCAAGTACCCTGGATCGCAAAGCCTAGTATGGATCTTCTCTCAGTGCAGATCATCATGGATAGGCATGGTGTGAATCAGGTTCCCGTTGTTTCAGAACATATTGAAGATCACAAGAGGCAACCAGTAGGTCTTTTGGACAGAGAATGTATCAGCGTGACTTTCAGGTTTCTACACAACATTTAGCGAAGACAGCACTTCCACTAGCTAGTAACTATACTAAACATCACTTGCTATATGCAACTAACTGGCTGGTCGCGTTAACGCTCATTTATGGTCATGTCATGCTTTTCTTCGTTCTCATTACTTCTAATTGACTCTATCAATGCCATTGCAGTTTCAACAATATTAATCATGTTTTGTGCTGTAATATTGGGAAATCAAAACAAGGATAAAATCTGGTTTAAAAAAGTAGAACACCTGCTTCTCTTTCCTCGTGTATGAGAAGAAAAAGAGAAAGAAATTAAATGTCAATTAAGTTGTTAGTGTATTACCACTGTCCTTCCTACCATGTTGTCTGACCGATTTATTTTATGTTTTTGGTGGATGTTTACAGAGCCCTAGCGACCAGAGAATCCCTCAGATAGCATCCCATGTTAGAAAGACCGGGCCTCTATACAAGGATGAGGAGTCAGTCTGCCTTGATATGATATTTGGCTGATGCTAATAGTTTCCTAGTTTTTAATACCAGTTTGAGGCTAGCAGAGGCTGTGTTATCGTTTTAGTGACAGTGGAGCTGGACAGCATCATAGAGAGAGGAAGGACCATCCCCTGCAATCCATATGCCATTAATTGAGTTGAGAGTAACAGCAGGAATAGGATGAAAACTTAACCTCTGCAAGGATACAGTAAGGGTCCTGAAATGACGGTGCCTGCTGTTGGATTGTCGGTTTCTCAAACAATGGTGGCCTGTGCTACTGGTTGGCCTTGGGGGTGCTTCAACTTGGTGCTTCTTCTTTCGGTGGCTTTTTATCTTTTGTTTTCTCGTGGTCCATGTCTATCTTTGTCATTGAAATTTGCGTTGATAATCTATCTAAGTATACATACTTGATGTGAGTGCTAACCCGATCACTGCAACAGCAAGTACAAAGTTGCTCTGCTCTGCTCTGGCTATACCACTCAAATCAGCTTGGTTTCCTGCATTTGTCTCAAATTATTTGGTGCAATGGCAGGCAGCATACGCCCGTCAACTATTACATTTGTGTCATATTTTACATTGTAGACTTTGGAGCCAAAGTCTCTTAGGCTATTTTTTTGAAATTTTTTGGAACTGACTTTTAAACTGTGTTTTATAAAAATTTAAATTTTTTCAAATTTATTTTTAATATTTTCAAATCATTTTAATATATTAATATAAAAAATAATTTTTTAAAAATAAAAAAAATATTTTAATATATTTTTAAATAAAAAATACTTTAAAAAACAACTATTAGTATACTTTTAAATATATTCTTCCATTAAAAACCGTTAAAATTTGAATTATAGCTTCCAGTGCACATGTCAGAAAATCAAAAGAATAAGATCTTGTTTGTTTTTATTAAAAAAGTTAAATTTTTTTTTACTTTAAATTAATATCTTTTTAATTTTTTTATTATTTTAATACATTAATATTAAAAATAATTTTTAAAAAATAAAAAAATATTATTTTAATATATTTTTAAATAAAAAATATTTTAAAAAACATAATATGTCAAAACAATAACCGTCTACCTATTCTTATACATAACCATAACCGTCTACCTATTCTTATACATGCTGGGAAATCCAAGTACGGGTGGCTTCACAGTGGCAGGGGTCACCAATGAACCTGGTGTGAATTTCACTTTCAAAGACTTCAATCTTTTGTAGGGGTGTTGTGTCCAAATATACTCTTCATACACGCTGGGAAATCCAACAATATGCTGCTTCTAGGTAAAACAATCACAATTTTCATCACTAATTATTTAAGAAAAAAAATAATTGAATTCCATTAAATATTTTTTTTCTCTATTTTGAATTTCAAATCGAAGTTTCCATAACATCCAGTACACATTGCATTAACTAAATAACCCGTATTCAGAGATGAAACCATTCAGGTTTTCAAGGCTTTTACAAGTTTGTATTCGTATATGCAGAGCTCGAGAAACCATACACAAACTTAGAACAGTTTGTGGAATGGTACTTTTTACTCATGACTTGGAGAACATCTGATCAGAAGATGCCTTGTTCACATTCTCCTGCTCAACTCTCACACCTGCCTCATCAATTTGCTTAGGACCAGCATCCAGAGCCTGCATGTGTTTATGCCAATCAGTAAAACTTGTGAGTAATAGAAGCAAGTCCCCTTGAGAATTTTGTGTGCTGAGTAATCTATAAACAGTAACGCATTGTGTGTTTCATATTCGATTTTTCTTGCAGGAGTGCGCATTAAGCTCACCTTTCCACTTGCATTCTCGGCTATTGTTGTATCAAAGCCTCTAGCATGCCCAGAACTTCCTTTCTGGCCCTCCTGTGAAAAGGAATGTGAAAAATATTCAAAACTGGAATATGTACCGATGAATATTTTGTAATCTTGCTTTTGGGAAAAAACACAAGGAGATCTTGTGTTGAGGGAAGATAATAATAATTCAACCCCCCCCCCCAAAAAAAAAAAATTGTTTTAATAGTTACAGCAGCATTAGCATTATCATTGGTTGAAGAAAGCAGATGATGCAACTTCTTCCTGCCAAATTCACCTGGGATAAATTCTCAAAAGTTAACTATCAAAATTCTTTCTCCCCTTTCAGAACCAGAAAAAAAGGATATCTTGTTAAGGTTATGGGTTAAGACAGTTGATGAGTATCAGGAAAAGTCCATTCATAGGCCAACATCATGAATTTAAAATTCTGAAAAGATAAAGAGGTAATTGTAATTCCTCATACCGACTCTTTTGGCTCAGCTTCAACTATTTCTCTCTTGACTCTGCCTGGTAATGGCTTGCTGTATATAGAGGTAAATTAGTAAACAGAAGACATAAAATAATCTATAAAAACTTATTCTCCCTTTTTTTGGTAGAACAAAAAATACCGTTCTTCATCAACATCCATGTCGGAATCTGGATCCCATCTCTCATCTGCTTCATTCTGTTCTTCTTCTGCCTGATCATTCTCAATAAATCATGACATATTGTTTAGTATCAATTAGCAGACATGATTCTATTCATGAACTATAAAACAAGTTAATCCTAGACTATTAAAAAGAGTTTAAATGTGAAGCCCAAGTAGATAAACTGTAAAATCTTAGTTGTGAATTGTGAGAACAATTAGAATCAATGCCACCTATTTTGTCTTTATAAAAATAAGCAAAGGATACCTCCGGAAGCTCAGTATCAGGTACTCTTTCCTGAAATTGGACACTGGGTGCATGCTGAAGCTTTGAAAGATTATCAAGGAGCTTGCACCGTATTTCCTCAAGTACCTGGTGGGAATTCTTATTTTCCATGTTGCTAGGGGCAACATGAAGAGTATAATCTGGACCGAAGTACTCATAATACTCATGCTGAGGCATCTTATCATCAACTTCTATTCCAAGTGCAACTCCAGTCTGCCATGTATTAGACGCATCAAAAACTTAGTAGGTTAAAAGAAGATATTAAAAGAATTACTTCAAATCAAATTCATAAATAATTGAGAAAGATACGTTTCAAATGCAAAACAACAAAGGATCATTTACCAAGAAAATCATACCTCATAGCACCAGCAGCGAGCGACATTTCGAATGGTGTAGCCACCACCACCCAATAGCAATAATGGCACATTAAAAGATCTCATAAATTTAACACACTCTGCATGGCCCTTGATTGAAAGATTGAAGCATCCTAATCTATCCCCGGATAATGAGTCGGCACCACATTGGAGAATCACAGCGCCTGGCTTAAAAACTTCCATTACTTTTCCAATTAGTGGTTTAAACAAGAAATGATAGCTCTCATCATCAATCCCATCATCCAACGGAACATTAAGAGAGTAGTATTTTCCTTTTGAATATCCAATATCACGTACATCCCCAGTGCCGGGAAAATAATCTCCAAATTTATGGAATGAAACAGTCATGACTCTATCAGTGGTGTAAAATGCTTCCTCCACACCGTCACCGTGATGAATGTCGATATCCACATACAGAACACGCTGCAAAGACATGGAAAGGAAAAAAAAATCTGATTATAAGATTAGACCTGAAAACCTAAGTGAAAAAATAATGATACAATAAGTGCCGTTCAATTTTGGAGTAGCGATTAGAAGAGATTGAATTAAACCAAGGCTTTCCTAAAAAAAAAACCGGGCATTTTTAAAGGTGATATTGAGCAACTATGTTAGCGTCTATAGCTGAGAGAGGGATGGTAAAAAACCTCATGCACTTTAAGAAGCTCCAGGATTGCAAGCACGATGTCATTGACATAACAAAAACCAGAAGCCTCACACTTCTTAGCATGATGGAGGCCACCAGCCCAATTGACAGCAATGTCACAGAGGTTGTGATTTAACTTGACGGCACCACCAACAGATCCACCAGCATAAGTCTGGCAGAAGGAGTAGAGGCCATCAAAAACAGGGCAATCTTCACCGACATTAAAGCGCTTGAGCTGCCTGAGCTGGTCCTGCTGGGTCTCAGGGGTAATGCTGCGGAGGAAAGAGACATAATCATCGGCATGGAAGCGGCAAAGATCCCGGTCGCGAGCAGGAAAGGGCTTGAGGACCTGCATGTGCTGAAGCAAACCATAGTGGGCAAGCAGAGCATGGGTCATTCGAATGCGGTGGGGCTTCATGGGGTGACCTTGGCCATAATAGTAATTGCCGACTTCTGGATCGTAGAAATAGCAAACCTTTCTCTTAACCCCGTCAGGAGCAGCGGACGAGAGAGAGTTGCCACCAGTGTCCATTGTTAGTTATTAATTATTATGGATACACGGATCTCTCTACTTGCAGCTGCACAACCCTAAACTGAAATTAGATTTGTCGATTAATTATTTAATTTTCTATCAATTTATTACATAAGAGGTGTTTGAAATTGAAAGCCGAAGCAAAAACCTAAACCCTAAAAGAAAAAAAATGGAAGAAAGGAATAACGATGCTCATGGCCAGGTATTACTAGCAACCAGTACAAGCATAGTGGTGAAACCAACAAACTACCTGACGGAGTAAATCGAAGAAGAGAAACTAAAGCAAATCAAATAATAATAGAAATATTCAAAAACGACAGAAAAAAAAAAAACTAAATGAGCAGTCGCAGAGATTAATCAACAAACAAAACCGAAGAACAAATGATGATGAAGAAGAAGAAGAATTAAAATATACTTAATGTGACACTGCACTGCACTGCTTTCTTGAAGACTAGTTTGGAATCGAGGACGGCTGTGGCGAGACGGGCATGACGGCTTCACCGGGCATAAATGGGCCTGACCACTTCATTCTGCAATCAATATTGGGCCGTATAGAGCCCATTGTATATTGAAATATTTGAATCAGATGACTTGATGGAACGCAGTGAACAGTATTTTTTAAAATTTTAAATTTTTTTATTTAAAATAAATTTTTTATGTTTTTAGATGGTTTTAATATTCTAATTTTAAAAATAAATTATTTTTATTATACTGGATGTTTTTACTTCCTATTTAATAATTATAGTTTGATTTTATAAAATTAATATTCAATAAACTATAAAATAGTATTTAAAATTATAAACATACAAGGTAATATGAAAAAAAAATACTAAAAAAATAAAAATGCAATACAAGAGAAAGGTAACAGTCCTTGTAGATTGCCATAGTCACTCGTAATGTTTTGTTTTTTTGTTCACTTAATTTTTTTTATTTACAATTTAATTCTTTTATATTAAGTTTATTTAAGACTAAGTTTGATGTTTTATTTTAATTGATTTTATATATAGCTCTCATGATATTAATAACAAATTTTGACATGAGTTAATATTCAATTTGATAAAATAAAATTTAATTTTATTGTTCTAAACCAATTAAAACATTAAAAATTCAATTTCAAACTAAAATAAATCTTCAATTTTTTTTCCTAGTATATAACACACTTATCCTATCTTTCTGGTTTTTTTTTTTTTTTTTACTATAATCGATAAATTTTTTGTCTTTTATTTGTATGTATATTTTTTTAATTTATTTTATTAAAAATTTGTATAATTTTTTTAATTTATAATTTTTTTTTGGACTAATTTATAATTTGTATGTAAACTATAATCAAGTGTACATTTTGAAGAAATGAGGAGCCAGAATAATTTATTTTGTAGAGAGCGTGATTACCAGTTGTTTTTTAAAGTATTTTTTATTCATGAATATATTAAAATAAGATATTTTTTATTTTTTAAAAATTATTTTTAATATAGTATATTAAAATAATTTAAAAATATTAATTTAAAATATTTTTTTTAAAAAAACATAAAAATAATTAGAAGCACCACACCGGGGGGGGGGGGGGGGTCAAACATCATCTGTGGAAGGAGACACGGTCACCACTCAGCTTTGGGTAAAGCCGAGACCCACATATCGGCACGTAGCCACGTGAGTACCAAGGACTTTCGTGGCTGCAACTGATGCCACGACTACTGGACCACCATGCATTTTTTTCCTGCTATCTACAATCGTACCTCACCTGATATGGACATTCCTATTTGATTTTTTTTTTTCCTGTAAGAAATTTTTGCAAAGAAATGATACAGAGAAATCAGAAATGAATCCGTCGTTCCTTTATTGATAATGTGCCACGTCGAAGACTACAGATAGGTGATGGAAGGTGACAATTGAATGATCTAGTTGCTACGAGTACGAAAACTTCATTTAAGTACATAATTGACATTTGACAGCACACAAAATACGATTACTTAATTATTTCTTAATTGTCTGCATCGTCTCGTTAATCCTTGTTAATTTCCACAAATATATATATATATTAATTTGATATATTAATATTAAAAATATTTATTATTATATTTTTAAATTTCATCTAAAAAAACTAAAGTAAAATAACATAATGCTCTCCTAACATACTTATATGTGTCAAAAAAAAAATGATAAAAATAAAATCTATAGAATGTTTAAAATAATAATAATAATAATAATTAATTTAAAATTATTTTTTTATTTAAAAATATATTAAAATAATAATTTTTATTTTTTAAAATTTATTTTTAAAATCATCGCATTTAAAACAAATTAAAAACAATTAATTTTAAGAAAAATTAAAATTTTAAAAACTCCAATTAAAAAGCGCACCAAGCACCGCCATGGCGAAACTTATCTCGAAACAACGCCACATCGAGAATTTGTGGCCTCAAATGAAAACATATCCAGTTTAAACATGTTAATAAAACTTAGCGTTTATCCATTACATGCTCAAAACCTGCAGTGGTAGATCGTGGTTAATTGGACTGTGTCTACACGGTACATTAACTCACTGCGTGTACAAGGGGACAAGACAGTTGGGGACATTCCCATTTATGGTGAAAACGGAACGTCATCTGATTTCCACCACACCCACCTGATATTGATTCCATTTGGGAACCAAAACAAGGAAGAAACTATCACTTCATTTACTGCGCACACACCGGAGTACACTACTGCAGTGCTGACAGAGATAAAAGGGCCGGCGATTAGCTAGCTAACAGCTTAATTACTAAAATCAAAAGCCCTTATCCTAGCTTCTTGTGGCGTACTGACGTCCAGTTTCTGTGAAATATTAATTAACGAGCGAGCTGCAAATATGGCTGATTCATCGCCGACGAGAAGAGCTAGCTAGCCACCCTTGAAGTCTAATTCTGTACTGTTGCTGTTGATCTGAATTACGTGAGAACCTTCTCAATGAATTTTCCCCGCGCTCTATGCTATTCCATGCCTTTCTTTCTTGTTTTCTTAAGGTCCATTTGGCACTATGCTCCCACCTCATTCTCCTTAATTTCCCGCTCAGCTCTTCTGTTCTATCAGTATTAAATGTACTGATAGAGCTATATAAAATACTGTTATACGAATACATATGGCTGAATTTTAAGGGATGCTTGTAATAAACACACTGTTTCTTATTCTTTAAGTAGTCGATCAAATCTTTGTATAATATCCAACTAAACTGTACCTTTACAGCATATCTTACAGTTTCCAGTTTCTTGACGTAGTCTTTTGATCCCTGCTGTACCTTTCACTGCCATTTTTAATTAGCAGCATTTTTTCCAGAATTTTGTGATCTTGATTCATGGACAGCACACCGTGAATTCTACAGCACTGTTTGCTTGATGCTTCCTCAAATTAATTGCTTTTAAATTCAGAATTTTCAGCCCGATGTTTTCTGTTGGAATTTGGAAACTCAATTCTTAGTTCATAGCACTAGCTAGCTAGCTTTCAAATTATTTTGATAGAGCATGTGCCAGGTTACTAACGTGTGTAACATTTTTCTCTGACTTGTCTTTTTCCATAATTTTGGCACAGAGGTGATTTCTAAAGATCAGAAATTTAAATATGGACAAACCAAAGGTGAATTCTTCCACGGACGATCAAGCGCAGAGATCAATAGAGGTTTTTGATCCTCATAATGATAATAATGCTACTGGCACTAGATCAACAGATGTCCAAGTAGTGGAGGAGGGATCCGGATCATCTCCAGCTACTAATGCTACTTCTGGTAGCGGCAGAGAGGCTTTGAACAAGTGGATGACATTTGAAAGAAAGTCCAAGAACACTTCTGATCGTGATGATTCCATAACAGATCAATCGAACGGGACTGGGACCAGCGCTACGGTTAAAGCTGGAAAAGATGAAGATCAAGGCACCTCATCCGATCATAACAACTCATCTTCTATAGGACAATCCTCCCCCTCCTCTTCAAATAAGATACTAACCGGAGCTAGCATTGCAGAAAGGACTGCAGAATGGGGAATATTTGTGAGGTCAGATGTAGGAGAACGTAGTTTCAAAGCTATAGCAACTAGATCAGAACAAGAGGAGAATGGAGGAAATAGAAGCAAAAAAAACTCATTTATGGTGGAGTCGACGAGGACATCAGAGGAAAGCGAAGCAGGAGGAACCGTTCCGAGGGTATCCCAAGAGCTGAAGAATGCTCTAGCAACATTGCAGCAAACGTTTGTGGTCTCTGATGCCACCAAACCAGACTACCCTATCATGTTTGCAAGCAGTGGTTTTTTTACTATGACCGGCTATTCTTCGAAAGAAGTTATCGGAAGGAACTGGTGAGCTAGCCATCCACTACTAAACATTTCAGTTGAAAACTGTTAACCTTTCCTCTTTAAATTCCGATTCCGGTTAAAGCGTAGTAGTAGTAGTGGGAGGAGGAGGAGGAGGAGGAGGAGGAGTTGTAGCAGTAGGAGGAGTTGTAGACTTGTAGTAGTAGGAGGAGGGAACTGGTATATAAAACATCGTTTTTTTTTTAAAAAAAAGAATAAATTAGGAAAAAGTATATAAAATAAAATAAATACAAAGCATAGAAACGGTGAGCAGTAGAGGGAAACGGAGGGGAAGGAGTAAGAGACCCGCCTCTAGGACTCGGGCTGTAGCTAGGTATCGTTGATTAAACCGAAGAATTAGTTACTGTGATTTGATTTTTAAAACAAATTAATTGAATAGTCGTCTCGTCCCGTCGTGTGTGTATGTTGCAAATGCAGCCGGTTTCTGCAAGGCGCAGGCACGGACCAAAATGAAGTGGCGAAGATACGAGATGCCGTCAAGAATGGGACAAGTTACTGCGGGAGGCTTCTCAACTACAAGAAGAATGGCACTCCTTTCTGGAATCTTCTCACCGTCACCCCTATCAAGGATGATCGTGGCAACACTATCAAATTCATTGGGTACGCTTCTTATTTAATCTCTCTCTCTCACTCTTAATTATCAATAATCTAATTGGATGAATTTGTATAAAATTGTATAGATTAGCAGTAAAACGTTATCGTCATTTTGGTTTTGGTGAGCGCAGAATGCAGGTGGAGGTCAGCAAATATACGGAAGGTGTTAACGACAAGGCTTTGCGCCCAAATGGATTGCCCAAGTCTTTAATCCGCTACGATGGTATCTGCAGTTGATTGATTTCCCCATTTTCTGCTTTTTTTTTCTTTATTTAAATACAGACGTATATCCATGAAGATTCATTCGTGATTCTTCTGCTTCTTGGACTTGTCAGCTCGTCAGAAGGCTAAGGCTTTAGATTCCATGACTGAAGTTGTCCAAACTGTCAAGCACCCCAAATCTCACTCTCGCACTGTGAGCCATGAAACTTCTGGCAACCTCGATTATGTTCTCCCTAAATCCATCGATCTTGACAATGTCACCGCACCTGGCAGACTCACTCCAGTTAATGTCTCTCAATCCCCCACCACCTTTCCTGACGCTGCCAAAAACTCGAGAAAATCATCTCGCATTTCCTTGATGGGGTTAGTCTGGCTGCTCCACCTTCCCGCTGTGTTTGCCTCACAAAGCTTACATCTACATCATTCTCTAAAATTTTAAATAGATATATCACTTGTGCGATTTCATCCTTCCTTCTTCTCAGGTTCAAATCTAAGTCTACACATTCTGCAGAAAAGCATGAAGAACCACCAACTATTGAACCTGAGGTTTTGATGACTAAAGACATTGAACGCTCTGACAGCTGGGACCGTGCTGAATGGGAAAGGGATACACGCCAAGGATTTGATTTAGCTACCACATTGGAACGCATTGAAAAGAATTTTGTGATCACAGATCCTAGGCTTCCTGATAACCCCATTGTAAGGCATCTAGTCAGTTTTAAGACTTTCTTCTTACTATTTGTCTCATCATTGTCCAATACATCTTGAATTTCAAAGTCTGTTTTGAGTGCACGAGTAAAGGAATAGGCCCCCTAGTCTGCTATCTAAAACCTTCTTGCATTCACGCCAGAGCACTGGATTCAAAAGCTTTTTTTCACATCAACTCATAAACTTTTAAATGAGGGGAAGAGGAGGAGCTTGTAATGTAGAAATGGATAACTCTGTCTCGTATATGCTTTCTTACATGTTTGATTGCTACACTAAATTTCATGTGTGAGGATAGAGCACAAAAGGTTTTGTAGAACAGTTATGAATGACAAGAACTCAAAGATTTACATTAGTTAGTTGACTCAAGGTCAATGAAGGCATGGGATTTTGACTATAATTCATCAAAAACAAAAAACAAAGAAGGAAATTTGACTAAAGAACTGAATAGTACAATGTAGTGCTTCCTCCACACCCTGTCCCAAATACAAGTCCCTCTGAAACAGCTAGTTAGACTATCTATGTACATCACAGTCCACAGTGTGTCTGCATACGCACTTGTGTCTCCCACGTTGGAAACATTGAATGCGCATAGGATTTCTCATCCAAGTCAGTTAGTTGCACTGCTCCAGCTTTGCTCCACAACCTTGATGCACTAATCCAACAAGTAAACTGAACAAGTACAATAGATCATGGGCTTTTTCTGATACAATGCCCTCATGCTCATCCCTCTTTGGAAAACTGACCTACAAACTAGCGGGATTGTGAAATCAATACATGTTTAACATATTTTTTTTTGCATTTGAATTGTTATCAACCCTAGTGTCCATTCTTTTCAATCCATGAAATAAAATATATGCTCTGTTCTTTCTCCATGTTAGCATTATACTCCTTGCAAGAAAACTTAATCTGCATATTTGCAGCCTTACACCAGCATGTTATATTAATTCAGCTTTATTGTGCAGATATTTGCTTCTGATAGCTTTCTTGAACTAACAGAATACACTCGAGAAGAAATTTTGGGAAGAAACTGTCGGTATGAAATGCAGTACATTTTCTGTCTTCATTGAGTGTTATCTTCTCTTTTTTGCACGTGCCTCCCACTTAATTTGCCTTCAAGTCGTACTCTATTTTTTACATATAGTACTCATGCCCAACCAGTTCTTCTCATGTCTTTCCCAAATAAACATGATGTTACTTTGTGCTCCTCATTAATCTACCATTTCTTCAGTTTATCTTTCAATTATATGCCTTAAAGAGTACCCTCGTGTGTTAATATTTTTTGAATTCTTAGGAAATAATATACCATTATAAAACTATAAATTTGCAACTTCTGCTTAAAATTTTGGATATCGATGGTTCAAAGTATTAAAGAGGCAGGGAGAAAGTTAAGATAACATGTTATTACTTGCAATGTTTTCAAAACACCAGAATTGGCAGGACTTCATTTACAGCTGACTGGTTTACCAGTCAAGAAGAATATCAAGAACAGCTCTATGCTGATTCTCATGATTATATCATGCCTATATTTCATAATTTTTTGTGGAAACACTTGCTGCTACAAATTGAACACTGGTGTTTAAAATTTCCTTTCCTATACAAATTACATAAACATAACAGCATCAGTTTAACTCCCTTCTATTCTTTGCACCATGTACTTTGTCAACAATTGACACACTATTCTACTTTGCTTTGTCAATTATACAGGTTTCTTCAAGGACCTGAGACAGATCAAGCAACTGTCTCAAAGGTAAGAGATGCTATAAGAGAACAAAGAGAAATCACTGTTCAGTTGATCAACTATACCAAGAGTGGTAAGTATGTGAATTCAATTTCATGATGTTGCAAATGCGCACCTTTTTTAGCTGAATGTCACAATTTTCTCATTAATCCTTGAATATTAGAGAGAGAATTCATCATCTGTTTGCAAATTTTCTATGATACAATCTTTGGGAGGACACGTTATTGCCCCTTTTTAAAGACATAATATGTAGTCTATTTTTTATATTTTTTAATCACCATGATGAATTTTTATGTTTCATTTCATGCAGGAAAGAAATTCTGGAACTTATTTCACTTGCAGCCTATGCGTGACCAAAAGGTATATGATTGTTATTGTAGACAATTCTTAGAGTTTCTTGGTTGATCTTGGGCTGTAATTCTTGTTGGTCTGTAGTTATTGTGCAGTTCGCTCTCTAAACTAAACTGGTTAATCATGTTGGTGTCTTGGCCTTGGCCTAATCTTGTCCTTTTTCCTTCTTTCTTCAGTTCTGAGACTTGCACCAACACTCCTCACTTGCAACCATTTATCCTTTCCTGAGGTTGTCTTGTGAACCGACAATCCTCTTACTGCAGACTGTGCTCGTGTTCTCACCATCCCCAGCCTTTTTTTTTATTCATGCACGATCCCTGTAACATACCATGTACCTCAATCATATTTTTTTTTTGAGGTAATGATAATTTTACAGAGGAAAATCCATCTGAATGGATTCTCTTAATCAATCTAGAACATTTGATCAGTGGACGTCCACACTTACCAGATAGATGCCCTTGGTGAATCAAGATCTCTCTTTCCTTTTTCTTCATCAATAGTCTTAGGCTATAACGTTGTAGGGTTTTTATTTAGAATTTTGCTTCTCTCTCTCTCTCTCTCTCTCCCTCTCTCTATTGTTGGGTTGATTCCACACTAAAATGGTTAACCACTTTGTCATTATACAGTTGTCTCTTATCTCGTTCTTTCTCCTGCCTCCTTCATGTGGGACTTAATCCAACAATAATTACCCTCATTTTCAAGCAGTTATGTGGGAATCTTGTGGTCTGATTTGTAGCTATGAGTCCCCTGTTTTTATGTAGGGTGAACTTCAATACTTCATTGGTGTTCAACTGGATGGAAGTGATCATGTGGAACCACTGCAAAACCGCCTGTCAGATGCAACAGAACTACAAAGTGCTAAGTTGGTATGTGGTTCCTTCTGTCGCTTTTCCTTTGTCGGTAGACATCATGGTTCATACTTCATAGTGTCCACTCATTTTAGATAAGCTAAAAAATTGAACTAGCTTGCTGAAATCAGGATTTGTAATTAGTGATTTGGATAAATTGACTGGACACAGAAATAAGAGTCCCCATATTATACTATTTGTTGAGATGTAATTAGGACACCCAGAATAGCGTTAAACTGTGCCTTTGGATTACTTCTAGATATTCACTAGTTTCCTCTATGTTCTCTTCACAGTTAAGACTATGCTGTTTCACTTGTCTCCTCTTGTATACGCTAATGACAATTGAAACCACCCTCCTCGCACCCTTTATCATTTTATAAACAACTAATGTTTTGGTTTGCCATTTTATACTCTATCTAGCCTCAGCGACAAGAAAATCATAAGGAGTTAGAAACTAACCAAATTATTGTATATTTGTTGCATAAAACTATGAATTTGAAGAACTGTTGCGTGAAAATGTGAAATTGGGTTAGCTCTCAAACATGTTAGAAAAAATATTTTATAGTGGATCTAATGCTCGTTGAAATCTGCCATGTCCATTAACACCCACAAGCTTTTAATTCTTTTACATGTGCTTCTTTATCAGGTTAAAGCTACTGCAGAAAATGTGGATGAAGCTGTTCGAGAACTTCCTGATGCCAACTTGGTAAGGTACTCTTTCCTCTTCAGGTTAGGACTGATAACTAGCTGATGTCATTTACCTTCGTCCAAATGATTATCTGCCTCTTTCTTTGAGCTTTCTGTGTTTTAAATTCTCAATAGCACATGGATGAATTGCGAGGATGATGATATGCAGTGTAACAAATTGCTTGGTCACTGAAATTGATGACTGATAATCTCTAAATTTTTGAAACAAATAAAACGAAATGGACTATGTTCACTGCTTCAGAATATTATGAAATCCATAATTTAATGTGTTGGGAATCACTTGAATAAAAAACTACAGAAATCTTAATTTATGCTCAAATTACAGAAATTCCTTAAGTTCATGGGTTTATAAATGAACATCTTAATATGTATAATTTTAGAGTCTTAGTACACAAATTGGGCTGATTTAGATACTACATTTTGCAATGCTATTAGAAAGTCAGCTCATTTAAATGGTGTGTGATGTATAGGCTGGCATAGTTTTTCAACAGTTAATTTATTCTCTGACTTCCATTTTCATGCTACCTAAACTTTTTATGTCTTCTCTGAAAAGTCATTTACTTTTTGAGAAATTGTAGTTATGCCATTGTTCATGCCATAATGTCCTATAATATTTTCCAGAGACCTGAAGATTTGTGGGCAATTCATTCTCAACCTGTCTTTCCACGGCCTCACAAAAAGAATAGTCGTTCTTGGACTGCAATTCAGAAGGTGCTGATTAATCAAGTTAACCTACCATTTTCATACTGCGATGATATTCAATTCTATATATTGCACAGTGTGCATCAATTTGTTTGGGTTAAACCTACACCTAAAGTGAAACTCTGTAATTCATGCAGTGACATCACGATCAGTTTTGTGTTAATGCCTGATATTACAAATACTGCTTTTTTTTCATGTTAATTAATGTCTGCTTTCTTTTTGGAAAAATGAAATGGGGAAGTGATAAGTTGCAGGATTCAGGTGCAATAAATGCTAAAGAAAGATTGTGTGCTGGTAGCGTGGTACTATCTGATGTCTAGGACCAAGCAGTAGAGATACTTATCACGTGCTTTAGTTCATTTAATTATGAACTTGATTTCATTTACTTAAGTGGAGGAATGAATTAATAAATTACTCTAAGTGGACTTTACTACAAAGCAGCAGAAGTAGTAATAATGATAAGGATTCCAGCTTCTAGATGTAAAATAATCCATGCTAGCCAACTTGCTTAGGCTCTATTTTCTTTTTGGAGTCAGATAGAGAATAGTTATGCTCATAAATCATGAAAGACATCTATAAGTCTTCCTTTTGATTCTCTATTATTTAGATGGATTATATTGATTGCTTTGTTGGCATTCATTATTCATTGTGTGATGAATGCATGTTGAATTGAACTGATTTTGCACTTCATATTTGGTTTGTAAGAGATTCATATATTTCTTTACTGCTCTGAAATCAGAAGCAGTTTATTTATTGCTTGTCTCTTTATTGACTTTTCTTGTTTTTCATATTAAAACCCATCCATTTGGTATCAGATCACTTCCCGTGGAGAAAAGATTGGTCTACATCATTTCAAGCCCATAAAACCCTTGGGCTGTGGTGATACTGGCAGGTATTGACTTCTCTTTTTTAGGTTTTAGGTTGAAATAGGTGCATTGTGCATGGATCTGTGTCGTGATGTATGACTTTCATTCTATTTCCAACTTCAATTGTTTTTATTTTTCCCCTTTTCTGTTATTATTCGCATAGGTAATGTTGGTTTTGCTTGGAATCATGATGGTACCTTGGAAAGCTGTATTTGTTTTGATTAATGTTGGTATTGCTTGGAATCGTGATTGTACCTTGGAAAGCTGCAATTGGTTTGATTAATTTTCTAGTCTCTGCTGTAAAAATTCAAGCGAGGAAGGATTGTCAAAACTAATGAATGAGGCAACTCGTAGTTCGTAAACTTGATAGCTGTTATTAATTTAGGTCGATAGGTTGTCATGAGAGGTTCTTTTTTCATTTATAATTTTAGTTATTTTTTATTTCCATCAAATTTTAGTGTGTATATGTAGACTGGCAATAAGTAGTGGAAGAAAGTATCATGACAGTTTTTTTCTTTATTTTTTACCACACCAATGACAGTTCTGTGCCTTTTCTTGTGCTGGCTTTCTGTTGATTGTTTTGGCTTGAACTGTGACTGGCTCATTGCTGTTCACATGTCCATAGAGATTTCCTATGTTTGCGTTAAACCATTTTTATGTATTTCAGTGTGCATTTAGTGGAACTGGAAGGTGCAGGGGAGCTGTATGCTATGAAGGCAATGGAAAAATCTATAATGCTGAACCGTAACAAGGTGTGAAGAACCAGAAGTTATTTCTGAGATACCTAGCAACTTTTATCTTTTTATTTAATATCTTATGTGATAGCACATGACTTGTGTTGTTGATATATGATTCCTGAAACTGGCTTAAGCTTTTCTTTTATATCTTTTTGCTGTTGTTTCTGAAATGTTCCATATTTAAACATTTTCACTGTATGAAAAGTACTTTGAGAACATACAATTTTCTTGTCCAATCACCTTTGTGTCCTAAGTGCAAGGCTCTCTATATCATTTGTTGTACAATATTGATGCCCCTTCAGTTGTGGTTTTGTTCCATGTTCAAGTGATAGAAAATTTTTCGTTGTTTATAAGATATACAAAAGGGAATTCTTTATGCGGGGAACATATAAATTTATTAATGTGAAAATATATGCATACACTTGGAGAGTGGTCAAAGCTGAACAATCACATATACTTTTGGCTAAGAATGAAAACTACATGATGCTCTTGACACTTATTTTCTTATCCTTTGAAGGTTGAAAATTTTGAGCCACGAAGATGGCACTATCTAATAAAAATTTCAAATATTAACTTGGATACACAGAAAGCAAGCAAGCCTACGTGCACACTTCAAAACCTACCATGATTTAATTACCACAATATCCCAGAATGTTATGGAAACTGCAACATCATAGATCTTCTCTGCCAAAAACAACTCATGTTTGATAACATAAAGGTATATTCTCATCACTTATTATGATTACTTTACAGGTTCATCGAGCATGCATTGAGAGGGAAATCATTTCGCAATTGGATCATCCTTTTCTTCCAACACTGTATTCTTCTTTTCAGGTATTCTCATTTGAGATACTCTTTACTTTTTTTCCCTACATTCAGAAATTTTAACATGCAAGTTTCCAAATTCCTATTTTCGTATTTATGAATTGTTTTGTAATTGATGAATAGATGCTTAAGTTGTCTACTACTGCAAATTGTGCTACTAGTTAACTATCTCTGTTGCCTAAATGGTAGAAGATTATTGTTTGGCTGAAATGCCGGAAGTTTCAAGGGCACTTTAATTTTGGTTGCTTTCCCCCCATCATTTCATTCAACATGTTTGCTCACTTCCTAGTAAAAGAAAAACATCTTACCACTGGGAAATACTTGGGGCCATCATCCATTGAGGTGTCATATTTGATGAAATTTTATACTTTCTTCCTGCTTCTGGTTCTGCAGTTACTCATAGAGCCAACAAAGGGTTTGGAGAAAACAACAATAGGTTGACTTAGTGGTCCTTAATTTAGTTAAATTATAGTCCACGTTGTTGGTGGTTGTAAAGTTTGGTAAGTGTTACATAGAAAATGGCCATACTTTCACAACACCTGCTCCCCCAGGCAGTGTTTTAACAACCCTTAATGTTTAAGGTTCCATTACATTGCAACTAGTGTAGATTTTCCCACCCGTAATGGCCAAAACAGAGGTTATGTCATGGTAATGGATGTTGAATAAAATCCTTTGTGGTCTTTTTTTCTTAAGGGTAAATTGGATAACACCTTTAAGTTATTGTAAAATTACACAAACCACCCAAAAGTATAAAAATATGATTGAAACCCCCTCTATATTTAAGCAAATATTACAAAACCCCTTACTAATTTTAAAATCACCCATTAGTATGGGTAATCTGGGTACAAAAAGGGTTTCCATTATATCTTTTAAACTTTTGGGTTATTTATCTAGTTTGGGCACAAAAGGGGTCATTGTAATTTACCCTTCTTTTAATTAATGTGGAACACACAGGTCTACAATTTTTCACCCTTGCAAGTATTGTGTTTGTGTAAATTAATTTTTATTTTGTTTTTAATGATTCACACCTATGAAGCTTGAAACTGCACCATCACCATGCCCACAATTTAGAACCATGGAATGACTCCAACAAATAGCTTAAAAATTTTGGTTGCACGCTCTCACATGTAAATACCTAAATGTGCAGTGTGCACACGTCAATTAGTGCATTTTTGGAGAAGTTTGTATGAAAAAAATTGCTTCAATGCATACTCTAAATTCGTATTAAAATGAATTTGTGTGGTTTCTTTTGTGTTTCTTCTTCATTTATATGGATCATCACATAATCCTAGTTAAACCGCTACCGCCCTTGCTGAAAATTTCAATATTTGTTGCTTAAATTTACTGAGTTATTGTGTACTGTGAAATACACTGATTTGTCTTTATTTTGTCAGACTTCTACACACGTTTGTCTGATAACAGACTTTTTCCCTGGTGGAGAGTTATTTGGATTGCTTGACAAGCAACCCATGAAATTATTCAATGAGGAATCTGCAAGGTACTCCTGGTTCTCCATTTAATGTCTTAAAATGCCAATGCCATTTCTACTTTTACCATTTCCAATTGTAGGATTCACAATTTTGAAACCAAAACTGTTTCTTGTGGTAGAATTTCTTTGCACTAAATGTAAGTTATAATAAGAATTTGGATGTGGTTAATGAACCTAAAGGTGCAGGATTTTCTTTTGCTTTACCCACAAGCTGATTTTTAGCCCTAGATTTTCCTTATTATTGAGCTCTCTTACCAAACAAATACTCGTGTCATAGAATTTTGAAACAACAAACCATATTGACCTGGCCAGTATCAGCTGCTGCCTTCTGCATCACAACCTCTTATATGAACAAGCTTCTAGTTAATTGTCAACTGTTATTACTCTCCAGGTTCTATGCTGCGGAGGTTGTGATTGGCTTGGAATATCTTCATTGTTTAGGTACTTTGTGAACAGATCTGTGCTTTGGTTTAAGTTTATTATCTTTTAGTTGTTTCTTCAAGTCATAAATCGAAAGAACACCATGAAGATGAATGTATGCAAGTGCTGTTCAGAATTCCAAGAATATTGTTAGATGTCTTAGGAGCATGCTATCATCCTAAATCCTGTTTGATTGGAGCTCAGTGAAAAAATGATAAGAACTCATTTAAATTTTTTGTTTCTTCAAGTTGTCATGATTTAAGCATGCCAAACTACAAAGGAATGAATGCAGGTGTATTCATACCTGATGCTTCTGAACATTTTGTATAAATGCTTTGATGTGATACAAATCTTTGTTTGTCTTTACCTTTCCCATTTCTCCCAAAATAAACTTGAAATGATGTTTAATGTTGTATTATGTGCTAATGGGTGCAAGTGCCTTGGATGGGATTTCACAATCAAATATGCCATTGCGTTCATAAGGATGGTTAAACCAAGAAATACATTATCTGCATTTACAGACAATATATGTGGTTTCTATCTAAGTTTATTTAAATAGATAATTTGAATGGCCTTATGTCATGCTTCTATGCCAATATAGTGTTTATTTTGGGAAACCATCTTAGTAGATACCCTAAATTTCAAGGTTGGTCTATCAACCAGAAAAGCTTAATTATCTCGTAGATACAACAGAGTAAGGTTCTCTGATGATAATTATATATATTTTGCATCGATTGTATGGAATATTTTTTTCTGGTTTTTTTTTAACTTTGTTTTTTTTATGACATTATACAGGAATAGTTTATCGGGACCTGAAGCCTGAAAATATTCTACTTCAGAAGGATGGACATATTGTCTTGAGTGACTTTGATTTGTCATTCTTGACATCCTGCAAACCACAAGTATAACACTGTCTTCCTGTTCAAAAAAATCATATGTTTCGTATCTTACATATTTGTTTTCATTTTGGCTTCCTACCTATGGATCACTATTATTCATTACACCAACTACATCCTATCTTCTTTATAAATGTTTGAATAGTGGGAGGGCCATCTTCCCCTTCTTCATACTTTTTCCAATTTTTCTAATCTATGTTTTTGGAAGTTATTTAAGTCTTCATTTATTGTTACGTTAATCGAATATGTCTTTTCTGCTTTGTATTTGACACTCTTCTTCTTACACTTTTACTATTTCACAATACAATTCTGTAACTCAACACGATTCAATTCTTGCACCAAAAAAATCATGAAAATGTTTATGTTGTTTACTTTTTCAGATTTTTTTTTTCTCTTTAACCATGCATGCCATGATAATACTGGAATCAGAAGTTTACAGATTTTCTAAAACTGTATTTTGGGAATCAAGACTCATTTTACATGTTCAATTCAAATGTGCTATGCAGATTATAAAGCATGCACCACCTAATAAAAGAAGAAGATCAAGGAGTCAAGCACCACCAACATTTGTCGCAGAACCAATAACTCAATCAAATTCTTTTGTTGGAACTGAAGAATATATTGCTCCTGTATGGTGAATTTAACATTTTCTGAACTTTTATACAATTGTTTACTTGAAATAATCTATGTGTGTACTACCAAGGAAGTTATGTTCCACAAGATTCTAGAAAGACTGGAAGTTTTTCAGAGCAATTTTCCTGGATTGAGTCTGCTGTTGAGTTGTTTAATGTCCATTTATGGTGGGTTTAAAACAACCATTTGGAGGGGTCAAGTGTTTCTAATTGGCTGCCAAGCTTTTAGATTTTCCTAAAGAATTTTATGTTCATGTCTCTTTCCTAAAGAATTACAGTGTTAATAACAACATTCTTCAAAAAATACAGTATTTTTTGAAGAATGTTGTTATTAACACTGTAATTGCTATTTTTCTTTCTTCGGGAATTCAGATCTGCACTCAAATTTTTACCATATTCTAAGATTGAATGTTTTGCTTTAGCAAAGAAATATGCATGCATGTATTCATTTTTTTCTCAACACAACTTGAAACAAGCTTGCATGTGCTCGTTCATCTAGCGTCAATCAATCAAACATGTTTATTACATAACTAGGAATTATGTCTACCATTTCGTTGCATTTTTATTCATATAAGAGTTCTTATGAGTTTCTTGACTTCAGGAAATAATCACAGGCATGGGCCACAGCAGTGCGATTGACTGGTGGGCTCTTGGTAAGCATATCGTGCACACATGACACACAAATGTTATAAGTATCCCATTTTCTTCACTACTGGTTTAATTGGGTTCATTGGGCCACTGTTTCTTTCCTTATATATTATTTGCCATATTCTTGCAAATATAAGCCTCTGAAGCTGCCAGTTTTATGTAACATAACTTGTCCTTGATTGATGGCATCATAATGTTTTTTTCTTCACAGATTTCACATGTTCATATTATTCAAGGTTCTTTAAGTATACCTGACAGTTTGATGATGATGTCCTCTTTACTGTGATTGTAACTGTTTGCAATCATGCATACCTGATAGGCTAAATGGCATGCTACTAATTGCATTCCCTTTTAGATATAATTCTTGTTATGAAGAAGCAAAGTTGTGAGTGCTGTCATCTTCTTGATGGGACCGCTCAATGACTGCTCAAGAGCTTTGGCCCCTACAGTCATTGTCATGCTGCATTGCAATTTCTATAACTAAGTCACGTATGATGTTACATTTTTGGTGGTTGAAACAAATAACTAGCAAGCTGCATGTTCTGTCACTGGATGATTATGCAGCGTGAGAAAATTTGCCTTGGTTTTTTGGCCTGCAGTAAAAGATATATTAATTGCATTCTGAAGATAAGTGCTGATTGTGCTTAATTTGCCTCTTTGAATATCATGCATTATTTGACTTGTCTCTTTTCTCATGATTTTTTTTTGTTTATTTAATTTGGAATTCAGGTATTTTGTTGTATGAGATGCTATATGGTCGTACACCTTTCAGGGGAAAGAACAGGCAAAAGACATTTGCCAACATTTTGCACAAAGATCTCACCTTTCCAAGTAGCATCCCTGTAAGATCTTTAACTTGCAATAAGTTATCATAATTGTGTAAGATAGCACTTATTTTGCTATTTAGTTCTTGAGATTTTGTCGACTTTTTAATACTGCTCTTCTTAAATATTGCCAACGATGGTGCCACCAGGAACTTCTGTTTCCTAGGAAGCAGTAATCATCGGGAACTTTTACACTTGGATCTGAAATGTCTTTCTAAGAATGGAAAGAATTAGCTTTTTGCTCTTGGATTTTGTTTCTTCTTTTTTCAGTCCTAACCTAATTACTTTTTTCCACTTAATTGGTGCTTCTCATGTCCTATAAAAGAAGTCTATATTTGAGATTTTGGTTGTCCCACAATTTGAAAAGAAACAAGTACTCCTGTTCTAACACCCTATGATGATGGTTTCTTTTTTTTGGGTGACCTGTAATAACTTAATTTGTTGCATGTACTAGTTTACTTTCTTAAAACACAATAAGGGGAGGTCTTGGAACATTGAATCATTACTCTAAAAAGGAACGCTAGGTCAGGGATGATTGGAGTAAAACTTGAAATTAGATCTCCTTTATGACTAATATTGAAGCATAAATGCAGGTGGGTTTGTCCATGTCATTATTAATCTTAAAGCTTCTGGAATAATACTGACCTATCTTGATTTTCCAGGTTAGTCTTTCAGGCAGACAATTGATCAATGCGTTGTTGAACAGAGACCCTTCCATCCGATTAGGATCAAAAGCTGGTGCTAATGAAATCAAACAACATCCATTTTTCCGTGGAATTAATTGGCCTCTCATACGCTGCATGGTAGTGCTCCCATCTATGTTTGAGGAATAATTCTTTCCTGGTGTTCTCATGTCCAAACAGTGTTCGTTTTTGGTTCTTGGAAAATGCGATATTGATTAAGCATGGCTAAATTTCTTGAATGCTGTATGTGTGCAGAACCCACCACGCCTGGATGCGCCTCTGCAATTAATTGGAAAAGATCCGAAGGCCAAGGATGTTACGTGGGAAGATGATGGCGTGCTTGTACAGTCTATGGAATTGGATATTTTTTAAAGGTTGAAACAAACTATTGTTTTATCAATTCAGAGAAGCAGTAATTCTCTCTACTGCTAATTCATGGCCATCAAATGCATATATCTGTCCACACATTGAAATGCCTTTGTCCAGTTCATTCAGTTTCCAAAATTGCGTTCTTATGTATGTATGTATGCATGTGGACACACACACACACACGCTTTACTGGAACATTTATTCAACCCAGTTTCATCATGGCTGGTGACGTTTGTGCCTGCGTGCAGGTTTCCGTTGCCGGCTCCCGTTGGATTGCTTCTGCTCCGCTGCGCATTAATCAAAAACTCTCACAAAAATTGACTATTTAGTAGGAATTGATATGTTGTTTTTGATTTTATTTTCTTTGAATTTTTATGTCCCTAAAGTTCACTTGAACTGGGCTGCTTCCCTTACAACCCCCACCATCGAAATCAAGCCCAGATGATCAAATTAATGCAAATGAAAGTACAACGAAGTACGGCTAAGAGTTAATAATCTATGGAGGTCCTGCAAAGTGGGCAGGTAAAATGACCACGCTGCATCCATTTGTCAATGCAATCCGTATGGAAGACGTGCATACACCTTGAGAGCTGGCTCACCGCATCTTCTTTCTCCAATTCCACCAGGCAAATGGAACAGGACACATCCTTCTTCTGCACCTTCTCAAACCTGCAGGCCACTAGAAGCCGCCGCTGCTGAGATCTCCGACGGCTGCAACAGTACTCGATATTCTCTACTGGCTCAAGCCTGCTACTGCTACTAGTGAGTAGTACTATGATACTATATAGAGTCTGTTTAATTTGACGGAGCGGGATAAGAATGCACGTGTAAAATATAATCGTCGCCATGCATATACCTGAAGACTGGTGAGAACACATCAGTACTGAAAACATATCGTTGCCCTTGGCTAGATAACTCGACGGCTGCTCTTTTTTCTCCTCCTCTTGATTGATTGGCTTTGTGTATGTGTTGCTGATTATCAGAGTCTATATCTGCAGGGAAGAGATCCATTCAGTATATATAGGCAGAACAACCGGCTGCGAGAGAGAGAGAGAGAGAGAGAGAGAGAGAGAGAGAGTCAATGGTGATAATTTATTTAGAATGAAGACTCTTAACTTCCGGAAGTTGGAGAGTGTCGATTCTTCTATTTGTTTATTAATTAATATTGATAATTGGCAAGGAGAATGAAAAATAAATTAAAAGTCCACACGTCATCACATGCATACAGTGTACATTAGATTGCATAAGTGAGTGTGTCGCAACTTATGTCCTGAATACGGCGGGGTTGATGGGCCGGCGCCGACCCCACATTCTGCCAGGTCTTCAATTATTTAACGCCACTGCGCTTCTCGTGATTTTAATTAATTAATTATTATTATTATAACCTTCTCTCTTGGCTGCATGTTAACAAATAACCCTTTCATGAATATATAATTGATATTTTTCAAATCATTTCATTTTACATGGTGATGGTAATAATTGTTGTTTTTTAAAATAATATTTTAGTTTTATTTTTTATATCAATATATTAAAATAATTTAAAAATATAAAAAAACTAATTTGAAATAAAAAAATTAAAAATAATTTTTAACAGCAAAAACAACTCATCGTGACTCTCCTAAGACTTGGTTCTTATCTTAGAAATGATATTTTATAGCTGATAAAAGCTGTGCCAAACCCAAAACTGCTCCGTAATAGGCTCCTCGACTCTTACTATTTATTTTGTTTCTATTTATATAAAAGTCAGACTCACAAGATTAAGTAACATACATCAATGTAATTTTTTTAAAAAAGAAAAAAACGAAGAAGTCAATGTAAAAGAACATGCAAAATGGTTTTTTTTTATTATTAATACAGGTGCTCGGGCCAGCTTACGCGCACCTCGACTAATTTCACGGACTCTGAAGTTAACGACCGTATAAGTTTTTAATTATCATTATATTAACAATCACATGACTCGAACCTGAAATTATAGGAAAAGACAATCTTTAATTCTTAGAAACATTGTTATTCGAAATCAAATTCAATTTTTTAAATAATGTTTGTTGAGTTTTTATTTTTTATTTTGAATAAGAGTTTCGTTAGTCAATAGATGGACTCAACCCAATCAGCATTATAATATGGATTTTTTTATTTTTTTGGGAGTCTATAACATGGAAAGGGGAGATGGCCGAAGCCGAAGGACCTGTTTGACGTGAAGCGGATAGAAAAAGATAAACAAGGCCGACCAAATCTCTTACAAGATTTTATAAGAATTAAGAATTTGGCCGATGAAATAAGGTGGCAGATGCATCAGACTGCTCATTATTACAATTAAAAACAAGCATTTTCCTCCTCCAATTCCCTAATCTCTTCTATTATAACCCATAAGTCCAAAGTTAAAGGATTATAACTTCTGATTAAATCAAGATTTTAACTCAGTTTTATAACAAACTTGTGATTTTAAAGTCCAAATTTCATCCTCACCTGCAGGCTCTGCAACTCTATGCTTCTGTACATTCAAGCACGAATCATCTTGGCGCTCTATGCTTCTTCTGTGTATGCATAAATCACTCTTGTTGCCATCGACCTTGTATCCAACACATTCCCATTTTAGAGTCTTGCAACTCCAGCCTTTGGTGCATGTACAGCCCTCGGGACCATCTTCTCTGCAACTCCATGCTTTCGTCTATTCAAACTTTTTTTTTCATCATAGCACTTGCAAGTTCTGTTGGGATTGCTGCAATAAACCCCCAAAGGAAAACACTAACAATTAGAAGTCTTGCAAGATGATCTTTTGCATGCACAGCCTTCAGGATCCGCTCCAGTATACTCTTGTCTTTTCACCTTACCTCTGCAGAGTAACGAGTTAAGAGGTATCGGAATAGGTACTGTCTTTTGCATGTACAGACTCATTTGGTTTCTCGACTTCGTCGTTCAACAAATTTATATCATGAATCCATACCACATGGTCAAAATTTATGGCTTACAACAAGTTCATGAACTAACATTACCCACCCCAAAGTACAAGCCAGCATTAATCACAAATTCATGAAACTATTTGTTAGAGATTTGTAATTGTTAATATAATGGTCAAAAGCTATTTCAATTATCAAGTGACAGTTAATTGTAAAACTATTTGTTAGAGATTTGTAATTCCATTAGCGGAGGTGGTGATAAAATTAAACCTTTAATCTTTTCTGTACAAATTGTTGAGATTGCTTTGTTTGCAAGTGATTATCACGAGTCCACAATGTTGCTGGCATTATTTGGTATCAAAGCAGGTTGCGAATTCTTTGTTCTTCTTATGCCAGATACTCAGAGTGGACACTCCTAGAAACAAAGGATTGCAGGATCCTGCTCCTTCCTAACCTGAATCCTCCACAATAAACATCACCACAAAATGACCATGCCTCCATGTTTTTACCAGTAACAACAACAGACGCAACTTGTTACTCGTACTTTGCGAACCATAGAAATGTTTGGAGGGTCAAATAAGGGAAAAATCAGATAGAAGATGGGGGAGGAGATGAAGATAAAGAGGAAGAACATTTGGGCGGGGATGAACTTTGAAAATGGGAGAGTTTTGGATGAACTCACTAAAAGAATAAAGGTGAAAGTATGTGACTTTAATGGGAAGTTCGATTATGATGCTTTTCATGATTGTATGGTACCCCTAAATCATTATTTTGAATGGTGAAGGGTCAGATTTGTGAAAGAGATTCCCTAAGTGGTGTGAAACTACTTATTATTTATCCATATAATTCTGCATTTGTAATAAAATTTTGAGATTTCCTTTTTTCTTGTATTCTTAATCTTTTCTGTACAAATTATTGAGGTTGCTTTGTTTGCAAGTGATTATCACAAGTACAGAATGCATTAGATATGCTATAAATTAAAATAATAATAATATTATATTATATTATATTATATAAATCTAAAATATATATCTTACTAGTAGTTGAGATTAGATCAAGAAAATATAAAATATTATAATATAATCATATAAAGTTATATTTTTCACTCTTATAACCAAAAATAATATTTTAAAGTAGTAAGCCATATCGATTAAAAAACAAAATTAAATATCAAGTAAAAAAATAGATAAATAGATCAAAACATAAATAAGTTTAAAAAAAATCCTACCGAAAAAGAAAAACTTCAAGCAGATACTAGCCTTAATGCCTTAGGCGCTCGCCTAGGCTTCACTTCATTGAAATCCAACGCCTGAGGCTAATAAAGGCTTTGTGCCTCGCCTCGCCTCGCCTGAAACGCCTAGGCGAGAGCCAAAAATACAGAGTAGAGGAAGACAATTAGAAAAGAAGACTTACAAAGCATTATCCTAGCACAAAGAAAAGTCAAAAAGGTTTGTGTGAAGGTTTCTTCCCAAAAATAGCATCCCAAACAGAGGAAGAAAGTGGTTTGTTCTTGTCCAAAAAGTCTCTAACGGCTTTGTCATGAACATGGAATCCCTTTTGGCGCAATGTTCCAATAACAGTCCTGGCTTCTTCGACTCCCTTTTCCCTACACAAGCCATCAATCAATCCAACAAAGGTGGTAACATTGGGAGAGTGACCGAGCTCCAGCATTTCAAAACAGAAGTCGATAGCATCATCAAAGAGGTTACATTTAGAGAGTCCCTGAATCAATACAGCGTAGCTGAAAGCATTAGGAGTGATGCCATTGGACTGCATTTTCCTGAAAATCCTCTTGGCATCATCCAACTTGTGGGCTTTGCAAAAGCCATCAACAACAGCAGTGTAAATAACAACTTCAGGGATGGTGCCTTTCTCGCGCATAGTGCCGAAGAGTTTCAAGGCTTCCTGGACAAGGCCATCTTTGCAAAGGCCATCAAGCATGGCGACAGCATTGGGGATGAGCCCAGTTTCCTTCATCTTGTTGAAGATTTGTTCAGCATCCTGTGAGGGCTCGGAAGTGGAGGCGCTGCTTGCTTGTTCATTTTTGGGAGGAGGAGGAGCAGCAGCAGCCTTAGTATCAGCAGCGGCAGCATCCTTGTTGACGTTGTTGTTATGGTCAGGATGAAGCTTGAATTTATCAAGAAAAGCATCATCAGAGATACGATTAAAATCATGAGTTTGGGTCTGGGGCTGAAGATTAAAAGGAGAGGTTGTGGAGGGATGGTGAGATGGTTGAGGGCGGGCGGGTCTGTTAGTGTTGTTGTTAAAGTTAGGTTTAGGTCCTCTTCCTCCTCTATTACTAGAGCTATGATCACTGTTAAGGTTAGGTCCTCCCCCTCCTCTATTGCTAGAGCTATGATTACTGTTAGGGTTAGGTCTCTCACCTCTTAAGGGCCTATTCGGTATGGGTTCCGGAGGGTTCTGGTTCTGCAATCTCCTCTCTTTTTCATCATCGAAATTGAAACCAGCACCAGCAGTTGATCCTTTAATGGAGCTGCTGAAACGACGCAGAATTTGTGACAGAGAGATGCGTGAGTGAGAATGTAGCTTCAAGACTCGAAATTGAGATGATGATGATGATGCCATTTCCCGGATGGATTGATTGATTCGATTTGATTTTGAAGAGAGACAGAGAGAGAGGGGGGGGGTTTTAATTTTATTTTTAGGGTTTTTGACAACGAACATTACAAAACGAACCAGATAAGAGGCGAGGAGGCGAAATTGGTATTTCCATAGGAACTGCAAGGCTATTGCTGTACTTTCCTAATCCTAATCCTAATCCTTGGGCTGGGCCGGGCCGGGCCGGTTCTGCTACTAGTAGAGTAGTAGTAGCGGACTACAGGTTGGCTGGAATAGAAATACGAGCTACTACTGTTCCAGAAACAGTCGCAGAAGAAGAAGATAAGGCAAGTGCAAGCTCAGGAATTACTATTTTTTAAGGGAAATCAAAAGCTGCGCTGCGCTGCTCCCCTCCCCTCCCCTCCCCTGCCCTCACACACTCACAGTTTGAGTGATAAACTTGCTCGTGTCCTGCTTTCAAGGTCAGGCCGCTCTCTCGTCTTCATCTTCATATTATTTTCTTTTCTTTTTATTTGATTTATTATTCAGATGTAGTGCTGCGAAATGGAATTGGAATGGGAATTCGTTATTTTACTTATTTCATCATCCTTGGCTTAAATTCTCTTAAGTTATTGCGGTGTTCATCGACAGTCAGAGAGCTGTCTGACACCATCCATTTCTTATGAATTACTTGGTTCTTTCCTCTTAAAACATCGCTTATCTGCCTTCTCTTTGTTTCAATTCAACTGCAATTGACCTGTTATAAAGTAAATAACGTAAAGTAATCTTAAAACCACGCACCCAAAAGGATAATCGATACATACACCATTCTCATATCAGATGCTTTAAACTTTTAGTAATTGCTATTACTTACCATGTTTGTTGCATTGCAATGCTAAAACTACCAGCCTCGGCGAGGCCAGCACAATCCAGGCTCTTCAGTTAATCTTCAACCCCCGCACGGCCTTCCACACTGCACCATTCGAGTCCTTTGCTCATCTCTCCTAACGTTCTCTTCATCCCTTGATATTCTAATTCATTTCCCCTTCTCTCTGTTTTCTCGCCCCTCTACTATACTCTTATAATAATTACAATCGCTTCTTTTCTTCTCAGCCGATATGGAAATGGTCACCGCTCAAAACGGTAATAGCAGCCTCCTCTGGTTCTTCAGGGATAGAGGTTTTGATGACAACACCATCCATGAAATGTTCCGAAAGTGCAAGCGCCTGCAAGACACCCAGAGGGATAGGGCATCTGAAAACTGGGCTTACCTGAAAACCATTGGCATTCAAGAGAGAAAGCTCCCTTCAATTATTTCAAAGTGTCCCAAAATACTAACTCTTGGTCTCAATGAGAAGCTCATCCCCATGGTTGAGTGTCTGGCTACCCTCGGTTCTAAACCTCGTGAAGTTGCTTCCGCCATCACCAAGTTCCCTCACATACTGTCTCATAGTGTTGAAGAGAAGCTCTGCCCCCTTTTGGCATTCTTTCAGGCAATAGGGGTCCCTGAAAAGCAACTCGGCAGGATTTTATTGCTCAACCCAAGGCTCGTCAGCTACAGCATTGATTCCAAGCTCAAAGAAATTGTTGATTTTCTCGCATCTCTTGGCCTTACCAAAGATGGGATGATTGGTAAAGTCTTGGTGAAACACCCCTTTATAACAGGTTATAGCGTTGAAAAGAGGCTACGCCCCACTTCAGAGTTTCTCAAGTCAGTTGGACTGACAGAGCTGGATCTTCGAACAGTGGTCATGAACTTCCCTGAAGTTCTTTGTAGAGATGTCAACAAGATTCTGAAACCCAATTTTGCATATCTAAGGAGATGTGGATTTAATGATAGACAAATAGCAGCTTTGGTGACTGGTTATCCCCCTATTTTGATCAAGAGTGTCAAGAATTCACTGGAACCTCGTATCAAGTTCTTGGTGGAAGTAATGGGAAGGCAAATAGATGAAGTTGTTGATTACCCCAGCTTCTTTCAGCATGGTTTGAAGAAGACCTTGGAGTCAAGGCACAAACTTTTGAAACAGAGGAAACTAGATTGTAGCTTGAGCGATATGCTAGGTTGTAATCAAAAGAAGTTCCTGATGAAGTATGCCTTGCTTCAAGGATCTGCTTGAGATATTTGTTTCTTCTTGCACTCTAGGTGAACTTCATCTTTAGACCGAATTCAACTCTTACGAGGATGCAGATCAATGGGAACTCGATTTTTTTTTTCCTTTCGTTTGAAATTTACTAAAACAGGACGTATATTTGTTAATGATCTGATCCAGCATTATCAATGTTAATCAATTCTGGCACATCGATCACAAGATGCTTGCTAACTGATATGGACGTGATGTACTGCAATCTTATTGCTCTCTTTACTATGTTTGAAATGGCGGCTATTAAACTACGACAAACAACAGTTCCTGGAAATCAGGCACGTGATTACAGTGTTTTGATTCCTAATTATTATAAGAACAAGTATAGATCAACAGGACTGTAGGGTGATTGTTAGAAAATGAAAATCTAGTGCAGTAATGTAAGACGCAAAAATTACAAAAACTAGATCAATAAGAAGCATGATCTCTGGAAAACTAGGACGGCCTGCTACCTTAAGCAGAAACTTTGTAGCTTTCCCAAGAATACGGAAGCTCAAAGATTAGGATCTAAACTTGGAGACTTGACGTGGTCCTCCGCAATTTGATTACACTTTGTGTTCTGGCGTAACTTCGAGAAGATGATGTCATGCTGGAGAGCGAACCAGTTGTGCTGTCAGTGGTGCTCATGCTAGGCCAAGTGAAGACTGGCTTGAATGGAGGTACGTGAGGCGGAGGCAAAGTTCCTGATACGATCTGGATTATGGTCTCTGTTTTAGGCCTTTCACTGTCGATAGGATGAGAACAAGCCAATCCCAGAAGTAAAAGTCTATTAGCCTCGTCGTGCACAAAATCGTTACCGAGGTTTTCATCTACGGCTTCTAGTATGCGTCCCTCACGATGTAAGGTCCAGACCCAATCAACCATAGAATAAAGATGCTGGTTGTGACGGATCTTTGTCCCTGGACCTTTACCACACACAACCTCAAGAACCACCACCCCAAAACCAAACACGTCAGATTCAGGGGTAGCCCTGCCCGTGTGGAAACATTCTGGAGCAACATAACCCATGGTACCGGGAACGCCACCTAGCCCAAGCTCATTATATGAATTCTTCTCATTTTCCAAGGCGCGAGCAAGGCCAAAGTCACCTAGGCGGGAATTAAAGTCCGCATCAAGTAGGATATTGCTGGTTTTGAGGTCTCTGTGGACAACTTTCTTGTCATACTCATTGTGCAGGTAATGTAATGCCGATGCAACCCCTACAAGTATCCTGTAGCGACGATTCCAATTTAGAGTGTCCTGCTCTGGACCCTTCTGTAGGTGTTTCTCCAGGCTGCCATTTGGCATGAAATCATAAACTAATAGAAGCTTTCCTTTCTCATAGCACCACCCTGAACAAAGACAGAGGTTATAAAGTCGTTCTTGCTGTAGTTTGTTTTTCTAAAGAAAGACAGATTTGCTGCTAATTGCATACTAATGCTAAACAAGATGAGATACAACATTAATTTAAAATCATAGGACAAGGTCAATGCCTTGCCTTGCCTGTGAAATATTGATGGCAGCGATATATCTTTCCTTTCATGCTTTACTATGTCAACATAACACTTAACTAATTCTTATTTTTCTAAACCTAGTATATGTATAGTACTGTGTGACCTATGAACAGAAGAAAATTAGGAAAAAAAAGGAAATTTGAAGCAAGGAATTGCAAGAGGGAAGCATGTGGGTTTGACTACTGTTGCTTGTTTACTCAACGGCCCCCCCACTATTATATAAACATATTTGACAATGCAATCAATTAATATGCAATCGAAATATCTGGTGGTCCATTCAAATTAAATGATTCATATAGCCAAGTGCTTATCCAATGAACGAGATCATGGACTTAAATTTTATGCAAAATGATTAGACAAAAGAAAGAATAAGAACCAAAATATTCGATAATTACCCACTAAGCGGACGAGATTTTTGTGGCGAAGATGATGAATGATGGTTAGCTCGGCCAAGAAATCATCTTTGCCTTTTATGCTGTCTCTGGAGAATTTCTTGACAGCAATTTCAGTAGTCGTAGTAGTAGTAGTACCATCATCAGCCTTATCATTGAGGAGTAGGACGCCTTTATAAACGATCCCAAATCCTCCTTCCCCGAGCTTCATACTTTCATGGAAATTGCTGGTAGCCTTCTTCAACTCCTTGTACTTGAACTCTCTTGGCATCCCAGGCAACCATTTCAAGATGTAAGTACCAAACTCTGTGGCCTCCTCTAGACTTGCCTTTGATCTCTTTTTCCTCACAAAAACAACTCTACATACCACAAATATAAAGATTATCATCACTACTGAGACACAAACCCCAGCACCAATCTTCCACCATTTCTCATCATTTTCCTCATCGGGTTGATTATTTATCTGTAAGCTCCATTTCAGCACACAGTTTAATTCAATCCGTGGATCACCAGTGGAAGCAGCAAAACCAAAGTAGGATTCTTGTTTCAGGTACTCTTTGAGGTCTATGGTCTCGTTCAAGAGAGGCTCTCCAGGCTTTTGATTTCCTTCTTTCACCATGTACACCTGCATCAATTTGGAGGTGCCGTTATAATCAACCCAAACAGTGTAGTTAACTCCTGGTGGATCAGGAGAGAGTGTGATGTTATATTTGTCTAGAGGGATGGCATTTTTTGACCGAATGGAGTTGATATTGAACCCGATATGGTTATGATCTGGATCTTCGATGTAATCTTGCTTTTCCGTGTCAAACTCTATAGCCACAAAGTGGTTTGCAGTGTTACCATCAGTGGAGGCATTGGTCAGGCCTAGATATTGCCCGTAACTTGCTTCGGGTATGCTAGCATTTGGAGCTATAAGAAAAGCCAGGCCACTACCAGCCTCCCAGTCTCTTTCTCTGTAAATGTTAATGACAAAGGTGGTGTTGAAGGAGGCTAATCTGTACTCGTCCCCACCATCACCGATCCAGAACCTGAAAGGTTTATGATACATGATGCGGCCAGATGCATTTTTTTGTTTCCAACTATGAGCATCATTGGGGGTCTCAGGAGTAAGTTGTAGAGCTTCAAGATAGATGGATGAATTGCCTCTGAAACTCAGGAGCTTCTTATGATCATCATCAACAAATCTGTCAAAATTGAATGATGACATGTCGTCTGTGAAAGCTAGATGTGCAAGGTTGAATAACATAATAATGAGGAGAGCGATGATCGAATATGGATTTTGGGCAGCCATTTGTTGTAGCTAGCTAGCTGTACGTACGATTCGTTCGAAAGAAAGACGGGGATGAGATGAGAATTTTAATTACTTTCTTCACTCTTGCATACACACACACATATAGAAGCCAGTTTGGAAATGAATATGGAGAAATTACAGGGAGATTACAACAGGGGATGGTTGACTGCTTCTTGTCGTTAAGGTCTGCCCGTGTTTACGGTCATCACTTTGAAATTGGGAGATCGTCGATTGCCCAGATAAAGCATTTCCTTCTTTTGTTTGATGTCCAAGGAATATTGGGATAATCCCGTTTGACCGTCTAGCAGCAGTTTAAGTTTCAGAGGTGAAGCAACTTGGCATGTAATTAAGAGTCAACAATTTCATGCCTGCAGAGAGGAGGAGAAACATCGCATCCTGTCATTCTGTTCATTTCATTGAAGTTTCTGTGCAGGGCATGCCAATACGCTACGCGGAAGGTCCTAGCTAAGATTTTGAAGAAGGAATCCCGTTTGACTTTTGCTCTCCATGATAATGCATACAAGGCATGCAAAAACCACGATTACCCTCGTAATAACCTTCCAGACAAGAGGAAAGGATATTTTATTTTTATTATTTGGACCGTAGCGCATTCATTTGCGTGTGTGTTTACAATATGTTTGTATACATTTTCTGCGTGAAATTTCCATTCCTCAATTGCGTCTTGAAAATTATGTGCGATGAGGCTGCAGAAAGACGGCCGTGCGATGAGGCTGTAGAAAGATTGGGAGCATTTTTCATTTGCGGATAACGGTAAGAAAAACACTTTAAAATTTAAGTAAATATAGTATTTATTTAAATGAGGGATAAGAATAAATATTCTATAAACTTAAATATTTTTTAAATTTTATTTATGTAAGTTTTATACTATACTTGTATTTTTAAAACTTATATTATCTAGAGAGATAAAATTTAGAAAGATGAGATGTTACAAATCTCTTGTAGAGATTATTAATATATATATATATTAAATAAATATCTTATAAATATTTAGAATATTTATAGAGATGTATACACAAGGACGGATGAGTGAAGGAGGCTATGATGTGCTATAGCCTAGGTAAAAAAAAAAAAATTATAAAAAATTCAATAACCCATCCACCTTGATTTTAAGTAATTGGTCAGACGAACACATAAACTTTCCAATAACCCAAAACTCAATAAAAAACTATCTTTCTCTTTTACTAAAAACCACATAAATTCTAAACACAAATAACTTATTAGTAGTGAGACAATCAGATTCAGTACATGTCTTTGTAAATTAGAGTTTTAGCTAATGCAAAACATGAGACTAATAGAGGGGTTAATCAAATTAATAATTTACATCGAAGTGGAACTACTCAGTGAAGCTCTCATTTTGATTATATTTGTAACTTAATAGATATATATGGTGCAATTTATGCTTCAAAGTATGGTTCAAGAAAGATTCTAACTCTATACGTGGAGAAGTTTGTGGTTGTTTGTTGTGATGAAATCTTTTAAATTTATATTTATTTTATATGTGATGCATAAAATAATAAAATTATTAATTTACTTTGTTGAGCTTTGCAACAAAAATCTCTTGACATCTTAAATATAATGGATCTTATATCAACTACTAAAGCATTGCTTTGAACTTTGAGAGATGTCAAATTTGATCTTCTCATTGCACATGTGCAATTGATTTGCATACGATATGATGAGATTGACATACCACATATGAATACTTCGTATAAAAAGGCTATAGGTTGTTCATATCAGCAATAAGGATCAGTGATAGTTTACTAACATTATCATTATGATATATTTAACTCAATAATCGATTTTCAAAAGAATTAAATTTTAGATTCAATGATGAGATAATGAAATTCCTGCACTTAGCTCTGCTTTAGAACCTAAAAACAACTTTTAATTATTTAAAGTTGATGTTATTTACAAGTTTACTAAGAAATTTTATCCAAAAGATGTATGATTTGAGATCTCAGCTAGAGTATTATCATATTGATGTGATTCATCATAAAATTTTCATAATATGTCTATCATTTTTTTTTTAATTTTATGTACTTTAAATTTTATTTTTTAATTTATATTTTTATGTTATTTATTTGGATTGAAACTTTATTGTTATATATATATATATATAATTGATCTTGAAAAAAAATTTATATGTATTTACTGTAGCCCAGGTAGAAAAAATTCCTGGCACCCATGTGTATACATTATATAGATTTAGATTTATAATGGATATACTTTTCTAGAAGAAGGGGGGGAAGGAAATTTCAAATTTCACACAGAAAGTGTATATATATCACACAGTACAGACAGGTAATTAAGGGTAACAAACCAAACACACGAGCATTAATTATGAGTATTAGCAAAGAACAGTGATTAACATATTGGAGTGTAAACTAGATAGTATTCATGAGCAATGGTATATATAAATATTGGTCTACTTTTTTTGCTCAGCCATATATGCTTGAATTACTTGGATATGAAACCCCCAACGACTGCAGCGATTATAGCTGTAGGATCTCCCAGGATAGCTGAGACAATAAGGCGAATGGCACCACCAGCCATCTGACAGCACTTCCTAACCTTTCCACCTCTAGCTCCTCCATGATGGTTTGCCAGTGTCACCTTGAGGCTTGGGATCCTAGTCTGTATCTCTCTGACCTTGTTCTGATCCACTTTGAGATACATGGCTTCCCAGCTCTCCACCAGCAACTCCTTGACACATGACAGATGAAGATTATACGTTTTGCAGCGAGACCTGTAAGACCACCCTGGTCCTTTGCCCCCACATCGATGACATGCCCCGGAGAGCTTGTGACACAGGTAAAGATTGTGCTCACCATCGTCTAGAACTTGAGGGAGGTTTGCACAACAAGGGTGGAGATCAAATCCACATCGCTTGCAGTGGTAGACAAAGCCTAGAACTTCATTTCTACATGCATCGCATACCCTCTTCTCCTCACCTGGAGGGTGATGGTGAAATTCGAAAACGCATTCTTTGTAAAAGGAATTGTTGATGATAGGAGGCGCCACAGCACATACCTTGTGAAGGTCAAATTGATCATTGCAATATTTCTGGCGGCAACTGTATTTTAGACCAATGCCAGCTTCCTTGCAACCATCACAAGTGAATGGGATTTCTGTGTATTCAAGTTTTAGCTTGTGTTGTGGGTGGATGGGATGGCTGATTTCTCTGTCACTAATCTTCATGGGATTTCTTTAACTAATAGCATCCCCCTTCTTGACCTTTTCTGTTAAGAAGGAAGTGGTGATTGTCTATATATATATATATATATATATACACGTTAGAAGGCTATATACAGGCTGCTTCTTTAAACTTTTAAAAAAGATGAAAATAATGGAATAATATTTCTACAGTCTAATTGAAATCTAGATAGATCACAGGTTGATACTTTGCTTAAGTTCCACAAGTAGAGAATAACTTGGGTGTAGTAGTTTATACAACAAATTATATAAGCTCATGTCGAGGAGCTGGCCGGAATCTATTGCCAAAAAGCGCCAAGGAGGGGAGGGGGACCGGAGGTCATATACTATGGTCAATTAATGCCTCGTAGAAAGAAATGAATTTTAACATTCTCTTGTGGCAGTGAAGTTATTGACTTGATTCAGTTTAAAACTCAAGGATTGATCATTATATCTATGGAATATTAGACCGATATTAATAAATATATGCATACATGATGGAATCCTATAGCTAGAAAGATTATTTAGGGTGTTGCTAATATATAATTAATTAATTAATCAGCAGAACATTTATTAAAATTAAAAAAAGAAAACCAAATCTACTAAGAAAATTATTGTTCACCAAAACTTAAAACACTGATGGAATTGCCCCTTGAACATTTTTTCTTCACACTGATGGAATTGCCCCTTGAACATTTTTTCTTCTTCTCTCTCAGAACATTTGTTTTTTTATGTCAAGAAAAAAATCTGGCCGGCCCGCCGCGGAGAGTACGCCAGAAATCTAGTGTGTGTAGATTTTCCGTGCAGTGCAAAAAAAAAGGGGGGGGGGGGGGGGGCGAAAAGAAGGTTGTCTGAAAGATTCAGGTGACACCCAAGTACGTACACCTGCAGATTATATTCTAAAGAAAATCTATGCTGTCCTCATTGATAAGATAAAGCGATGCAGGCAGGCTGATAAATACAGGAAAAGTGTGAGTTCTAGTAGCTTCTCCTATTTCGAGGGTCCCTTGGCCTTTACCTTCGCCTTCACACTTTGCTAATTCAAATATTGCATTTCATGTGAAGAAAAAGATTAGCAGTAGAGGTACGTAGGCCACAGTGCCATGGCGCCAGTATTTTCCTCCCCAGTTCTCAATTTCATTGAGACTCTGCAGGCATCGTTCACAAACTGACTCATCAGCATGCACAAATTAAGGTACGTAAGCAGGATTTCACCTTCAGCTTTTCATTTTTATTTCTTCTTTAGTTCTTTTGACCCTTGAATGTTGCTGCTTTCTGCGAGGGCGAGATAGCAAAAGCAAATAATTAAATTAAACAATCGTGACTAGGAAGACAGATCAAGCATCGTGACTACTGATCATCGATCCAGGCCTGCTAGCTATGTGTATTGCTTTCCCTTACACATTGTGGAGCATCAGCATGCATGCATGCATGTAAATTGTAATGCATTCATGTAAATTGTAACTTGTAAGTGCTGATTTTGGTGGCAAGTCGCTAGCTCGATCGCTGCCTGTTTAAATGGGATCGGAGTACTGCACTGTGCTGTGCTCTCTGTAACAAAGCAGACACGGCAAAGGAAATTGTGAAAAATTAACAAAACATGTTGTTTTTTGTTTATATATGGGCTAATGATATTTCGACTCTTTTTTATTTATTTAAATGTAACAAAGTGTTTTTTATTTTTATTTATTAACAAAACATTTAATTTTTTGCTTTCTAATTAAGCAAGCGTTTTTGTTAGATTCTATTACATACATACATATATATATATACATATATATATATATATATATATATGCTGACATATGGTCATTAAATTGACATGTAGCATAATGTTAACTTGTCAACCACAAATCCATGAACATTCTATTTTATTTTTTAATTAATTATATCTGTATATTTTCTTATTTGGGTGTGTGTACTTTTTTTTTTATTTGAGTGTTTGTACTTTTAAAAAAATATTTATCAATTGAGTTTTTTTTTTTAATTTTAAAAGCTAACAAATCTCCACTTCGCATTATTATATCTCTGATATATGATTGAGTTAAATAAATTATAAATTAATAATAACAACAATTTAAAAGGTTAAAAATAACGATGAATAAAAGATAAATTACTCAATTCCATACACTTTTTCACAAACCAAGTAAATCTCTATCAAACCATCTAGTAGGTGGCCTAGTAGTAAAAACTTGGAACTAAGTGATTTGATTTCCCTGTGATTTCAGGTTTGAGCTATGTGGTTGCTAATATGATGGTCACTAGAAATTTACATAGTCGTTAACTTCAGGGCTCGTGGGATTAATCGAGGTGTACGCAAACTGGTCCAGACACTCACGTTAATATAAAAAAAAAGTAAATCTCTACCACATATTGTAAAAGGAAAAAAATTAATTATTTTCACAAAATTAACAATCTTAATTAAACACAAATTCATTATGCAACAGATTTGATTTTCTTTTATATGATTTACACATATTGTAATTTATTAATAAATTATTTGATCTCATTTATCAATATGTGTATCCATACTAAACATCATCAAAATCCTGAATCTTCTTTAGTTATTTTATTCTTTTTAATTTTCTTACCTAGTTAATTAATTATGTCTTTTATTGCTTTTTTAATTTAAATAAATTATTAAAATATTTTATTATTTTAATTGTAGTTATTTTGGTCAAATATAGTAGATCTTGAAATTAATACATTAATAAATTCTTAAAAGTACAAACACTCAAATAAAGAAATAAAAATATAAATACATATTGGATGGGAGCAAATTACACTTGATTAGAAGAAAAAAAATTCACACGTTCAAATAATAATTGATATGCTGAAATAAAAAATTCCAAACGTTTGCACAAACACACAAAAAAAAAAAGATTAAATGTTTTAATTAATTAAATTAGGATAAGTGGAAGAGCCATTTCTCGGATTCCAGCACAAACCCAGGCCTAAGGTTAGAGTTAATTTACCAGGCTTCCATTCGAGGTATCTCTGAGCTAGCCTAGCTATAATATTTTGCAAGCCCAAGCTTGACATGGGCAAAAGTAAGAACCAAGCAAGCATCCATGGTGTGGACAGACAGCGAGAAACGTTGCCAAGCCCATCCTCCTATTAGCAACGACTGCGGGTCTGCGCTGCAAGAAAGAAGAAGAGAAGTGATATTAAGCAAGAAAGTGAGCTCCTCCTGCGTTTGCCTTTGAATTTGCATTCCGACACTAAGCAAGAAAGTGAAGTGAAGAAGGAAAAAACGAAAAAAGACGCTTCGATTTCAGTTTCTGTTTCCAATTCTCAAACCCACTTCTGGCCAGGTTAGCTAGCTCGCTCTGCCTATGCCCACCCTATAAATTCTTTGTTTTTATAACTAATTATTTGTTCGTTTATTAAAGAATGGAAAGGAATAGTCTTGTTGTTAATTTTGTAGTACCAATTCTTTTGTCTGAAACTGGCCTGTAAGAAATGCCATGTTAGGTTTTCATTTCACTCTTTTTTTTTTTTGTTATTATTATTATTATTCTTTGCTGCCTACAACCACAACAACAGCCACATCCACCGTAATTTATCGATTTTTTCTTCTACTTGGTTAGAAGATGAGTGGTGGCAGACCCAGGTCCCTCGGGGGTGGGGGCCAGCATCATGTCTTGGATTATTTAAAAAGAATGCAATCTGAGAATCCTGCTTTCTTTTATGCAACTCAACCCGACACTGATCACTCACCTGGAGGAGCAACCATATTCTGGGCTGATGCCACTGCCAGGATGAATTACAATTACTTTGGAGATACTCTTGTTTTCGATACTTCATACAGGACACACCGTTACAGGGTCCCGTTTGCCTCTTTCACGGGAATCAATCACCATGGCCAGCCTGTCTTGTTCGGCTGTGCTCTCATTCTCAATGACTCTGAGTCGTCTTTCATTTGGCTTTTCCAAACTTGGCTTAGCGCAATGTCTGGTAAACAGCCTCTCTCTATCACAACTGATCCAGATCACTTCATTCAGACCGCTGTATCACAAATTCTTCCTGAGACTCGCCATCGGTATTCTAAGCAGGGCATACTAAGAGAAACCCAAGAAAAACTGGCTCATATCTATCGCTCTCATCCCATGTTTGAAACTGAATTTAAGAAGTGCATTAATGAGACTGAGACAATTGATGAGTTTGAATCTTCTTGGCAATCCCTTCTGCAAAGATACTACGTCATGGACAATGAATGGCTTCAGTCGATGTACAATGCTCGACAGCAATGGGTCACGGTTTATTTGAGAGACACTTTTTTTGGAGAGTTGTCAGTAACTGATGGAAGTGGAGGTTTAAACTCGTTCTTTGATGGATATGTGAGTGCATCAACCACCATACAAATGCTGATCAAACAATACGAAAAGGCTTTAGCAAGTTGGCATGAAAAGGAACTAAAAGCAGACTATGACACTACTAACACTACACCAGTTCTAAAGACACCTTCTCCTATGGAAAAACAAGCTGCTGGCCTCTACACTAGAAGAATATTCATGAAATTCCAAGATGAATTAGTTGAGACCCTTGCTAATCCTGCAACGAAAATTGACGATTCAGGAACCATCACCACCTATCGCGTGGCTAAGTTTGGGGAAGAGCACAAAGCACACACTGTTTGTTTCAATTCTTTTGAGATGAAAGCTACTTGCAGCTGCCAGATGTTTGAATATTCTGGGATCATTTGTCGACACATATTAGCAGTTTTTAGAGCAAAAAATGTCCTCACACTTCCATCTCAATATGTATTGAAACGATGGACAACTAATGCCAAAAGCAGAGCTGTATTAGATGAAGGCGCTTCTGAATTGCCGAACGATTCTCGCGAGTCTTTAACCGTTCGCTATAACAACTTGCGCCAGGAAGCCATCAAATATGTTGAAGAAGGGGCAAAATCTATTCACATTTATAATGTGGCAATGGATGCTCTACAAGAAGCTGCTAAGAAAGTTTCTGATGTGAAGAATCAAGGCTCTGGAGGCACACAAGGTGGAACTCTGACAAATGGAAGTAGTCAAGAGCTTCATGTTGCTAAAGATAATTCATCGGCAACATTGCAGTCTGTGGTTAGTTTCTTCCTGCTTGTAACTTGATATGGTTAAGCTTTCTTTCAGCCTATACCACCAGTTAATTACATCCCTTAGTAACATTTGTGCTACATTTAATTTTAGCTAAACCCTAAAATATTTCACCTGTTGACTTTAGGAAGATACAAAGTACAAAATAAATAGTTTAGAAGTCAAAGTACTGCCTTTATTGAAGGGTGACTAATGTTATATTGTCTTTCCTTCTTTAATAACTGAAAAGTTAGAAGCTTCTGCTTAGTTAAAAGACAGTTTATGCATATTGTTTCTGAATCCACTGACAATTTATTGCAATCAGTGCATGCCTGGAAATGAGGAAAATTGAAAAATAATGCATCCTTGATCTTTCTTTTCTTTTTCCTTATTTGCCTTACCACGATATGGTAATTTTGTTATTTTGTCGGTAAATGATCTGCTTGGTAACTGCAGTATTTCATACTCTACTTATTATCATTATGTATGTGTCAGACTCATTGAAAGGAATGTTGCTTTTAAGGCAGCATCAGCCGTGTATCGAACAACATTATGGTTGTGATCGATGCTCAAGATTGATCTGTTATTTTACTTTTTCTGTAATTGTGTATGCATTAAGCAGTATTTCCATTTAGTATTTGTTCTAATTTATTATTCTCCTTGCCCAGGATGAGAAGCAAAAGAAAATCCGTGAATTGACTGCTGAGTTGGAGGGTACCAACCAACGCTGTGAAGTGTACCGAGCAAACTTGCTAGCTGTTTTAAAAGATATGGAAGAACAGAAGTTAAAGCTTTCGGTGAAGGTGCAGAACGCAAGGCTGAGTTTGAAAGAATGAACATAGCGTGCAAGGTTAAATTTTATGGGTCTGTTTTTTTCTACCTCTGTATCAAACTACCAAATTCCGGGTCTTTAAATGTATACCGCGACGGCGGACCATCAGGGCATTGTGTTATAGGTGGTGGTAGTCAGTAGTAGGGTTTTCTCCGCCGTTACATTTTGTAGTTTAGAATGTACGAGCTCTTTAGGTTGTGCTATGATCTCGTTGACGAGGTGTATTATTTGAGTTCACTGTCAAAGACTTTCCTGCATGATCCTCAAAACACATGCAGCAAACCTAAGAACTTTTATGGATACAGAGCATTACTAATCCAACGGAAATATAATACAGAACTTTTGGTCATGCATCTGCCTAAAATTGAAGAAATCATTGCTTCCTCGTATAGATCTAAAGATAATAAGTGCACTGTACAAGAGAACATAAATTCAAAGTTATTCACAATCTCTAAATTCTCTATAGCACTAAAAAGGTAAAAAAAAAAACACAACCTCATCCACATCACAGTTTAAATACTAGGACTTTCATATGATTGGGAAGGGAAAGGAAAAGGAAAAGGGGAAGAAAATACAAAAGAAACCACATGGTAAAACTCTACTGCACCTTCAGATACTACCCTTCATACTAATCTTTATGCTCTGTACTTTAATTGACAATTGTAGCTTATGATCCTCAATGTCTTTTAAAACTGAAAGCAGGTTAGCTCGGTAGACTTCGCACTTTCGATTTGCATACTCCAGTTCATCTCTAAGTTCTTGGATTTTCTTGTCCATATCCTCCTGCAAAGTGGTAAATGAAAAGGAAAGTTAAAAACAGGCCTTAGAGCATCATAATACAGATACCTCTGTTGCACCGCCATATCAGAAATGAGGGCACTAACCGCCATGCAAAGGATATCGTGAGAGAACCTTCAATATATTGAAAAACAGTTTGCGTTGGTCTTGTGCTGGTCAAGAAGCCTTCTCAGTGAAAAGCCAGATATACAAGGTTGTTTTTCACTCTTATCTTAAGTATTTACAAGCTCAATGTACAGTATTTCTTTTTTCAATTTTCCTCCATACTTCACGACTTCAAGTCAAACTTTTTTGTAGAGTTACAAATTCTTTAACTGCGTTTTTTTCCCTTGTATTTTCCCAAACATCTACGAACAATTCCATAAAATGAAGTGATTTTATTTAGGATATCATGCGATTTAGATTTCCCTGATGCATGGATTTTATTTCATTCAGCACATCTATTCAGAATAATAACTCAATACAGGCCTTCAGGAGTACAGGAGAACTAGAAATTCCTAAAATTAGGATGCAATCAATTAATGGTTGTACTGAAATTCTCATATTGAATTAAATGACCATGATCATATGTATGTTTTATTATTATTAACATAAAAAGCTAAAAAAGAATACCAAGGGCTCTTCAACAAACACCCCTGCCAAAAACCTCAAATAGGTGAAGAATACTAGTCATGTTAACAGAGGTTTCCAAGTTTTGAGCTTGTGTGTACATGGATGGACAAAGGTCTGAGATAGACAATTTTCTAGTGATCACCATGATGAGGGTATCCTTCAATCACTAAATAGATGCTGCTCATGGGAATTTTAAAATCAAAATTTTGGATTCATTGAGAAGGTGTGAAAGTTCAACATTTAGCAGAAAACCAACTTATTAAGAGAGCTAAAAGAACAGAAAATGAACGTAGAAAAATGGTGTATACAAGTAGGTCTATGGAGAAATGAAGCAGTAGACAGTAATAAATGAAATCAATTGACACCATGTGATTGCAAGAAAATAGATGAAGCACGAAGCATGGTAAATGAAAAATGATTCTAACCTCAGACAAAGGTTGGCCAGAGATCCCCAGATGATTCCCGCTGGTATAATTAGCCCTAATTCCACTGCTTGCGGAGTCCCCTTTATTACGGCCATTGACATCACCAGCTCTCCCCTCATTCTTTGTTGCTTGTGCAACTCTAGTTGTGGCCTCTTGCAGAACACCCATTGCCACATTGTAAGTGTCTAGGGACTTGGATCCTTCCTCTACAAATTTGAAGGCCTCATGGCGTAGGGTATTATACCGAACAGTATGAGATTCAAGATAGCCGGTATATACATCAGTAGGGCGTTCTTCCAATATGACATTGCTCTTGGCATTTCTTGTCCATCGTTTCAAAATGTAACGAGATGGGAGAGTAAGGACATTGGTCACTCTAAAGACTGTCAACACATGTCGGCACAGAAGACCAGAGAACTCAAACATCTGGCAGCTACAAGTCGCCTTCATCTCCAAAACATTGAATTTAACATGGTAAGCTTTATGATCTTCCCCATACTTAGCAACTTGGTATGTAATGCTCTCCCCATCATCTTCTGATTTAGATGCCATGAAAGTTAACGTCCCAACTAGCTCCTCTTGAAATCTCACGAACAATTTTCTAGTGTAAAGCCCGGATGCTTGTTTCTCCATTGGAGATGGGGTCTTCAAAACTGGGTTTGTGTTCATTGTATCATAATCTGCTTTAACTTCTTTCTCATTCCGACTCTCTATAGCTCTCTCATACAGCTTAAAGAAATGGTTCAGATTGGTTGAAGCATTCACGTAACCGTCAAAGTATGAGTTCATGCTATCACTTCGCTGGGTTATAGACATCTCAGCAAAAAAAGCATCCCGCAGATACACAGGGACCCACTGCCTGCGATCAGAATATATTGTTTGAAGCCACTCATGATCCCGAAGTTCATATCTATCAACAAGTGACAACCAACAGGATTCAAATTCTTCGATCAACTCGGTCAAGTTAACACATTTATGAAACTCTGACTCAAAAGTTGGATGTTTGAGTAACACATGGGACAACTTCTCCTGGCATTTCTTGAATATATGCCATTTGCAAAACCGATGGCGGGTCTCAGGGAAGACCTGCATGATGGCCAATCTTATCACTGCATCATGATCAGTGGTGATCGACAGGGGATGACGGCCAGACATTGCTGTAAGCCACGTCTGAAACAGCCAAACAAATGATGCTTCAGTCTCATTCAATATGAAAGCACAACCGAACAAAACAGGTTGTCCATGATGGTTCACTCCAGTGAAGGGCGCAAAGGGCAAGCGGTACCTGTTGGACCTGTAGGTGGTGTCAAAAGTAACAGTGTCACCAAAATAACTGTAGTTTGCCCTGGCTCTTGGATCAGCCCACAGCACGTTGCCCGTAAACTGACCGTCATCCCCCTGGAGTGCATAAAAGAAATCGGGGTTCTCACTTTGCATTTGCCTCAAATAATCCAAAAGGAGCTGGATGTCTCCTTCCATGCTTCTCTGACGATTGTTCCTCATGTAATTCCGGCAATCGACCTCTGTAAATCCAACTTTGCTAATCCCACCATACTCCTTAATTAAGGCAGACATAATCCTACGAGGGCCCATTCCAGCAGCCTGCAACGTATCGATCAAGGTCTTAGCAGGGCCAGATATTTGCCTGTGTGAACGGAGGCAATGCACCTGATCGGGAGGGACCAACTCATGATTATGTCCCCTAACAAAACTGGAGACAACCCATTTGCCAGAATCCTGCATTTTGACAGACAAGGAAGCTTTGCAACCAACTCTAGTGATAACACGGGGGCGCTTGATCTCTCTATCCTTGGTACGCTTCTCATTCAAATTCCTAAAGCCCTCTTTGGCACACACAAATTGTCTCTGAATAATAGCTCCATCACGCCTGGAACGGCGGGAAGAGCTGACACGGGTGCTAAAGCCAACACGCCTAGCGTAGGAATTGTAGAAGGCCTTGGCAGCCTCTTCGGACTCGAATTCCATGCCCTCATAAGGTTCAAGATCCGAAAGGTCACCCTCAGGAAGGTAAATTCGAGTAGCAGAAGTGGAAGCAGAATTGTGAGAAGTGGTAAGATGATGGGGAGGAGTGGAAGGCAAATCGTCGTCAATATCGATGTCAACAGCATCATCATCATCATCATCATCAGCTCCACTTCCTAAACCTATATCGAATTCAAGTACCTCGTTTTCCATCTCAAATTCAACTTATGTGATGAAATTAAACTAACATACACATAAACCTAAAATAGTGTCTGTCTGCTCCACTTAAAATGAAAAGATGTGGTAAGATTAGTACATGTAAGGAAATGAGGAATAAGTGGTATAAAGGATACAACTCAACTGACCCACACTTAGAAACTGCTACAGCTACTGATAATGAGCTCCCACTTTCTTTCTTGGCGTCTTTTCTGTTCTGCTTTCGATAGGAGATTTAAGCAGTGAGGGGGGGCTGGGGGCGGGGGGCGTCCTAGGGTTTCAAGAAGAAGAAGCCCTTGGGGCTAGAACAACGGGAAAAAAGGTGGGAAGCTGTTGTATTAGCAAATTGATATGTGTTAGGCAGGAAATTCTTATGGATGTGCGTTTGGGTCAGCGGGATGATAAACTAAAATAGGAACCAAAAAGAAAAAAAGAGCGAGGCCAAGGCAATAATTCTGGTGTTCATCGAGGAATTAGGAAGGAGGGAGGGAGATCAGATGAAAATAACACGCTAGGGGGGGAGAGAGAGAGAGAGTGCTCTCCATTTCTACAGCTTGAAGGATCTTTGAGTTGATCAGATTCAGGTGATGATGGGCCTTTTAATTAATTACAAAGAGCGGATCGAATAGGCCTTAGGCCCAATAAAACTGGGTAGTGGTACTATCATCCATGAGGGAAGGGGAGGAGAGGGACTGCCTGAGCTGAGCCAACCCAGCCGATGAATTAAAACCAGTTCACGCGTGCCGTGATATGATCATGAATTCAACACATCATTGCGTCGCTGCCCTGCCCCGCGCCGCGCTGCCCCCTATACTCTCTACCTTTAGCTTTACTTGAACAAACAAACTCACTAAGTGCTACGAGTCAGTTGAGCAATCACTCTTCTCTTCTACCCACCACAGCTAGAGCTCTCTCTCTCTCTCTAAATCTGGAAAGTGGAAGCAAAAGAAGAACGAAGGAGAGCTAGAAGAAGAAGAAGAAGTCTAGGACTGACCGAGTGGAGGTGAGTGAATTGATGAATAATGCCACCTCCCGTCCCATATGGATAGTCGTCGTGTTGTTTCCTTATTTTCTTCCTCTCTCTTTATTTATTCCCCCCCTTTTGTTACTGTCTGTCCTAACCTCTTTTAAGTTTTAATGCTCCTTCCTGCTCAAGAATAAATCTTAAAAGGAAAGAGAAAAAAAAGGGTGTTCTTCCTGGTTAGGGTTGGAGTGTTTGCGAGTTTAATAATAATAATAATAATTCAATGTAGCATTAAATAATAATAAATAAATATAAATACACTACGTGTTGTGTGGACCTCTGTTTCTGCCTTGGTCATTTTAAATAACCCATATCAAGCTAGGGTTTCACAGCCCTTTCTCTCTCAAGCATCTCTCCCTCTTCCTCTGTTTCTCTCTTTTATTTATTTTGTTAATCATAACGAAAAGTCTGCAACTTTTGGTCTAGGGGGTTTTCACATTCACCATCCAAACAATAATAATAAATGGCAAGTGATGGTAATAATAACACTGAAGAAAAAATGGTGGATACCAAAGAAGAAGAGGAAGAAGCCGCCAATGAGAAGGAGCCCGCTCCCGACAATCTCAAACCGGAAGGTGAACCGGAAGCGGAACAGGAAGGGGGAGCCGAAACCAAAGCCTCCAGCGAAGACCCCAAAGGTAACGATGTTGATGCTACTGCTGCTCCGATTCTCACTCCTCCTTCACTCGCCCTTAATGATTCAGCTCTAGAGGACAAGGATAATATCCAATCTTCAGTTGACCTAACCGATACGAATCCTGCCACTCCTCATCCCCATGATCATGATACTTGTAATGCCGCCGCCGCTCAAGATTTCATCAAGTCTGAGGGAAAGGGGGACGAAACAGTTGATAACAACAACAACAACAACAAGGATCCTCATGATGAGCCCAACACTGATGTAGCCACCACCGCTACCAATGTTGCTGGTGCCAAACAGCTTTCTTCTCCGCCTCTCAAAAATGATGACGAGGGCACTCACGCACCTCCTCCTCCCTCGAGTCACTCGGACCCCAAAGCTGAAGATGAAGAAGATGATGATGAGAAAGGTGCTGTAGTTCCTACAGAAATTGACAAGAAGGAAGCTCCTACAGAAATTTCTGCTCTCAACACTCCACCACCACCAACCAAGTCTTTCCTTTTGGATTCTTCTGCTGATGGTTACGAGTCCGGAACTGAGGAAGAGCAAGCTGCTTTTATGAAGGATGTTGAATCTTTTCATAAACAGAACCACTTGGAATTCAAACCCCCCAAATTTTATAAAGAAGAGCTCAATTTGCTCAAGTAAGTCCCTTTCTTTCTCTTCTTCTTTCTTTCGCTTGCTTTTCCTTATAGCACGTCATAATTGTTTTCTTTTTTTTTTGTCTTTTATACTCATTCCATGTAGGTTATGGAGATTGGTGATCAAGTTGGGAGGCTATGAACAGGTTTTTCTTAATTTCTCGTCCCCTGCAACGCAGGCCGCCTTTCATTTACCTAACTATCGGTTCTATTTGCAATTTCCTTTACTTCTGGATGCCTTGTTGACGTAATTAATCATGTGTTACAAGTGATTTCAAATGGTCGTCATAAATCAGTTCTCATGTTGTCTTACATTGATCCAGCCTAACCTGTGAACTTCTTGCATGATGTGCCGGGTTTTAGCATTCTTCTCCTTACTTTTCTTTTGCGTTGTTTCCAAGTACTTGGTGACATGATTTCAGACACTGTGAACTCCAATGTGTGCTTGACAATATTTCAGACACTGCTTGATCTTAAATAGTTTTGAATTCTTATTATGGGTCCATTTTGCTCAATCTCATGATTGTGTTCCATGTGGCATTAAGAAAGGAACAAAAAAAGGTTTAGAAAATTATGTATCTGAATATTGCTGCTAGAGAATGTATCATAGATTTACCTTTCGGTCATGATCATGTGTAGGTGACATCATGCAAATTATGGCGGCAAGTGGGAGAATCTTTCAAACCACCAAAGTAATTTATTCTTTTCTACAGATGCTTTTTTCTTTAGTTGATATCTAATATCTGTGTCAATTGTTAGTTCTATGGTAAGGTTGTAGGAAATGATTCATATTACTCTAGCAAATTTGTGTGAAGTATAAATTACTTTGCATGTTTACTTATTTAATACTTGCAAGAGATCCCAAAGCTTTTTGTTTTATGTAGCGCTTCTATTGGTAGTGATTTTCTTGAGTTTGTAAATATATATATATAGGGAAAGAAACAGAGTTGTCCCTATGATTGGACACCACAAGTTAGGTTAATTAACATGAAACTTGACTCCTGTGCTCTTGTTTGACAATCATGAACACTTTTCTATTGCACATCTGGAGAACTTACATTTCTTATTGGATACTAATTTTGAGTTTTTCATCATGCTTTGAATTTCACAGAACCTGCACTACTGTCTCTTGGACATTTCGAATCTTTTATGAGAAGGTTATGCTTTAATTGCACACTTTTTCTTTTTTTGAAAATGTTGTATCTCGCATTTCCAGTTTGTCCTTTACCTGGTTCTTGGAGTTCACAAGTATCGTTTTTTTTCAGGCACTCCTTGAATATGAAAAGAATAAATTAAAGAATGGTGAGCTACCTTTTTCAGATGGCCCCTTGACAGAATCTATGAGGGCTGAAAATCAGGTAACTTTTAATAGCTAACTGTGATTGATGTTTGCATGTCTCACCTCTGTCTTCAAGATTCTTAATGCAATTGGGTAAGTGGTCCTCAAGACATTTTATAGGCAGAGAGTACCATTTGAAGGTTTAAGAATGAAAGTGTTGCATTAGAATTAGGTGTTCATACTGTACATTGGTTTGCGGATAGTGGAGTGAAAGCTGTAACAGTTGCATTTTTTTATTTGGGAATAATTATAATCAGGTATGGTTAATAAAATCATGGATTTTAAGCTTTCCCAGATATTCTGTAAACTTGGACTGTCTTCTAGTGATTCAATGAGGGATGCAATGGAGATTTGATTCTGGAGATAAAATTGCTATGCATAGAAAGTTGACAATTTACAGGATTGCGATTATGATGTGTTGGAAAACAGGAAGGTAGTCTTTTCTAAGAAATTTAGATAAGTTTTGGTGTGGGGTTTTACTGTACTGGCTATAGTTGTATTCACTATGGATCAGTTGCTTTAAGTCAGGATTTGGATGTTATATCAATGGGTGCTATGTGTTAGAAAACTGAGTTGATTCTTGTGTACTCATGAACTGATTTCAAAGGACTTAAGGCCTTTGATGATATGGAGATGTGCAGTGGCTTAAAATTCTAGTTGACAGGCAAAAGTTAATTCTGAAACTTCATTGAAGTTATTCATTGTGTTGCGCTCTTTATTTTTATTTTTACCCACTTCTTTTTAAATTTGATGGAGTATATGCTTTTCAAATTATTTCTGTTGTGGATTTCAATTGGCTTGTTTTATTCTGTCTTTATGATTGAGCTGAAACTTTCATGCTTTTAGTTCTATTTGGCAACGTTTGTTTGTTTGAATACAATCTTGCATCCGCCTGGAGTGCTATTTTATTTAATTTTCAATTTAATTACAGGCTGGTGGAAGTCAAGCTCTTGCATCAGGTAGGGCAAGAAGGGATGCTGCAGCTCGTGCTATGCAGGGTTGGCATTCCCAGCGTCTTCTTGGCAATGGTGAGGTTTGTCATCCAATCATTAAGGTTTGTCACCTTCCAATCTCTGCAAATGTGAAATTTTGGCTTTCTGTTGATTGTTTTACCTTTTTCCCTTCCCATCATGTGGATTGGTTTCATCATAGGAGGAATTTGCATTTTTTTGTGTAACTTCATCTTTTAGTTTTTTTTTTTTTTTTAATTTAGGATAAGAACTTGAGTTCTACACCAAAGGGTGACAAGCAGCTTAAAACAAACGGTATGACTAATTAACTGATTCAGCATCTTCAGCACTTTAATTGCAAACATGGCCTTTCTTTCTAAACTTGACCTATTGACTTAGGTTTACTGAAGCGTAAACGGCTATCACCTGTTGAGGGTGCTGTCCACTTTGGTCACAAGAAGGCAATAAAATCACAGTTAAGATCAGTGGTTCTTTCATCACATTATACGCCTCGATATTTGATTTGATGATTGTACCCATACATTTGAAGTGATGAATTGGGTTTTGTTTTGGCAGGGGGGATGCAATGGTCATTGATGTTGGACCCCCAGCTGACTGGGTAAAAATCAATGTGCAAAAAACTGTAAGTTTTCTCATCTTTCTTATGGTACTTATATAAATTTCTCCCCAAGCTTCTCCTAGTTAAGAACTAATATGATTTAATTTTTCACTGCATGCAGAATGACTGCTTTGAGATATATGCTTTAGTTCCAGGGCTTCTGCGTGAGGAGGTAAGCTCTCTTTCTCTCTCACATACACTCACACTCACAAGTCCATCAATTTCTCAATTTCGATAACTATCACACAAAGACTAATTGAGCTTTTTAAGTGAAGTTCAAGTTTTTAGAGGTAAAGTTTGATTATGGAGGCTGCAGTGCAGCAAAATGAATGTCAGATGCAAATGATGACTGGTTCCAAATGCTTTGGCTTTTGCTTAGAAGTACACCAGCAAAGCAAGGAAACTTAATTTTTAAGTTCTGGTGCTCTCTTTCTTGCCATTTGGGGTTGCATCCAGTTAGGCTACTCTCTAATTTGAGCATGGCAATTGAGCCTGACAATGTCTCTTCATTTGAGCATGAAAATTACAGAACCTTCAATTAGGAAGCAATATTAGAAGTGTACCTAGAATGACATATTAGCCTGATCCAACTTGGAGGTCCAGCCCAAGGGGTGGTTAGCCTGTTCTGTAACTTTATGGCACTTGCCCGGTTGTCTGTGATATTGCCTTCAATTGAGTTTGCTTTTGTTTCTTCTCCTTATATATATATATATATATATATATGTGGATGATTGCCTTTCTAACTGAATCTATACATTCTATAAATCTTCATGTGCTAAGTCTATTCTGTCCTTTGCTGCCAGGTGCATGTTCAGTCTGATCCAGCAGGGCGTTTGATCATATCTGGCCAACCAGAGCATCTGGATAATCCTTGGGGCGTGACACCTTTTAAAAAGGTTTGTTAAGCATGAACAGGGCTTTGTTATTTGCATTTGTTTGCATGGGTTGCTTGACTTTTTCTGCATGTTCAGAGCACTCAGAGGATGTTGTAGACAGTTTTTTGGCTGTGTATTATTTATGCAAATATTTTCCAACATCAGAATTTCAATCTTTTACAGTTGAAGAATAAAATAGTAACTTTATGTTTTGTTGCATCCATGTCCTGGATTCTTCAATATGAAACTGCTATTCCTAGACTGATTCTAAAGCCTTGATGACCTAACATCTGCCTTAAGTTGTGGATGGGTGTTTCGCAGCGTCAGGTTTTAAAATCAGCAAGGACCACTTCCAAGTAAATAGTAATAAGACTAACAGAAGGTTTTACTTTCAGGTCGTGAGTTTACCTACCAGAATTGATCCGCATCAGACATCTGCTGTGGTCACCCTGCATGGCCAGTTGTTCGTGCGAGTACCATTTGAGATGTCAGATCTTTAGGATTCGCATTTTGGCAGTCACTTGAGTTGAGCACACAGGGAGGAGATTTCACGGTCATCTTGCTCCGAAGAGTTGAAATATGTAGGATCAAGTCAAAACTCTGATTTTGTAGTGTAATTTGCTAGTCACACTCACAGTTGATTATCTAATTGGATATATTTATTTACACACTTGTTTTATTTTGTTTAATTCTGTAATTAAGTAGCATAAATCATCAGAATTGAATCATTAAGGAACTATTTACATATTTCAGTTTTTTCTTTCCCTTCATATAATGCCTTTTTGGTTTACTAAAAGGGAAAGAAGGGGGAATGTGGTGGATCATAGAATCCATGTATGATGGGTGTTGATTCTTTTATTTCTGTCGGCGGTCACTTGTAAGGCCAAGGAATTAATTTATGCGCCTTTTTACTGCTTGATTATTTTTCTGAATTGAATGTTTGATCATATGCTATATGATTAGGTGCATGCTTATATAACAATCTGGGCAGGGGGAGGCAAAAAAACGACGTGCTGGCTATGTTCTAGGTGCCTGTGATGCATTTGCGTGAATGCATTTGAATGGGGACAGGATTACTGGGAGGGATAAAAAAAAACAGGCCACTGAATTATCACGAAAATTTATGGGAGTGACATCAATATTTGACCTTCAGCTTACAGATTTTTCAGCATGTAACCATTCCTTCAAGGCTACCTTTTGCTGACCGTAAGTCTATTAGAAAGTTACAGAAAGAAAATACTGAAGTGCAAAATCTTGTTCCATCTCAAGCCTTGTTCTCTTGAACTGTCTTGGATCCTGAAAATCTTACAAGTCAGTAATCTAAGATTCATTCATGCATCTGTTCACTCAGCCGGCAGCAGTCAAGGGAACTGAAACCCTCCCCCAGCTCCATCAGCTGTTCCGGTTGTCTTTGGTGGGCTAATGGCAATCCATAGCAAAGAGATAGTAATGGCGATGAGACCGGACCAAACAAACACGATGGTTGGGGTCTTTCTCCTCCTTCCCATCAAGCCCTTGGCAAAAGGATATAAATGAGCCAGCACCCAGAAGCTAAAGAAAGCTCCGCCAACAAACTTACTCCACTGCGGAACTGTGCTATAAATCGTCCTTATGAAAGCAAAGGCCATGGCAATCATGTTTGTCATGGCAATCACAATGGGTGGAATCATCAAGGATGTCCACTTTACGAGATACAGGTCTGCATATATATCGTCAACGTCATCTCCTGCAGACTTGGAAGTCAATGTGAAAGATATCTCAATTCCTGCAATCACCTTGAGAAGGCCTTGCATGACAGCAGCAAAGTGGGCACTGGTTCCAGAGATAAGCCAGAACTGTTCGTTCCTCCACCACTCTTCCAACTCTATACCAGACCACTTCACCTCTAGAATGGCAAGAAGGACGAGGCAAATAGTTATAAGTAGGAGGTAGATTAAAAATGCGATGTCCAGGGTTTGGACAATGAAGAATCCGGAAAAAAGAGAGAGTGCAGGGAGAAAGCAATAGACGATCAAGAAAATCGAGGTGAATGGGTATATGCCAACATTAAGGTAAGCAAGGCGTTGGAGGATTTTGAGACGCCTAGTGGCCAAAAAGGCATTGTTTCTGGAAAAGAAAATCTCAACAGAGCCAGTGGCCCAACGAAGCACCTGGTGGAGACGGTCAGTAAGGTTAATAGGAGCTGAGCCACGAAAAGCATCACGCTTGGTTATGCAATAGACAGAGCGCCAGCCACGGTTGTGCATCCGATAGCCAGTCACAACATCTTCCGTGACTGAACCATAAATCCAACCCACTCGGTCCCCCCATTCAGTCTTGTCCTCGTACCTATACATAAAGCAGCATGTAATAACATGGATGGTGAATGTCTTGTGCTCTCTCTCTTTTTTATAAAAAAAAAAAGTCACAGATGATGTGATTTCTGGCTATAGTTGATCAATAATGAAATGGAAAGGTTGGCGTTACCAGCAAGAAATGACAGAAACGGCTTCAGCAACTGTAGCGGCATCAAGTGGTTCACGAGAGACCCTCAAAGCACCAGGAGGACGTCCATACTTGACAGCGGGATGATCAGCTAAAGGGCGGCCTTGGAACTCGGCAATAGGAATAGATTCAGACAGCATTGTAGAATTCCCAAACCGCTTGGGTAGCAGATTGAAATCAAGATCAGGATCGAAGTCGGTAGCTCTTAAGGGAAGTGTCTCTGCTTCTTTCTTTTCCTCGGTCTTACTTGTATTCGGTGGATCAAATCCATATAATGCAAATCTTCTAAACATGCAACCCGTTCCAACATAAACCGGGCCCTGTAACGCATGTGTGTAAGATTAATCCATCACTGTTAATGTGTGTGTTCTTGTAATTGACGTTGGCAATAATTATATCTACAAGTATTTATTTTTATTTTTATTTTTATTTTTTTAATTTTAAGTACCTGAACACCATCAAGGGCACGCATGTTTCCATCAAAAAACACAGTATTGCGATTAGCGTATCTATCAGAAGGATCAATGCCTTCAAATCTCTGGGGAAACTGTATATAGCAGATATTCTCGCCACCCCTGTCCATCATGAAGCACATTCCTTCCCTGATAGCTTTGCAGTTGTAGAAGTAGTGATCGCAATCCAAGTTGAGAATGAATGGACCATTGGATAGAATGGCAGATGCTCTTACAAGAGCATTCATGGCACCAGCTTTCTTGTTATGGTCATAGCCTGGCCTCTTTTCTCGTGAGACATACACAAACATTGGTAGTCGTATGTCCACATCTGTAAAGTCTATCATCTTATCATCCGCACCTCCCATCAGTGGGTCAGGGCTAGGAGGCTTCAACATCACCTGCACCCACATGATCATGAATTAATATAATCCTGATCAAATTATTTACAAGACAGCTTATGATCAAGAAAATAAAAAACGAATGAAGTTTTCCGGTACCTGAAGAATTCCAGCGTGGTCACCTTTGGAATGTTCGGCAGCTGGGAAGGCCCAAGTTCCAGGCCAATGGGTGCCATCAGCCATCCATGTAGCTTTCGGGACCTTTATTGGCTCCAAAGGATCACCTCCGGCGCTCTCCCTCATGTGCTTCAACATCTTCATTTCCTCTCTTGCATTGAAAGCATCTGATCTCCTCCTAATGGAGTCTGGAAGCCCATTGATCCTCACCTTGAATTCATCATACTCCCTTTTCATCTTCCTTCTATCCTTGACAAAATCAATCCTGCTCTTGTTCTTAGTTGGATCAATTTTTAGGCTGAAGTAGGTTTCAGGGTTCCTTGGCTCAATATTATGTTTTCGACAGAATGGAACCCACAAATCAGCAAAGCTTGCTGCCTCAGCCATTGCCTCAAAAGTGAGGAGCGCACCTCCATCATCAGAGATATAGCATGCCACCTTCTCTACAGGATAATCCACCGAGAGTATGGAAAGGATAGTGTTGGCAGTGACAAGTGGTGGCTCTTTATCAGGATCAGCAGTGGACACAAAGAGGTCAATACCAGGGAGATCAGATCTGCCTGTGGGATTGGAAGGCGACGGCATGTCAAACTTGTCACGGAGGACCTCAAGATCAGTGAACCGGTTGATAGGAGAAAGTTTGGGAATTATATCCAGGATCCATGAGAAAGCAAACCATACTTCACAAACCACTGACATGCCCCACAACCATCTTGCGTCCTCATTTGGATGCATTATTCTCCAATGCAAGAAGAAACCCAGCACAACCAGTCGAACCACAATCAGCAACCTGCAAATATGCGTGCATAAGAAATGTTATGCAGGCTTACCAATTTATCATTAATTTTTGTCTGGAGTCATGTATATGTAAGTCAGCACCGATATGTGCGAATATATATACATGAGAAAGGTTGCGGAAAATTCGAAAATTTGTGAGTTTTTTTTCTTGTTTCTAAGTCGACCAAGAACTCCATGTTCTGCTGGTGCCACCGTGACTGCGAGATTTATTTGGGCTTCAGAAAGCTGGATGGTACCCGCTTGCAGAAATTTAGTATGAGATCATAACTATGGAGTTGCAGTTCCGTTAGAAACCTGTAGTCATTCACAGCACAGCACTAATCTCTTTTCAATTACCCTCTCTTTTATTTTTATACCAGTTCATATCAATTTCCTCTAAATTAACTACACATTTTTAATTCTGGCAATATTAGTCTGTAATAAATGTTGCACTCTTAATTATAAAAGCAGATTCTAATAATAAATTATCCAAAACTAAGACAAATTAAGATATATATATATATATATATATATATATATATATATATATATATATATATATATATATATATATATATATGTGTGTGTGTGTATGTATGTATGTATGTATGTGTATGTATGTATGTATCACCTGTAAGGGCTGATGATGGCATTGGAGATTGGCTGCTCACGACTGAGGGGCTTCCATGGCTTATCCATATTTTCTAACATGCCACCCGGAAACCCTTCATCGCCATCATCGCCATACATGTCATCTTGGGGCCAAAAGGCATTCCCATAGCCGTAAGTACCTTGTGTCTCAAACAACCACCTGTTGTGATCGAAATCTCCATTTTGGTTTCTCTTCGTCATTGTCATGTTATTGTGATCACCTCCTTTACTTGGAGGTGGCAATGGCAGTGCTCCACTGGAAAAATTTGGTATTTCATCCTCGTAATCACCCACCTTGTATGGCTCCTTGCACCCTGGACATAAACCAGTATCTTTTTGGGCGTCCATATAGCAATCCCTGCAAATCTTGAACCTGCACGCGAGCAGAAAATTAAAATAAATTAAATTATGTTCCTGTACGTAATTAAGAGAAGTCAGAGCTTGATATTATACCTGCATTCACAAGGTATGACATCATGTCCTCTCTCATCCTTCATGACCTTGCCATCGCAAGCATGCATTGCACACGAAGAGCCCTTGGCACCAGCCATCTGAGGATGAGACACCTCCGAATCTATCACCTTGTCCATGAGATGCGCACGCGTAACGCTATTGAACCCGCCTGTAAAAAGAGAATTGGAAACATATTGCTCTTCGGCCTTGACCGCCACGGACGTGTCCATTGGCTGATTGTCAGGTGTGGAGGGAATCTGCACCGTATAGTTCGTGTAATCTCCCGATAGTTCTCCAGAAATATCAAGGTCTTCTCTTGATAGACTAACATAGCGACCGCTTGAAGTTCGTCTAGCGAATTTGACAGTTTGGCCGGTGGAACCACGATTTCCCTGCTGGGAGCTGTTGTTGTTGGCCGTGTTCCCAGCTGGGCTACGTATGCCCTTCTTGGATGGTTGGGAAGACAGAGATGCCATTATCAATTAATTAATTAATTTTGTAGTTAGGCTGCTGCTCGATCGTTTAACAATGTCTCTTGACCAATGGCCTTTTGATTGACGATACAACGAACACACCATAACATTTGCACCTCATCATGATCACGAGCATATATGATGTGTATATATAGTTACCAATCGTACGAATTATGATTAATGGCGTTCGATTTCTTGCCTGTGTATGAGTAATCTGATCCAAGAAAAACTCACCAGAAAAGAAGGAAAAAGGGAAGAAAACCTTGGGCTGGATGGGATTGGAGTGAATAAAGAGCGATGGGGCTGCCTTGTTGAATTCGAAAAGACGACATACATATACCTGCAATCAGTGCTAATTAACGACAATGGACGTACCTGCGTAGCATAGGATAAAGGCAGAAAAAGAGAAGGAAAAACAGAGCTGGGATCAAGATTGAAGGAAGGTGGAAGGTCGAGGAAGAAGGCGGGAGGATTAATGGATGGTGAAGGAGCTAGGGAGGCACTTCGGATTGATGCATGAGAAAATGATTGGGAGAAGAGGAGGAGATGGGATCTATCATCTATGGTGAGAGACCAAGTCTAATATTATTTACAGGCCTGCCTCTTTTCTTGCATGTTAACGTACGGGTTTTAAGGAGATTGTTTGTGGAGGGAGGGAGGGGTCTCCATTTCGCTTCAACATTCTGATTTTTGCTTCCATTCCGTACTAGTAGTCTATTTTAATTAATTACTTAGCGCTTGGCTTTCCTTGTAGTTTATTTAATGCAAAATAAATTTTTTATTATCTTTAATATCCGGATCAGATTGAATGTATATTTATTCATTTCATATATCTTGAAATTAATAATTATATAAATTTTTAATGGCTATTATATTAGCAATCATAAGATTCGAATTTGAGATCACAGGTGAGCAAACCCACGTATAATTGATATAATTTTAGTTGAATAATTTTTTTTAATATAAAAAATTATTTAAATATTATTAATATTTTTTTATAAAAAAAATTAAATTACATGGAGATTGAAACTTGTAAAATTAGTAAAAATATAATTTAATTTAAAATAAATATTTAATATAATATTTTTTTAATAAAAAATTAAGATAAAAACATATTATTTCGTTTAAAAAAAGTCAGAATTATGATTTAATTTGTATGTGTTGACTCACTGATTTTGGACACACTTAACAGGATCTTCGATTAATCCGCTGTTCATTTAGCTTTTCAAAGGACTTCATCCTCTCCTGATCTGATACAATTCCCCTCTACAAAATCACCATTTGCAAGGTTGATCGCAACAACGACAACATTGTTTAAATTTCTTGCTAACAAAATGAAAAGGACACAAAATTTCCTGCACTCTTCTTCTTCTTCTTCTTCTTCTTGAAGAAATACTGATTTAGCACCAATATCCTTGTCTAATTCTTGAAATTAATACGGGAAGACAACAATTAATCAGATCTTTAAATTGGGATATTCATTATTGACACTAGTAGCTAGCTAGCGGTATATACTCATTTAAAATGTAGACCTGCTGCACTACTAAACATATGATCTCCTTCGCCATGACCGGCAAAAGGGTAGCTTCCCATACCGTTCTCTCCCAGATTATAAAAGGGTACACCTCCTCCACCTGCCACCACCAACTTGTCCTCCACCTGATCCAGCCACTCCCGACGATTGTGAGGTTCTGGCCGCTGCTGCTGCTGCACCTCTAGTGCTGGTACTGACTCCCGATCCAGCTCCTCCAGTGGTAACCGATCATACACTGCATTAATTGCAAAGGACGCAGCCAATCAAAACCGCAAGACTTTAAGCCATCAAGGGCCCCGCGACACGTCCACCCACAACCTGCCCCTGTCCTCCAGCAAGAGATCGAAAGGCCGCCTGGACGAAGAGAAAGAAATAGGAGGATAAAAGTGTTGTGCGTCTGTTCCTACTAAACCCACATCAGCACACCCATATATTTATAGTATTTATGCAATTACAAATATACTCCGACAGTGAAAAGGAATACCCAAATGTACAACGCTAACAGGTCCAAGCAGTAAGAGCATATAGTGGTCGTTCACGCCAACAAATCATCAAACCTGTTCTCTCAATAACAGTCTTGTACCCATTCTTTCCGAAGGCATCCATAATTTGCTTAGCATCCTCGCCTGAACTATGCCAGAACCGAACTGGCTTAAACCCTGCTTGTGCAAGCCTAACTACCCACCTTGCATACCTCTCATGTCTCTCAATCCTTTCCAACCCCTCACAGGCTACAATATTCTCGATCTCTCTTCCAAACATTTCCTCTAAAACAAGCCTTTCATCACTAGCCAGATTACTCGCCAAAGTGGCGTCTATCGAGTCAAACACTGCGCTGTAATAATTCAATCCCTCTACAAATCGGTCCACCAATCGATTCAAATTGTGGTCCGCTTCTTGCTCTACTACAAATAATAACGTAGGTGACATTGACCGAATCATCGCTAGAAAATCACCAATTTGCTTGCAATCTTTAATGCCGTCGTTCTTGTTAACCCCAAAATGTGCAACCACTTGGTCATCTTCAGATAATAAAACGTGAAGATTTAATATTGATACGAAAGCTAGCGCTTCTCCTGATCCAGCCTTAAACATGTCTTTTGTTAACTCTCTCAAGCTCGCGTTTATAGAATTAAATTGAAAGGGTACGCCCACGCTTTCTGCTTCTTTGACAAGCCTTTGACCTAACTTCTCAAGAATAGCTTTGCTGCCATTAACACAGGTGATCTTCAAATGTGGAGGCCCATGTGGTGAGTTGGCGAAACCACGGAGAAGTGCGACCCACAAGTTCGAGTCACCGGAGCCCAAATCTACGATGTGAATCACACGCTCGTTTGCCATGGCATGGAGTAAGGTTTTGGCTATGATGGCATAAGCGAAACTAAGGTAAGGGAAGGTTCTGGTAAAGAGGAGCTTGGCCCTATCAAGGTCGACTTTGGGTTGTTGGGCTTGGTTCAGCGCCTTGTGTATGCCGGGCCAACGCTTGACAAGGCGAATGGCAAGGGCGGAGGCAAAACGAGCAGCCAGCCTTTGCATGCAATCACCCAAAATCGATGAAAGCACCGATATCTCCAAAAGACACGCATCGGCTCGATGAAGATTGCCCGAGGATGCATGTTTTGCACATTTTAGAAGGAGTTGGATAAGACGTATACCTCTTTCTTCAGGCTTTAGAGTTTGGTCATGAGGAGAAGGGGAGCTGGGTGACAACGTAAGAGATAAGGTCACATCTGGTTTTAACAATGGTGTCATGGAACTCATCTCGGCTTGAGCTAATTTTGGAGAGACTTTCTTGCTTTTCCTTTCAAGTTAGGAAGGTTAGCTTTGATGCTTGACACTTATAGGAGAATCAATCTTGAAGGGGGGGGGGAGGAGCAGGTACAAGTAAGAAGTACGTAGGAAGCTTGCTCTTGGAAGTATGTTGGCGTTCCAAATGTAAGAGGACAAAAGCTGGAAGTGTTTACCAAGAAGAAGCTAGCATGCTGCCTTAATTAACTTTTTGTGGACTGGACGTTTACCAAGAGGATTATTCCCAAAAACAAACACAAGGGTACAGTCCATATAGATGTGTGGAGATGGAAAATGACAATTGTGAGAAGGTTATTCTTATAGATCTCGAAGGAAGTGGACACAACAGCTATCCAAATAATTACCAAAGGCTAATAGGAGAGAGGAAAACACTGTACAGTGTACATTACACGAGGATTTATTGTTCATTTGAACATTGTACTGAATATTTTACTCTTAGAAAACCAATAAACTAGTTATTCTAGCTATTGAGATAATATTATCTTTTCACGAGTTTTATTAGTTATTATCAAATTTATTATGAAATAAATTTTTTATATTTTAAAAACACTATAAAATATCTAAATTACCTTTGAAAATGTATTTTTGTTTAACTGGCATCCAATAATTTTTTTGTATTTTTTGTAAGGTCCATTGGTTTTTTAGTTATAATTAATCAAGTTGACTATGGGTCAATTTGATATTTTAATAAATATAAGATATAAAAAAAATTGATAGGCACATGCAACGAATTACAATGGCAAAAAAAGATGTCCTTTGATGTTTTTGGAATCATCTCAGTAAGTCTTCCCTCCTAGATAGTGCATGTAGTTTACCGCTCTTTGATTTGACGCCAACGAGCTTTTCTTTTCTTTTTTCTCTCATCACCTTGATTTTTAAATTTGATGGACTAACTTGGATCGGGTTTTTTTTAATTTTATCCTTCAACATTTGATTTGTTAAAAATTAAGTTTCAAATCTTATTTTTCATTTTGCTTACTATGAAATTATCACTCTCATTTAGTTTTTGCTTTGATAAGATCATAAAGAACTTTTAAGAATACTGATATGATATCTTCTTGTTTATTTTTTATAATTAATTATTGCTGTATTTTTTTTTTGTTTAATTTATCTAATTTCATTGTTTTTTTTAATGATGGTATTAAATTAACCCTGAAATCACTAACTCAAGCCTCAATTTTTTATTATTTCATTAAAAATACTAAAATCACCCAAGTTGTCACTTGAAACAATTTGAAGGAGCAGAAGTAGAGAGGATCTTTACCGAAGTCGGTATCTCCAATAAATACAAAAAGGAAAAAGACTAGAGATCAATTGAATTGCATGTCAAGGTCTGGATATAAAGGACATTTCCATCGATGACCTTAATGCATTTTGTGCTGTCTTTATTAGACCAAGGGGCGGGTGGTGTTTTAATCAAATGACGCTAATGCGGCCGACCACATGCTCCGCATATACGGCGTGAAACGCACCGCATATACAGCGTGACACCTGGCATAAACCCACGTCATAAACTGTCATAGAAGAAAATAATAAATTTATTGAATTATAATAGTGGTTGTTTTTTAAAATATTTATATTTTAATATATTAAAATAAAAAAATTTTAATATTATTATATTAAAATTATAGAAAAACATTAAAAATATATTATTTTAAAATAAAAAAAATTAATTATTTTTAAAATATAAAAACAAGATTCACGAAAAGTACACCCCACCCACCGCATAGGTGGGGTGCCGGTAATGACAGCATGTCATTAAATTTAGCCACCAATATATTATTAATTGAGTGTAATGTAAGAATCAAGAAACTAACATTGTACGCTTGGGTCAACCTTTGTATTGCAATGCAACTAAAAACTAAAGACAAGTAATTTTGGCATCTTGTGCAAACCGATGTAGTTTAACGAGCTAGAATAACTATATACTAGGTACATGCCCCACGCGATGTCGCGAGTCAATTATTTTTTGCATTTCAAAAAATATTAAGATTTAAAAGTGTTAGGTTTTTTTGCAAAGTTATACTCAAGAGTCTTAGGTTTGGTTGCAACGCCTGACCCAAGAATAATATTTATAATATTAATAATCACATTAAACTTGGGTTAACCCTTAGCATAAAAGTGTCTGGACTGCAATACCAGACCCAATAGCATTGGACATGGGTCTGGCTGCAAAATCGTGTCATAAAAGTGTAATAATTAAATAGATTAGTTAAAAAGAAAAAAACAAAGAAAAAAAACCAACAGGAAAAAAAAATATGAATTAACTGGGTTAACCCTTCAAACCAGGTTAACTCGTCATACATTGAATTCGCATCGTGAAAGTTTGATAATTAAAAAGGAAAAAACAAATTAACTGGGCTAACTCGTCAAACCAGGTTACCTGTCAAATCCGGAATCCGTGTCATTAAAATTTGATAACTAAATAGAAAAAAATTTAATATTAACAATTTAAATTCAACGAAAAAAATTAAATAAAAAGAAAAAAAACAAAAGGCATCAGCCTTTTCACTGTGGACTGCACTATATGCAGTCCACAGTGAAAGACATAAAAACAACAAAAAAAAAAAAGAAAAACTAAATACATCAGCTGAGAACTACTCAGAAAAAAAATTAATATTAATAAACTAAATTAATTAAATAAAATTAATTAAAAATAAAAAATAAAAGAAAAAAAAACCTCTAAGAAGAAAAAAATTTAACATTAACAAACTAAACTAAACGAAAAAAAATAATTAAAAACAAAAAAAAAATTTCAGGTTAACTCATCAAATCAGGTTAACCCGTTAAACCCGGAATTCGTGTCATGAATGTTTGGTAACTAAATAAAAAAAAGTGAAAATTAACAAACTGAACTAAACGAAAAAAATTAATTTAAAAAAAAATAAAAAAATCCGGGTTAACTCGTCAAACCATGTTAACCCGTTAAACCCAGGATCTGTGTCATGAAAGTTTGATAACTAAATAAAAAAAAATTAACATTAACAAACTAAATTAAACAAAAAAAATTTATGAAAATTAAAAAATTAAAAAAATTGATGGGTCAACCCATAATTAACTGGGTTCACCCGTGAAACCAGGTTAACTCGTGAAATTCGGGATATGTGTCATAAAAGTCTGATAACTAAATAGAAAAAAAATGAATATTAACAAACTAAACTAAACAAAAAATATTAATTAAAAAGCAAAAAAAAAATTATGGGTTAACTTGTCAAACCAGGTTAACTCGTTAAATCTGGAAAATGTATCATGAAAGTCTGATAACTAAATAAAAAAAATTAAACATTAATAAACTAAATTAAACAAAAAAACAATTGTTAAAAAAAAACAAAGAAAGAAGCAAAAAAAAATTCCCCAGAGCATAAAAAAAAAGTTAAAAAAATAAGACAACTTATAAAAAAAAAAAAAAAACCTAAAGCATCAGTGTTTTACTGTGGACTGCAGTGTGCAGTCCACAGTAAAACACTGATCCCTTTTAGTATATGCTAGAAACGTGGCCCGCGCTACGCCGCGGGTCAATTTTTTTGTATAAAAAAAATTAAAATTTAAGAGTGTTAGGTTTTTCTACAAAGTTATACCTAAGAGCATTGGGTCTCTCTGTTACTCCTAATCCAAAAGTTATATTTATAATATTAATAATAATATTAAACTTGCATGACCCAAGTTTAAGTGAGTTTGGTTGCAACATCAAATCCGGAGCCTTTAATATGAGTCTGGTTGTAAGGTCATCTTATAAAAGTGTGATAATTAAAAAAGAAAAAATTTAATATTACAGAATGAAATAAAAAAAAAGATTAATTGAAAAGAAAAAAACAACAAAGCAAAGCATTATTCCGATGAATAGTGCTTTGCAAGGAAGGCTACAGTAAAATCCCCTCATGAGATCATAATAATTTAATGACCAGTAAACAAAACAAATCATAAAGTTTAATTCTTAATCAAATCGATATTAAAAGATGAAATTGAAAGAAAAAAACTACTTAAGAAAAAGAAAAAAAATCTGAATCAACTGGTTTCACCCGTCAAACCTGAGATTTGTGTCATGAAATTGGAAGAAAAAAGATTGATGTCTTTTAGTTATAGTTAATTACAATATTTAAAGATGAAATTGGAAGAAAAAAACTAATAAAGAAAGAGAAAAAAAATCTGAATCAACTGGGTTAGCTTACCAAATCAGGTTAACCCGTCAAACCTGAGATTCGTGTCATAAGAGTGTGATAACTAAATAGAAAAAAATTAACATTAATAAACTAAAATGAACAAAAAAAATATTAATTAAAAATAAAAAAACAAAGGAAAAAAAAAACTAATGAAGAAAAAGAAAAAAAATCTGAATTAACTGGGTTAACCCGTCAAACCTGGGATTCATGTCATGAAAGTTTGATAACTAAATGGGAAAAAACTTAATATTAACAAACTAAATTTTTTAAAAAAATTAAAAAGGAAAAGGGAAAAAAACAAAAATACTAAACAAAAAAAATATTAATTAAAAAAAACAAAGAAAGAAAAGCCTACATGAAGAAAAAAACTAATGAAGAAAAAGGAAAAAAATCTGAATTAACCGGGTTAACCCTTCAAACCAAGTTAACCCGTTAAATCTGAGATTCGTGTCATGAAAGTTTGATAACTGAATAAGAAAAAAAAATTATGGGTTAACCCAGAATTAGCTGGGTTAACCCATCAAACCCGGAATCCGTGTCATGAAAGTTTGATAACTAAATAGAAAAAATTAACATTAACAAACTAAATTAAACGAAAAAATTAATTAAAAAGAAAAACTAGAAAAAAAATCCGGGCCAACCCGTCAAGCCCGGAACCCATGTAATGAAAGTTTGATAACTTAATAGAAAACAAATTAACATTAAAAAAAATTAAACAAAAAAAATATTCGTTAAAAAAAAACAAAGAAAACAAAACAGCTTAAAAAAAACAAAGAAAAAAGCAAAAAGAAAAAGAAAACAGTTTAAAAAAACAAAGCAAAAAGAAAAAGAAAACTAAACGTTTCACTGTGGACTGCACTCAAAAAAATTAATTAAAAAGAAAAACCAGAAAAAAAAAAATTCGGGTTAACCCGTCAAACCCGGAACCTGTATCATGAAAATTTGATAACTAAATAGAAAAAAATTTAACATTAACAAAAAAAATTAAACAAAAAAACATTCATTAAAAAAAAACAAAGAAAAGAAACAGATTAAAAAAAACAAAGAAAGAAAAAAAAACAAAGTAAAAGGCAAAAAAAAAAAGAGAGAGAGAGAAGATAGCTCAGCGTTTCACTGTGGACTTGTACAGTGAAACACTGAGCAGTTTTAGTATATTTTACAATTAATTAAAAAGAAAAAAAAATTCAGGTTAACCCGTCAAACCCGGGATCCGTGTTATGAAAATCTGATAACTAAATAAAAAAATTAACATTAATAAACTAAATTAAACAAAAAAATTCATTAAAAGAAAAATACATAAAGAAAAAAGCAAAAAAAAACCCATAAAGATATAAAAAACAAAAAAAAAACAAGAAAAAATAAGAAAAAAAACAGCATTTCACTGAACTTGAACATAAAACACTTAGCAGTTTTAGTTTATTATTAATTGCCCGTGACTATTAATAACTTGATGCTTAAAGAAACGTGAGTACTAATTCAATTGGTGCACAATTAGGTGATTTACTTGCGCTAAACTGTGGCCAGATTATTTTTTAAAATTTTTTTAAATTTAAAAAATTATTTATGTATTGTCAGTGTGTTTTCAAAAATAAAATTAAATAATGTAGAGATTGATTTGATATTACTCATCAACTTGACAAGTCTACAAATATCTTGAACAATAAAAAAAAACATAATTTGACTAGAAAAAAATATATCAAGATGATTTAAGAAAAATATTGAGACGACAATATATTGGATTGATCCGGATCAACTCAGGTTAACATGTAAAATGCATTACCAAGATATTGAGATCATGATAATTTTATAAAAAACAAATAAAAAAAACACATTGAAGCTCAATTCTCATTCAACTCAATGTTAAAAAAAGAGATTGAAAAACATTAATTAAAAAATAACCAAAAAACCTTAATCAATTTGAGTTAACCTGACAAGTTTCGATCATGAAACCGTGACAAATCAAAACAAATCATGAAGCTTAATTCCCAATCAATCCAACATTCAATGATAAAATTGAAAAAAAAATTAATTAAAAAAGACAAAAAATAAGACTCGGGTCAACTTGGTTTAACTTGTCAAACCCTTGACTCGATTCATGAAATTGGGATAGCCTCATAAAAAGCAATGCAAAACAAATTATGAAGTTTAACTCTCAATCAACTCAAATGGCGAACAATGAAATTGAAAAAAAAATTAAATAAAACTTAAGTTAATAAAGTTAACTCGCAAAACTCGTAACTCTGGTCATAAGACTATGATAATCTCATGAAAAATAATCCAAAATAAATTATAATGTTTAATCTCTAATAAATTTAATATTAAAAAAAATTAAAAAAAAAATATTGTTCTAATAAACTGTATTTTATAGGGAGAGTAACAATAATTTCCATTGTCAGTTGCTATTGTTAATAGCTTCAAGAAGGATGTTTTTTTTTTAAATATTGTTCAAAATAAATTTAACTCTCAATTATTGTCACAAATTAATATGAAAATACTCGCTTATTATTAAATGAAAAAAAATTAAAAATGCATGTGAGACCAGTAGCTTTTTAGCGAGTGGCCCATAGCCTCTTGATTCGTGTTAGTGAGTTCGATCCCTACTTTTATCACAAGGATCCAAATTATTTAACCCCACATATTTGAGAGGGGACATAATAACACCCGGATTTTTCTTGTGGTGGCAATTAGAAAGAAAGCCCAAGAGGAGACGAAATATACAAGAAAAAAGCCCAACCAAGGAGGTAAGAAACAGAGCCCAAAACCGAGTCCATATGGGAGAATAAAAGGGTACCAAAACTGGGCCCAAGAGGAGACGAAATAGGTTCAAACCCAAGCCCATCAATTTTCAATTTTCAATTCTCTTGTCGCCTGTTTTCTACAATTATCTATTTGAAGTTGACATGACTCTTAATCATTAGCAGCTACATAAAACGATTTTAAAATACTTTCACGATGTTGTGCGATCGCTTTCCTGAACGTTCCATGATTTATGAGTATATAAGAAGCTACAAGTCACTACATAAAAAACACAAGAGGCTCCAAGCTTATTTAATTCTTGAATTAATACTGAAAGACACAGAAACGACACAGAATTTCCTGCACTCTTCTTCTTCTTGATCTTGAAGAAATACTGATTTAGCACCAATATCCTTGTCTAATTCTTGAAATTAATACGGGAAGACAACAATTAATCAGATCTTTAAATTGGGATATTCATTATTGACACCAGTAGCTAGCTAGCGGCATATGCTCATTTAAAATGTAGACCTGCTGCACTACTAAACATATGATCTCCTTCGCCATGACCGGCAAAAGGGTAGCTTCCCATACCGTTCACTCCCAGATTATAAAAGGGTACACCTCCACCACCACTACTGCCGTTGTTTCCGCCACCACCAACTTGTCCTCCACCTGATCCAGCCACTCCCGAAGATTGTGAGGCTGCTGGCCGCTGCTGCTGCTGCACCTCTACTGCTGGTACTGACTCCCGATCCTCCTCCACTGGTAACCGATCATACATTGCATTTGCAAAGGAGGCAGCCATCAAAACCACAAGACTTGAAGCCATCAAAGGCCCCACCACACGTCCACCCACAACCTGTCCCTGTCCTCCAGCAAGAGATATCGAAAGGCCGCCTGCTTCAGGTGGTGCTGGTGATGGAAGCGATGTCCCAGTTAGGGACAAGATCTCAAACCTTCCGTGCAGCGTCATCACAGCAGAACTACCCCCACCACCTGGCTGCCTCAAAGTAACATTTGTGACTGCTCCGCTACCGCTGAGAATGCAAACTCCATGGGCTCGGCGCCTTGCATAATTTGATATTGATTCAACTATATCTGAGCCCGGGGATATTTCAAGTAGGTGAGATCTTAAAGCATTTGGGGTGTCCCGAGCAATGATTATTGGGGGCTTGGGTTTGTTCTTTGAACCAGCAGGACGGCCGCGAGGCCTGCGTCCAGAGGAGGAATTACCGGCACCTGAACTACTAGTGGTGGCAGATTCAGGATCATTGATGTCGTCTTTAAAATTACCTGGTTGTGGAGTTTTGGCATCTCTTTGAAGTTGCAGTTCCGGTCCCAGGAGTTGATGAGCAGCATAACGAGACCCTGCACCAGCACCTGGGCTTGCTTCCAGGCCGGACATTGATATATAATTAATTGCCAGGTGCTGCTGCTGATGACAATTAAATTAATTATCTCCGGCACCTCCGGCAGGAACCTTTTGCGCCCGCGCTGACTTATCGTTGGTAATCAATTGCTGTATATATGTATCACACAATATATGCTGCACTGTGCTTCCTTAGCAAACCTTATCGATCACTCTGACGTAGTATTCAAAATCAAGAAGAGATAGATCATGCATAAAAATCTTATTTAAAAAAAAAAAGAGGAAACGGTAGAAAAATATATATATTATCGGATGATGGAAATTTCAAAGATATATATATATGTGTATACATGGAGTTTACCAGCTAGAATCAAACAGTATGATCATCGACCGATCTCTAGATAGTTATTCACCAGTACTTACTACTTTCTCTAACTATTCTATATGAAGATATCCAGATCTTTGGAAGGAAGAAGCCATCGGAGAAGAGGAGGAGAAGCTTATATAAGAAACTGCACAAACTAACAGGCAAACTTATTTTACATATCTATAAGATATATAGCACTGCATGCTATATATAATTAGTAGGTGGAGTACTATATATTATATTATATTATATTGTACAACTTTATATTATTTTAATATGTAGGCAATTCCTTTTTTCATCAAGCTACGAGGGATGTATCGTATATATAGGCTAAGTATGGAGGTCCAGGAAAACCCAGCTTTGAACGGGCACAAATTGAGGAATTTACGGGACAAAAAGGTGAAAAGCTGTGTGTAAGAGAGAGGTATTCAAATGGCAAAGCAAATTAAAAAGAACAAAAAAGAGAGAAACTTGCTGTCGTGACAATGAAGATAAGGAGATTGCCTGGTGGAACTCTAAGCAGTTGATGCTTAAAACTATATATTATTACTTCTTTCTTCTTCTTTTTTCCTATCACCAGCATGAGTTTGGCCTGGTTTATAATTAAGGGATTTTTTTGAAAAATAACATTAACAAAAAAAAAAATCTAAGAGAAAAGGGATTTTTATTAGACTCTGCCTCACAAAATACTATTTATTATAATAATATTTTATTTAGTTTTTTTTGTTTTTTCTCTATCGATGCTTCTTTTTTTTTAATTTTATCTTTTCATATTAGATTTGATTTTTTATTGAATTATCTCATTTTCATGACGTGGATTGCGGGTTTGACGGGTTAACACAGTTGGGTCAAGTTTATTTTTTTTAATTAATTTTTTTTCATAATTCCATTATTTAATGTTGAGTTGATAGGAAATTAGATTTCATGATTTATTTTGTTTTATTTAAATTAGGTTATTCTGGCCTTATGATCCGAGAATAATTCTTAACAGGTTCTCGAGTTGTTTTTTGTGTACTTTTTCTAATTAATTTTTTTTTTAATTTCATCATTCAACATTGAGTTAATTGGGAATTAAGCTTCAAATATGTTTTGATATGCTTTATATTTGAATAACTTGGTCTCGTGATCAAGGTCACATGGTTTAGTATTTTAACCTTGGCTAAATCATACCCTTTTTTTCTTTCTTTCTAAGAAGTTATCTAGGTCTCATAACCTGAATCATGAATCCTTCAACATTGGATTTAATTTTTATTGGGTTGTCCACTTCTCATAACCCGAGTAGCAGGTTTGACGGGTTAACCTAATTGACATAGCTTTTTTTAATTGACTTTCCCCCTTTAATTTTATCATTTAATTTTGTGTTTGATTAATAATTAGGGTTCATGATTTATTCTAGGATGATTATAATTTTAAAATTTCATCATTCAACATTGGATCCAACAATGTGAATTGAGAATTGAGTTTCATGAATTGTTTTGATTTGTTCTTTATAGGGTTATTTAAGTCTTATAAACAAAGTCATGAATTTATTGGTAGGTTAACCAAGTTAAATCAGGTCATTTTTTTTATTTTCTTTCTATTAGGTTATCCCGATTTTATGACTCATATAATGGGTTTGGCATATTGACTCGAGTTATTTTTATATTTTTTTTAATCGATTTATTTAATCTCATCCTTTAATATTGAGCTAATTGAGAATTGGACTTCATAATTTGTTTTGATTTGGTTTCTATAGGGTTATCTTAGTATTATGACTCATGTAGCGAATTTGACAAGTTAACTTGAGTTTTTTTATGTCATTTTCTTAATTGATTTTTTTTTTCAATTTCATCATTTAACATTAAGTTGATTGAGAATTAAACTTCATAATTTATTTTGATTTTTTTTCTACGGAGGTTATCATAGTCTCATAACCCGGGTCATGGATTTGACATATTAACACGGGTTTGACCAAATTAATCCACTATGTTGTTATCTTAATATTAAGAAATATCATCTTTAAATTTTTTTCAGTCGAATTATGTTTTTACGGGTCATCCAAGTTGCTTAGACCCGCAAAGTCAACTGAGTTATATTGAGTCAACGCCACACAATTTGATTTTTTTCAACTAAAAAAACACGTTAGCACCATTTATATATCTTTTTATGTTCAAGAAAAATTTGACTCAACCCTGTCAAAACACGGGTCAATAATCTAGTATTTTGCTAAAAGCTTTGGGATAATAAAACAGGTTGAAATTGTATTTAAAAAATAGCACAATTTGAATATAACTACATTCCAAAATGTTGTTTTTACAGACAATTGCTATTTGGAACAGCGATCATATTTCAGAATATGTTTTTCAAATAACAATTGTTTAGCCATCTTTCAAAACATCTTTCATTTACAAATTAATTAACCTAAACGAAAGTCAATTTAAAAAATTTATGAAGATCCAATGGCCAAAAAATAAGATTCAAGATCCATTGTCCAAGAAAAAAAGAAAAGATAAGGTGATGTGGTACGAGAGAGAATGGAAAAAGGAAAAAAAAATAGGTCACCATGAACACGTTGAGGCTCCGTTTTCAACATACTTGGTACCGTTAAAAAAATTGGACAAGACAATTCTAACAACACCTTAGAAGACATCAAATGAGGTCGTAATTAACTCTAAATTAACCCCAGACAAAACCGCTAGCATATTACGACTATGTTTGGTGGTCTTTTCAATATGTGGTTAGAATTATCTCGTCAAAATCTTTTTAAGGATACTAAATGTGTCGAAAATAGAGCTCTGGTATGTCTATGATTACTCATTTTTTCGTGGTCATTAAATCTTGAATTTCATTTCTTGGTCATTGAATATTTATAAAATTTCAGGTTGATTTTTTTATATGTTAATTAAATTGAAAGAGATAATTTTTGAAACAATAATTATTTCAAATAAGATGGTGTTCAACCACTATTTTGAATCCCGGTTGTGTTCGACAATTATTTTCAACGACAATAATATTCAAACTTTGTTGTTTTCCTAATAATTTTTTAACATGTGTTAAGTCCCTAAATTAAAATTCTAAAATATCCAATTATAAAATAAGATCTCGCCATTACTCAAATAATGATGGTGTTCAACCACTATTTTGAATTACGGTTGTATTCAACAATTATTTTCAACGACAATAATATTCAAACTTTGTTGTTTTCTAATAATTTTTTAACATGTGTCAAGTCTCTGAATTAAAATTCTAAAATATCCAATTATAAAATAAGATCTCGCCATTACTCACAGTCCCCTTCCACTAATTTTATTTATTTATTCATGGACTCCAAGCTAGCTAAGAGATATATCAAAGACTAGGAGCCGGGGACGGAAGAGAAGGGTAGGTACTGAAAAACCGCCCCTTTATTTTATTCAACAAGTAGGTAAATATTCTAGTGTTTTTACTTTTTAGTCATGATCACATGTGGAAATTTTGAATGAAATGTCTGTGTAATCATGACTGCACGGAGCACTTTTACATGCGTTGACCATAATATCTACTGAAATGCCTTGGATTGAAGTTACAAATTAATGCAATCCTCTATAAACAAGATAAAAATATAAGTTTATTTTTTAAAAAATATATTTATTAAAAAAATAGCCACGAGTCTCGAACAGGACTAGTCTTATCTTTAAAAATAATACAAGAATACCCGGAAAAAAAAATTAATGTAATACTCCTATAGTCTACACTCTACATGCCTTCTATTTTGCACAATATTTTTATTTTGGAGATTCTTACAGATGTTTTGTGTTTTCAATAATTTTTTTCAATGGTATATTATTTGAATCATAATGCTGTAATTTTCTCGATTATAATTAAAAAAATCTATTTATTTTCATGGGATTCTGCGCTTTTTTTGAGAAGTTATTTTAGAAAATATTTTTTTGATGAAAAGGCTTGATTAAGAAGTAAGCGGTAGAAGGCAAGAGTAGAATGCGTGTATTCGTGCAGAAAACGAGAGGGGGGAGGCTCCCAAATGCAAATTAAATGCAAATGGCGGTTTGCCAGTCCTCGATGAGGATTGGATGGAGCCAGTCAAGGAGAAGATAGACAGGACTTGTGGCCAAACGTGACAGACACGTGAGAGGTGTCGGGAGGGACATGATGACCGGGTCATTTCCCTAATCTTATCTCACTTTATCCCACCATTCATGTATCACACCATTGACCATACACGCACGCAACTGCTTCACCATGCATCTTCGTGGTGTTAGGTAAGAAATTATGTTTTTTAAAATATTTTTTATTTATAAATATATTAAGATAATATTTTTGTGTTTAAATTTTTTTTTATATCAACATAATAGAATAATTTAAAATCATAAAAAAATTTAAAAATAATTTTTAAACGCAAAAACAAATACACTCCAAGAGTTTATTTATTTAAAATTATATTAATTTATTTTTTTATTAGTACATCAAAACTATTAAAAAACACTAAAAAATATTAATTTGATATTTTTTAAAGTGAAACTCATTTTTGGAACGTACTCAAAAGTAGAAGCTCCTGCATTCTCATAAATTATCAAATTATATTTTTTTTATTTGTTTATTTTTAAATCAATACTTCAAACCTATTAAAAAAATATTTAAAAAGTATCAATTTGATATTAAAAAAAAATACTTTGAAAAGAAAATTAAATCATAAAAACAAACACATAATAAGTTCTAACTTCACCATGTATATATATTTATAAAGATGCATGCAGAGAAATGGAGTTTTATATTTTTTTTTTCAAGGATAAAATTTCTAATTAATTAAAAACAGAAAACCTTTAATATCTTTACACGAAATCAACGAAAAAAAATTAAATATAAAGAATGAAATGGATTTGTGTTGTTCACACACACAACACTATGGAGTTATAGTTTTTCTTCCTAATAATTCATTTTAATCTATAAAGTTTTATTTTGTACAATTTGCTCCTAGTTAAAGGTTAATTGTTTCTGATTTCTCAGTGAATGGTAAAATTAAAAAAAAACCAAAATAATAAAAAAAAAACATCAAACATGGTTGGTGTGCCAGAGATTATATAGAAAATACACCTAGGTCCTTCATCTTTCAAAACTACACAATTCATATAATTCAAGTCTCTTTACATTTTTAAAAAATAATTTTGATACACAAGTTTATTTGTGTTATTTTTCAGTCTCTAATAAGGAAGGGAGAGATTGTCGGATTCCCGCAATAACAAAGAAAGTCATCATTCCCTCCACTTTCGACCACCAAAATGAGTTTTTTTAATGCCCATGGGTCCCATAAGAGGGGTTTTATGGTGGTTGTTTGGAGTCTCAATGTTGCATGAAAAACCAGATCTAACCTGACAAAGCCAAAACTAACTTGTTTTGACTTTGTGTTTTAGGCCATTTTTTTTAAGTATTTGGAGTTGATGAAATTATTTTTGGATGCTATAAGGGTGTTGATGAGGTGTTTTAGGGTTAAAATAACCTAAAAAATGGATTTTTTTTTTACCATTGTTGCCTCGATTTTTTAGCCACCCCTTGGTGTCTAGAATCTGGGATTGCAGAAAAAACATCATATTTCTTCACGAGAAAGGTGTCACCTTCTTATTTTTTTTAAAAAAAAGTAGGGTGAACGCCTGGGCTTGAAGGCACACTAACACTCATGAGCTCTTCATTGTTGCGGCCTAGGCGTGCCCGCGATTCTAGGTTCTTTCCGTATATTTTTTTGGGTTTGATATAAATTTAAGGAGAAAAAATTATTGAATCCAGTTGAGTTCATGGTCCGAATCATGAGTTTGATGAGTTAAACCACAACACCCGACCTGCTTTTTTTCTTCATAATACTACTTTTTAAGATTTAAATATCTTGATTTATATATGCATGTTGATTTTTTTACTTTGTATTTAATTATTGTTAATAAATTTTGTTTCTATGAATTATTATCTATATATTTAATTAGATGATTTTCAATTTACTTTTAAAATTCTTCATTAACATTTTAAATCGTAGTTGCCTCCAGCCTGCCGGTGGTAATGATTTTTTAACTTTATAGAACCGACCACTTTATTTGTACGTAGAGTGCCTGAAGATCAGTGGAGTACTGTGTCTTGTCCGATTTGAACAAATGGAGCGTGTAATTAAAAAGCAAATTCCTTTTAGCTGATTGGTTAATCCTTTCCAGAGGAGAGATCAGCCACATGATGCTGTGCGTTTGATAGCTTCCTCTGCCCAGGATTAAAAAATTGCCAATCAATTATATTATTTATATATTTATCTAAATACAATACCTTTCTTGAGCCACGGAAAAGGTTAGCACCAAATAATAATCAACAAACAACACCTTTTGAGTTAATTAGTGCAAGTGGAGAACAAAATAATACAAATAGCGCTGGGCTGGCTCATGGGATGTAAACATTGGCCGATACGAGGAGTGCTCCTTCAAGCCTTCTTCTGCCTTTTGGCTTAAGATTAAGGGTGTGTTATCTTGTTTTTAAAATTTTTTAATTTTTTTTAAATAATTTTTTTATATTTTTAAATCGTTTTAATGTATTGATATAAAAAAAAATTTAAAAATAAAAAATTTTATTTTAATATATTTTTAAATAAAAAACATTTTAAACTACTATTTACAATTCCAAACAAGCTTCAAATCACGTGTTGCTAGTTAATTGCGATCACGGTTGTTCATGTAAGAAATCTTGGAAATTGTAAGAGGATTTCGAATTAATGAAGGATGAAATGTGCACGGTTCTAACATCATGTGTGTGTGTGTCTATATATATATATATATATATATATATATATATATATATAAAGGCAGTAAATTGGCAAGATTTGTGAAATAACGACAGTTTGTGAGATTTACTCTGTTCTGAAAATAAAATAAAGATGAAAAAAGTTAAATCAGGATTAATTTTGAACTGTATAAATTATAAATATACTAAAAAAATAGTGTTTTTCTTAATAAAAATTGCATGGTTGTAAATTTTGCTCTTTTTTTTTAGATGTTGAAATTGTAATTCCTATTTTTTTTTTAAAAAAAAAATTGCTTAATTTTTCTCTCTCTTCATACTTGGAACTTAGCTGATTTATCGTTGTTTTTTTTCTTATCTTTATTTTTTTATAATATTTTTTTTAGTTTTTTTTTTCCTTACACTTTCTTTTGGAAAAAAATATCATTTTTTATTTTTTACATTTTGAATATTCATTACTCTTGCTTATTTATATCATTTTCTTTGTTCTTATCTTTATTTTTTTGTATTTTTTTTATACAACGACTAAGCAAATAGTGTTTTATTGAAGCAATTGTAATATTATTTTATTTTTCTGTTATGTTAAAAATTAGCTTGAAATCTTATATATTTGTATTAACACTTATGATATTTACTATATTTTATTATATGCAAGTATCGACTTTTTAATTCATGGTTATATCTTTTATTTGATATGAAAAAACACGTTAATAATATCTACACATTAAATCTTTTGCGTTAGAAATAAAATTATTCAACCTGCAGCGAGGTGAGTTGAATAACACATAAATACATTGTTTTTTTTATATTTATTGGCACACGTGGTTTTCAATGTATTTAATTAAATGACATAAATAGATCTTGATTTATAATTTGAATTAAAAAAACACATTTAAAATTTAAAAAGCTTATATATTTATTTTTTTACCAAAAAAATATCCTACCCTACAACAAAACACGTGTCAAATAAGGATGGCCCAATCCCTGTGGTGCTAGACGGCTACTCTGCTGGGTAAGTATGAAGAAGCAGAAGAATGGGCCAGGCCGAGGGCTTCTCTGGACTGCCAAATCGATGACCCAAAACATCTCTTATTGCAATCTCATCAGTAATCAGCGCCCTGTGCTTAAGCAATTTTAATATCATCTTTAAGGGCCCACAACCACGATGCCTGGTGGGGTATCTCTCATATCACCATTTTAATTAATTTAATATATTTTTATTGAATATTAACTTGAGTGTGTTTAATATTGTCGTAGTTTTTATGGTTATGATTTTAAAAAAATTATTTTATAAAAAATACTTTTAGTTGAGGTTAATTTGATATTTATATATGTTTGGTTAAAACTGTGGTTAAAATTGAGGTTGAACAAAAATTAATTTAATGTGTTTAGTTAAGAATGCTTTTTAAATTGAGGGTATAAAATAACTATAAAATATATAAATTAATATTAATGATTTTAAATTTAAATATTGTAGATTTAACTACTACTATTACATCATGAAATAAATAATACTTTATATAAAATATTTTTTTATTGTTCTATTAAACTATCTACAATTCCATTACGTATAAAATTCATCCGACAAGAACTACAGTTTTCATGATTTTTTGAGCGTGCAATAAAATTAGGTAAAATATTATCATGAATAAAATTAAGATTACAGTGCGAGTAAATTTAATTCACTCTAAACTAGTTTTTTTTATAAAAAAAATTACTGTTCACGTGAACGCAAACAGTGCGAGTGAACTGCATTGGTTTTCGGGAAAAAAACACTGTTCACTTATGAACAGTGCAGAGTAGAAGAAGAAAAGCAGCCGATAGCTACTTTGAATTTAACTGCGTTTTAAACGTAAAACTCAGTGGACCCTATCAAGAATAAATTGCTTTTTGAATGTTACCAAACAATTATTTGGCTGTAGTTGCTTTAAATGCAGAAGCAACCACACAAACAAACAGACTCTGGACAATAATCAAAGATGAAAGCATACCTTTTCAACCACTAATGCAATCCTTTAAATTAACTAATTAACCACTCCCCTTAAATTAATTCTTCTTGAAACTAATTAGCAAGGGAAAACGATTAAAAATATATTTTTTTAAAATTTAATTTTTTTTAATAAATAAAATTATTTTTTTATGTTTTTATATCGTTTTGATGTATTAATATTAAAAATAATTTTTAAAAAATAAAAAAAATATCAATTTGATATATTTTAAAACAAAAATAATTTAAATTATAATAGATAATATATTGCTAAATAATAGACAAAATATGGATGCATCCCCTCGAAATTTCGAAATTAGGTAACTAACAGGGACAAAATATTATACAATATAATTTTGGTAGATATAATGATAAAAAAAAAGCGGTCAACTTTGGCTGTTGCTACTATGCCAACTGAATCCAAGGTGCTTACTTAACCATAGAAAAAAGTACAAGAAAACGCACAGAATGTTAAGTGGTCCAAGTCAACTTCATTTGTTTTGACTAGTCAACTTACTAGCTCAGCCTAAACATAGCCTGCTGCCACCATTGACGAAGCTATGGTTAGATTGTCTCTGCACCAATTTTTTCCTTGGAATTCCCTTTTTGTTCTTCTACACTCTGAACCTGACCTGTTAGTGCAGGACTGCAGGGCGGCAGTTTTTTTTGAAAAAATTGTTTTTTTAATAAAAAAATATATTTTTAATTAAAAAACTCTTAGAAGATATTTATTTCACTGTACCAAGCACACAATAATTGGATTTGGATGGCAGCTATGATACATATATATTTGAAAATGATGAGATATATTTTTAATTAAAAAACTCTTAGAAGATATGTTTTTCTAATTTGAATGGTTCTGATTGATGCGCTCTATTCTTATTTTTTTTAATTTTAAATATGCATAATATTTTATCCGTGTTAGTATTGTCTAGTCCAAAGTCTCAGCAAGAAGTCTAAATTCCAACCCTCCCTCTCGGTTCAACAAGGCGGGTCCAGCCACCCGACAAAGGAATAAAGTCCCCTCAGCTGCATAAATGACCCCTTAGCTAATATATTCATTAGCTAGGGGTGAATAAGAAAACCAATAAACCAAGAAAATCAGAAAAAAATAACCGAAAAAACTGAACTGTAAAAAAAAACTGATTAAACCGATTAAATTTTGAAAAAACCTGCCGGTTCGGTTCGGTTTTGGTTTTATAAGCCTAAAACTGAAAAAACCGAACCGAACTCAAACCGAAAAAAACCGAGCCAAACCGGTTTGAACCGGTTTTGGTCCTAAAAAAACTGAATCGAACCGAACCGATACCGGTCGGTTTGACCCGGTTTCAGTTTTTTTTTTAATTTCGGTTTTGTTACTTTTTTTGATAAAAACCGAACCGAACCGAAAATGATCACCCCTATCATAAGCTACAATCATAATGTCCGTGACCTAATCCCACAAAACAGGGGGGTACTTCTGTACTTGCCGAACTTCAGTTTACATCATAGTTTTTAAACCCGGTTCGATCCAAGACCCGAGTTCCAGGTTTTGATCGGGTCACCAGGTTGCCCGGGTCAATTTCATTTTTTTTTAAATCAAAACGAAGTCATTTTGATATTCAAAAAACAAAAGTTAACGAGTTGCAATCGAGTTTTTGACCGGGTCTTGTCGGGTCGACCCAAGTTTTTTTTCCTTTTAAACCCGGCCCGGTTCCAGCCCCGGGTAGGCCGGATCCCGGGTCGACCCGCCGGGCTGGGTTTCAAAACTATAGTTTACAGGAAACCAACCCGTCAACATGGGAATTATTTATTTTTATGTTTTAAAAATATTTTTATGTTTTTTTTTTTATTTTTTTAAAATTAATATTTTTTTAGTGTTTTTAAATTATCTTGATGTGTTGATGGCAAAAATAATTTTAAAAAAATAAAAAAACTTTATTTTAATATGTTTCCGAGTAAAAAAACACTTTGAAAAAGTAACCACTATTACACTTCTAAACATATCCATGAACCTAGAAGCTAAGATTCCTAGCATGCTAATTTTTTTAAAAATATTTTTTAATTAAAAAAATATATAAAATAATATCTTTTTTAAATTAACACAATAAGATTATTACTCTTCGAGAAAAAATTTCATACACGGAACAATCATTTCCTAAGCATAGTTTTTAGACCCGGCCCGGTCCTTGGCCCGGGTTCCGGATTTTGACCGGGTCAATTTTTTTTTAAAATCAAAACGATGTCGTTTTAATAAAAAAAATCAACAGGTTGTAACCGGGTTTTTGACTGGGTCAACTGAGTCACACCGGGTTTTTCATTCCTCTATTTTTTCTTCAACTCGGCCCAGTTTCAGCCTCGAGTTGGCTGGGTCCCGGGCGACCCACCAGGCCGGGTTTCAAAACTATATTCCTAAGTAAATGTATGTCCATAGGATTTGGGTGCTTGCTTTTGCTCTCCAAAACTTTGAGCATGAGAAAAATTATTCAGGTACAATTAAAGGTCTTTATCTATATATAATTGGGTTGAGTTTGAGTTCATAATTATATTTAATTTAATTTTTAATATTTTATAAATTATAAGTTTGATTTATTTAATTTCTTTTTTTACCCGAGATGGATAGATATATTGGGCTGAGTTAATTTTTTTTATATTACAAATATTTATGAGTTGAACTAATTGGACTTAATTTAGAATTAAAATTTAAGCATACTAAATTAATTTAAATTTTTTCATAAGCTGTAATATATAATTGAACAATCATAAAAGAAGAAGGATAAGAAAATGATAAGCTGAGCACAAGAGATAGAGAAATGGAAAAAAGAGAGTATTAATACTAGAGATTTTTTAGAATATAAAGTTATATTATGATTGGATTTTAGAATTAATTCAATCCAAAAATTTAATTTAATTTTTTTATTAAATAAATAGGGATGATAAGATTTGAATTCTTGATTGCTTGATGATCAATGCTCTGATACCATATCAAAAAATTATTTCAACTTAATAGTTTAAATCATTATGTAAAATTTTAAAATATAATTTATATTATTTTTTAAGTAGGAAATATTTTAAAAATTTTAATTCGATTGCTTGCTGGATAATACAAAAATTATAATTTTTTTTTGGAAATTCTGACAAAATCTGCCAAAGCATTAAAATCCCCGTAGGAATCTCTGTAACGTATACAGGTGAAAGAAGAGACAGAAATATGAATGAATAATAAAGATGAATTGCACACATACAGAAACACACCAGAGATGGAATTGGATGAGTAAAAGAAAGAGCAGTACTATAGAAACATAAAACAAAGGAAAGGCACGCTGATCTATTCTATGGCTACATCTGCCTGGGGATGAGATCTGAGGGTGTCATGGACCAATTACAGCAACGTTTCTTTCCCGGTCGAGGGCGGCCCTTCTCGGAAGAAAGCTACGATCCCCGCTGCACTAATTAACTATCAAACAGAAACACAAAAGAAACTGTAGATGGATCGGCAGAGAGAGAGTTTTTGACATGGTGGTCTGCCACAGATGGATGCAAAGTACGCAACATCATGTGATCTTGACTTCGAATAAAAATAATACGTGTAAAGAATCATGGCTCCTTGTACGAACTATGTACAAAAGAAACAGGAGATTCGAGTATTAAACAAGGTGTGGAATCTTTGAAGAAAAAACAAATGTTTTGATAATTTTACACAATTTGCTGAATATTTCTTACATGGCTGTCATGGAGAATACACATTAACATTGCCTAGCTATTCTAATCTCCATTTATTTTCTTCCTTTGAATCTCCTATTCCCCTCTCTTTCTCTCCGTGTCTTCTGAAGTGCCTCATTGATATGACTCGTCTTATGGATCTCTACACGTCCGAGGCTTCCTTGCCTTCAGCCCTCGATATATACATCCACGTATTTTATGAAGAAACCTTGGCAACATCCTTGTTTGCCCGGTTATATTGCATGTGGCTTTGGACAAGTTGTCCAGCTGCAATAGCGGACATGAGGGAAAGCTCTCCAGCAAGAACAGAACCAGCTACAATGCTGGCTAGCAGCCTTGCGTTGGCTCCAGGTGTCTCTTTGCAAGCACCCTTCACTCCGAGCAGGTTCAAGCATGCTGATTGAGATGCAAGCTGGGTACCTCCTCCAACAGTACCAACCTGAAATGATACATCATATAAAGCGAATTAGATTACTAATCAACCAAAACACCCAGAGAACATAAGCCTAGGATTAAAATTGCTATCTAATTTAGAGAGCATAAACGACTAAGATAGGATCAATGTGAAGTACCTCAATGGAAGGCATAGTGACTGAGACATGAAGATCCTCTCCGCCGTTAAGAGGTTCCATCATAGTAATGCAGTGAGAACTCTCCACGTTCTGTGCAGGATCTTGGCCAGTGGCAATATAGATAGCAGAAACAATGTTACTGGCATGAGCGTTGAAGCCTCCGAGAGCTCCAGCCATGGCAGAACCAGTAAGGTTCTTGAGCATATTAAGTTCCACCAAGGTATTCACGTTAGTCTTCAAGACTTTCCTCACCACATCACCCTTGATGATTGCCTCACACACCACTGACTTGCCTCTTCCTTCAATCCAGTTGACAGCGGCAGGCTTCTTATCAGAACAGTAGTTTCCTGATAGAGAGCATTATGTATGTATATAAATTCATCAGTTTCAATACAAATAACATTTGAACAAAACATGGTCATAGTTTCAATCAAAGAAGCTAGCTTACCAGAGATGCCAAGAACATCCATATCAGGGAAATCATTCTGGACAAAGTCCAAGACATTCTGAACACCTTTAGAAACCATGTTCATGCCCATAGCATCACCAGTGCTGCAGGAGAATCTCATGTAAAGATTCTTTCCAGCGAGAGCACACTTAATATTCTGAAGCCTGCCAAATCTGCTAGACTTGTTAAAAGCCGTGGACACAGCCTCAAAATTAGCAGGATCCTCCAAGTATAGCTTCAATTGAGCAGCTCTTTTAGCAGTTCCAAACCTCACAACAGGTGCTCTTGTCATGGCATCCCTCAACAAAACACTTGTAGCACCACCACACACATGAATTGCCTTACAACCCCTATTCGTACTAGCCACCAAGCACCCTTCAGTTGTAGCCATTGGAACAGAGTACTCCTTCCCATCAAGCAACAAAGGCCCAGCAATCCCTACAGGAATCTGCACGTACCCAACTGGCATCTCACAGCACTGCCCCAAAATCGACTCGTAATCAAAACCCTCCAGGGGTAACCCTGACAAAGACTTGGAAGTAATCCTCTGCAAAGCCTCACGCCTTATTGCCGCAGCACGCTTGCAATCCCCCAATTTAGACTCGAGTGAATAAGATGGAGTTTTTCCAGCCACCACGGAGTTGATAATTTCTTCATCTTCTTCAGTTAAAGTGGTTGGAAATGGGACTTCATCGACCGCCTTGGGCTTGAGCGGAGGAGAAGGCACAACAACAATCGGGTCCACAGTGAGTTTTTGCGGTGGTGGTGCAGTGCAATCAAGAGCCTGTCCGCAGGGAACTATACAGGCATCTTCTTTGAGAAGATCTTCTTCATCTTCCTCGTCATCGTGGGCAGCCCAGACATCAGGAGAAGGACGGAGAATAAGGGACTGAACGAAGTCGATGCCGAAGAAACCAAGCATATAAATGAAAGATGTAATAAAGGCAAAAATAGAAGCGATTTCAGAGAGAGTGAGAAGATGAAGAGGAGTGGAATTGCGAATCTTCTCACGCCAGCGAGTAAGCAAGAAATAAACAACGGAAAAGAATACGGTGAAGAAGAGAGCATTGGTTATATATAAAGGAAGGGGTAATGCATCGGATGCTTTTGGGCCAATCACTGCACTGCTTTCGTCGTGATCA